>NC_056746.1:383974253-384044253 GCF_019279795.1 Protopterus annectens
TGGAAACTGGAATACAGGAGGTTAACTTCAGAACAATAGCTGAAATTAAATTACTTTATGGGTATGCAATAAAAGATGCATCTGCCAAAGATCTGAGGTCTGTGTATTTTCACAGGTAGATACTAAATACTGTCAGTTTCCAGGAGTGGGGGTTTCACCAGGGATATAGTCAGATGACAAGAAATGTCATTCTGCAAGCTGTCGCAGCAGTAATATTTGAGATATTAATTTGAGAACTCTCTTAGAGAGACACATAATTCTGTATTCTGTCTTGGACCTGGCAAGTTCCATTCACCACACATCTGCCTTGCTCTGTAAGTTTCTAGGGTATAGTAACTCTCTTAGATATAGTCAGGAATATAGCAAAGCTTAGTTTTGATATTTTTCTTTATTTTGAGACTATACTGCAATGTTGTTTTAAATATTTCCTGTGGTTTTGATCTCTGATGTCACTGTGAATATAGACTGAGTATTTTCTTGTTCATTTATTATTTATTATTAAATATACATAAACCTTTCATTGTGGCTGATCTTTGAAGAGGTATTTAAGTTTTGAGAGTACTTTCATATTTATTTGGTGACACTGTATGGGCCACTCCTAATAGCCTTGCTCTTGGTCAAACTACCATTTGTATATTAATATTAATATCGATATTGATATTAATATTAATATTAATACTAATATTAATAGTACACAGTAAGATTGGACACCATTTGTTAGGGGTCTAAAGTAGCTGATGAGTTGGATGGTGGCAGTGATAACTACCTTATAGTCTGGGCAAAAGGGGGCATAGCTACTAAACCTCTGCCAGCCTTTCCCAGGTGTGTGTGTGTGTGTGTGTGTGTGTGTGTGTGTGTGTGTGTGTGTGTGTGTGTGTGTGTGTGTGTGTGTGTAAATCAAACCTCAGAGAGTGTGTGTGTCAGCTACTTGGGCAGGGACATGAAGCACTAGTTGGACAGAGAGGGTGTTGGAGGTCTTGGCTTGGCCACTCAGCTGAGATCACAACTCTATAGCTGTGCCAGTGGGGAGTCTTACTGGGAATCTGGAGAAAGAGGGAGAAACCAGCTGCAGACTAACTGTGGTCAATGTGTGCTCTTAAGGGAAATTGCATTTAATGCAGAGAGCTGCATCTAGAAATATTGTGTATTTGTTATCCTCCCAGTGTACGCCCCCCACTGGTGCCAGTGTGCCAGTGATGAGGACTGAGGCTTCTTGATTACTAGTCCAGTGGTGGGTCGTCACAGTCCTGTCAATCAAAATTTAGGCTTTTATATATACATATATATATATATATATATATATATATATATATATATATATATATATATATGTGAAAACTCAAAATACTGAATTTCATTTGACTGAGACCACAATACATAATTTTCAAAATACTGAAAACTCATTTGACTGAGTCTTACTATACTGAAAGCTTACAATGCTGAATTTCAAAATACTGAATTTTAAGCCATAGACATGCACACTTACAACACCGTTGACTAACTCTTTCCAAAACTTAAAAACTACTTATTTACCCTGTTAACAGAAACTGGACAATATAAAACCAAACATTAGTGGGAGCTACTCCCCCCATAGCCCTCAATGTAGGGGGGCTGCACCCTACACAACCCCCAACTATATATACTAACTCCAGGATCGCATTACAGTCGGGAAAAGGGTATATACATTTTACTTACCTTACAGTACTGTACACACTGCCACTACTGCCGGGAGAGCACAAAACTTCTGCCATATTACTTTAGATACTTCCCATAACAATGTAAAGAGACATACACATATTTATAGGTTCATAGGTTGGTACTAGGCTATCGGCCCTAGGGCCTATACAAGCCTAGCCATAACAATTCCCTGGCTATTTCTTCCCACACTATTTACTTCCCTGGACCCCTGTCTAGCAGAGCGACTGACATGATCCCCTGGGTGAATTTCCTTTCTCCCAGCCAGTCATCAAGGTTCCTTTTGAAGAGGGCCAAAGAGGCGCACTGCTTGACATGTATGGGCAGTCTTTTCCAGAGTCTGGGGAGTCTCTGGGTCAGGAACCTACCCCTCCAGCATGTTTTGTTTATTGTGATTTAGATCCCTGGAGCGTGTGGCTTTGAGGGATTGGGATTTCTTTAAGTGTAGCATGTCCAACAGCTCTGGGTTTGACATGGCCTTGTATGTTAAGCAGAGATCGCCTCTGAGTAGATGATATGCAACAGAGTATAGGTGGAGTTTTTTAAGGTGGTCAGTGTAGGGCATCTGCTTTAGGCCTGTGGTTCTTTTTGTGAGGTATTTCTGTGGCCTCTCCAGTTATTGCAGATGTCTTAAGAGGTTGTATTCTATAATGGGTCTAATGAGGGATGAGTACAGTGGGACAATGACCTCCTTTTTTTCTGGTTGAAAACCCCTTAGTGATGAGGTCTGCCACATGGAAGGATTTCCTGACTGTTGTGGCGATGTGGTTATCGAAGGTGAAACCACTGTCCACCTGTGTCCCTAAGTCTCTTATCACACTTTCAGTGTTTAGTGTGCTGCCACCTATGTGGCAATTCATGGGTACATGTTTTTTCCCAAAGGGGATAACTATACATTTCTTGGCATTGAGCTTGAGCCCATGGCTCTGGCACCAAGCATCTGTTTCTGTAATGCCCTTTTGTAGAGTATCCACATCATTTGGGGATTCAATAATGGCTCCCAGTTTGCAGTCATCTGTGAACTTTGTTAGCCAGAGTCCCTTAGTGTTGGCCTGTACTTCAGAGAAGTAGATGCCAAACAAGAGCGGTCCCAGGACTGAACCCTGAGGTACTCCACTTGTCACTTGTCTGGAGCTGTATTTGGAGTTGGCTACTTTTACAGTGTGGGTTCTGTCATTAAGCCAGTTGGCAACACATTGAGTGATGTAGGGATTAATGCCCAACTTAGTAAGTCTATCTATGATTCCAGAGTGGGGGATGGTGTCAAAGGCCTTGGCAAGGTCCATATAGGCTGTGTGGACTGCCTTACCCTTGTCCACAGCTCTGGAGACTGATTCAAAGAAGTCAGTCAGGTTCAGGAGACAAAATCGGCCCTTCACAAACCCAAGCTGGGTGGGGCCCAGAGTTTGAAGGTTGCCAATGTCTTTGTTTATAAGTTCCATGATAATACGTTCCATGGCCTTGCAAATCAGGCTCATCAGACTGATGAGGCCGTAGTTCCTGGGGTCCAAGGTGGATTCCCCCTTGTGGAGTGGGATAACTTGTAGCTGTGCACCACTCAGTGGGCATGAAGCCTGAGGTGAGGCTATGATTAAACATGACACTTAGGTGAGGTGCCAGTTCATTTTGTAGTTCATGTAGTACACAGTCTGGGATGTCATCTGGTTCCATGGATGAAGAGTGCGTTTTTTACCTGTGTGGCCGTTATTACCGGAATATGGCAATCTTCCGGTATTGAGATGGGCTGTTTAGGGGGTGGGAGGGGGGTGAAGTTGGCACTGAATTGATCTGCCAGGATATTGGCAATATCCTTGGAATCAGTATATTTAATGCCATTCTGTTGTAGTTCAGAGTAGATCTAAGCATTGCCATTTAAATTCTTGACATAGTTATAGAATGCCTTATGGTTGTCTTTGGAATCTTTGGCAATTTTATTTTTGTAACTAGCTTTGGAGAATTTTATAAGGGATCTCAATGTCTTACTGAGGCTGGTAAGGGAGTTTTTTTGCATCCTGGGATTTTCCTCTTTTCTGCAACAGTTTCTTCCTTTTGTTGTAAAGTTTGTTTATGGCAGGGGACCTCCAGATTGGCTTCCTTTTTTCGGAGGAGAGCATCTTGGTTCTATTTGGGATGGCACAATTCATGCATGAGTGGATGTGCTTGTATAGTGCCTTAGTGTAGGATTTAGCAGTTGAACTTTCAGTTTCCGTCTGCATGGGTGTCATGAAGTTTGTCACTTCTGACTTGAGTGGCATGGAGTTGGCTTTGGAGAAGTTTTTTTATGGAGGTTTCCTTATTGGTGGTGGGGGTGGGATGTGGCTGTTAAGAGTGATTAGCTTATGGTCAGACCTGACCAATGAAGGGGTGACCATAGGTGTGGAGCACTTATTTCCCATGTTGGTAATGACCAAGTCTAGGATATTGGAGCCCCTGGTGGGACTATGGATTATTTGATCCAGGACGTTGGAATTTATGAATTCCAAGAACCGTTGGGCAAAGGTGTTAGTACACGAGCAGCTTTCCCAGTTAATGGCAGATTAGTTGAAATCACCCAGTATTAGGGTGTTTGGTTGTATCTTAATATTTTCCAGTATGTTTAGAAAGGTGTAGTGAGAATCTTGAGGCCTGGAAACACTACAACACTAATTTCTATGCTACTATCGATATTCGGACAGTCAGCACTTTAAGTTACAGTAATGTTTTTTATCACAAACAAGTCACAGGTGAAGGAAACACACCTTGTCTATGGCTTAAAATTGAGCATTTTGAAATTCAGCATTGTAAGCTTTCAGTATAATGAGACTCAGTTAACTGAGATTTCAGTATTTTTAAAATTAGGCATTGTGGTCTCAGTCAAATGAAATTCAGTATTGTGAGTTATCAGTCATGTGAAGTAGACCCATATATATATATATATATATGTGTGTGTGTGTGTGTGTGTGTGTGTGTGTGTGTGTGTGTGTGTGTGTGTATACATATGCATATTATATGTGTGTCTGTATGTGCGTAGTGAATATTTTAATATTTTCATTCAGTGTAGATTTAAGAAAAACTTGGCTGTCCACACAAATAACTTTGTTTTCAATGTGTTGACTACCTTCTTAAATCCTTTTTCCTATTGTACATTTACTATTAGTTTGCTTTTAGAGTGCTCTTTTATTATATACATTTTTTTTCCACTTGATTGTTGTTAACATTCAAGGTTGAGACTGAAATTTGTCCATTGGGATTCTCTACCCCAGCTAACAAATTAAATAAGTAAATAAATAATAAGTGAAAACTAAGAGGTGCCTATAGCAGGCTTTCATATATCAGTCATGTATGATGAGATGTGACATCTTCTAGGATCACTCAACAAAATGGAACCAACTAATTCTAGCCATCATTGGTAACCAACTGCTTCCATTCAGGTCAGCACTGTGTCCGCACCAGTTCATTACAATTCTGTTGATGTAAACCTGCAGTCACACACATCACAATACCACTCACTTTTTCAGTGTCACATACCATGATCTCTCTGTCTACAGGACTGGTCCTTGTCATTGGCACTTGATTTTCATTAAACGCAATAGTACCCTTTTCTGATAATGTAAGCATAGTTTTGTAGTGCTGATGTTAAAAAAATAACTGTTCTGATCAGTGATGCATTCTGTGCAATTTATTTAGCCGGGGTGTTGTAGGAGATCTAAAACTTACCTTTCCTGGCAGTGTCTTCAGTATTCTTCTGTAACTGAGTGGTCTGAAATATGCAGAGTTTGGGAGGAGGGAAACAAACATTGGTGTAGCCATGCATTATGCCCTGTACAACAGAGTACATACATGTTTTGTAGAATAGTTTGTACTATGCAATGACTGGCCATTAACATTCAAAAACAAGCATGCTGATTGGCCAGCCTAGCCAGTGTGCCTGTTGTAAAATCAAGCATATACCAGCAGAAAAATGTGTGGTCTCCTGGACTTTCCTCTATTAATTTTTTTTTTTTTTTTTTTTTTTTTTTTTTTTAATAAATAAAGTTTGAAATCCAGACAGCTGAAAGGTACGAGAGAGAGAGAGAGAGAGACAGGACAGAGAAAATATAAGAAATAAATCAGGTAGTTATGCTAAACTAAAGAAACATACCTGATCTTCCTTTCTCCATTGCTTCTTTTCCAAAGCACTGATGTACTGGATAAGCATGGGAACATGCCGTGCGCATGCACAGTACATCAAGAAGGCCCCAAGATACAGAAAGAAAGCAGAAGAACACCATACGCTGTTATACAATGACATTATTTAAGAAAAGTAAGTAATTTTTTTCTTAAATAATGTCATTGTATAATAGCAATAACCAACTTTTGGGTGTGATGTATTGAAGATTTACTCGCAGTTGCCTTTGTTTAATCTCTCAGGAAACCACACCAACATGGGTAAATCTTCAATATACCACAACCAGTCATTCGTTATTGCTATAAGATATTAACAGAATTTAAATGAAAATGGAATACTTGCCATCATTTTATTTGTTAATTCATGGCTTTTTCAGAATGACTCTTAGCTAAAATTCCCCATTCAATCTGTGATTTCAGGACTTTAATTTTTACTGATGAAAAGCTGTTTTCCAAAACATGCATCGCCTGGGGTAAGGAGGCTAAGGCTAAAGGGGGGTAGGGGTTACATTCAGAAAGCTTGTGTACAGTTTCAAAAACCTTGGCTAAAATCCTAGGAGCAGGTTTTGCTGAGTGTGACACAGTATTTATTTGTAAACTAGGACTGAACGCGACTTTCTTGTGTTCTGCCAGGTAAAGAAAGTTTTTAGTGAGCTCTGCTATGCTGGCTTCTGAAAGCTAATCCATAGGTAATATATTGCAAATGGATATGTCAAAGCTTCTGAAATTATGAATTCAAACTGAATATTTAATTTAATTTAAGAGTCTTTTCCAGGAAGATTTTGTTGGTGTCCAAACCTACTACTCCACTCACTTCATCACAGATTACTCCTAGAGCCCGGGCATGCTTCCCTCATTCTCTGCAACATGCGTCTTCCAGCCATTCAGACAAATATATGCAATGGCTCCATAATCTATTTAACTGCCTTTGTGGGACTTATCTGCTTTATTGTCAACTAGTGACTGAAAAAAGTTAGAAACCCCTCTAAGTCCAAGGAAATAGGGATGTTAATATTATGAAGGATTGGGGAACCTTAAGAAATAAATGATAAGACTATTATATTGCTATCAGCAGGCAGCAAACAATCTGAAAAATAAAAAGCTGCCATCAAAATCAGTGTATAACCCTTCAGTCACATAGCTACACTAGGGTATGCCAGACTTGAACAACAGGTTTGTCACTGACTCTAACAGTTTTTGATTTTTATCCATTTAAACACCATTCACGGAGTTTAGGTTGTTGACATTTTCTTCATATATTGTCAAACAAGACAGGGGTCAAAGAAGCATGTTTTCATTTTTTTCCATGTGTGTGTGTGTGTGTGTGTGTGTGTGTGTGTGTGTGTGTGTGTGTGTGTGTGTGTGTGTGTGTGTGTGTGTGTGTGCGCGTGTATGTGCATTAATATAACATTAAAATTTGTACTTTACTACAGTCAAAAGATATCAGGATAGGAGTTGGTTGTTGTACCATGACTAATTGTTAATGTTTTTCTGTGCCTGCGTTTAACTGCTGGTACACAATACTCTGGCTTCTGGAATGGTATTCCCCTTCTACTGGTACACCAGTAGAAGGGGCATATTACAGTCTATACTTTTAGAAATTGCCCTGTAATACATGATATGTCTACTGTGTTGCTGCTACTCTACTACTGGCAAATATAATGCGCTATCTTGCATTTACCAAATAATATATATATATATATATATATATATATATATATATATATATATATATACATATACATACTGTGTTACTGTAATACCATTTATAATTATTATATTATGTCTTGCACTGGCGTATGATGTAGATATGTGTACTATGTTACTACCCTAGTGTTTGTAACTATTTTGTGCTGTCTTGCACCCAGGCAATGACAGAAACAGATATACTTGAATCAGTCCACCTAAAAAAAATAAGAAATGAAAAATAAACGAATACAATTCATAATAGAATGAGCAAGGGAGATGTGCAGTGCTTCTGACTGAATGTCTTTTGTTGTTGGGCTGCAGGATGCTTGCTTTGCTTGACTTCTTGCATTTTACCACTAGAAGCAAAGTTGGTTACTGCATATGATGGCTCATGTTAGGAAAGCCTGATGTTCAACATTAGATCACTGTTGCAGTAGCCTAAGCTGTCAGGGTTGTATTCTGCCCAAGATATGACCACAACTTTCAAAACTTCTGGACACCTTCTATGTATCCTAAATGCCAGTGGCTCAAGCAGAGCCAAAAAAGGCAGTTTGGATGACAAAACCTTCAGAGTTTTCTTGACATTGAAGTGTGCTCCTTGTATGTACTTGTGGAAATGGCATTCGGCTAGTGAGTCTTCAATTCCAGGCAGAAAAGTACCCTTCTGAAGAAAGTCTTCCACTGTTTGATTTTCTAAGGGAAAAATGTGCTTTTTCTGTAAAACAAATGTATTTTAATACTAGAAAAATCATGTTTTTTGCTTAAGTTCTACATTTTACTTATATAATTACAATGATAGGGGCAGAATATTGTGCTTTTAAGGACTGTCATTTAATTTTTTACCTCAAAAATCTCTATTTTCTGGCAGGATGCTTATCAGCTCTTACAGGTTCTACTACCCATCTTTCAGGCTTCTGCTTTGGCTGGAACATGGAGCAGTTACCAGTCTCCTCACTTCCTCCTCCTCATGTCCACAAGAAGGAAAGAACTGATAGGGAGTCTCTGGATTTTAGGCTGGCTTCATTGCTGCCTCAGGCACCAATGAGTGACTGTGCTGTGTCCAGACTTGATTCCTCAGACTGCTCCTTGTTGTGTCTCTGCCTCCTTGGTGTAATTCCTTGGGAATCCACTAAAGATCGAGAGTTTAATATGTCCTCTGTGGCTGTAGAGTTGTCCTCGCTGGGCAAGGGAGAACTACTCTTGTTGGTCCAGGTGAATGAGTGGGTTGAAGGTCTGCTGAATAGCCAGGCTAGGATGCCTGATCATAGAGATAGTGCCCATGGCATGAGTCAGCCTTTTTTCAGGGAGTCTCTTAGGAAAAGCAAGGAAGACAATTAAGAATGTTTCATCTCCTATCTGTATAACTATGGGAAGGTAAGACTTACCAAGACTTGTAACTTATTCATTTCTGAATTTAGTGTGTCAAATTCTGTTTTCTCATTTACCTGCAATAGAAAAAAAAAGTTCCCTCTCATTCTGACAATGATTCTCAGTCAGAAGAACAGGGAATTGAGGGGGAATGTTTTCTTCAGTGATGTCTTGTTAGTCTGAAGATTCTGATTTTGAGGAAAATGTCACTTCAGATTTCATCCCAAGAAGCTATCTTTTTCTTAGAATGAGATCCCTATTTCCCAGATAAAACATTATGCTTTGTCACAACTGAATATTCTACAGCTTGCACTGGCCTTTCTGCTTTATCAGTTTTAGAGGATATTTTCTAACAGCTTGGAGTGTGCCTGACAGCCAACTTCCAGCCATTAAAATGTTTGACAGCTTATACAATGTACATTAGACTCATAAATATCTGTTTTCTAATCCTAAAGCAGATTCTGCAGTTATTGACTTGTCTAAAACTTCTGTTGCTAAACAGATTGTTAACGCTAACTTTATTCCCTCGGATAAGGATGTGAAAGTTTTTGTTAGATTTGGAAAGAAAGATTTGGAAATAATGTTTATTTTTCTGCCAGATTCTTATGTTAAATTTTTTTATCAGTTTATTTTGAGAATATGAGAAAATTTAACTGTTAACATCTCCTCTTTTGAGGTAAAGAACTCATTGAATACCTAATTGTTTTTCCTTCTCATGTAACCAAGCACTTGACAACTGATCTCAGTCTGTTAATATTGCATCCAGAGCTGCTGCTACAGGGTCAGTTAAGAAAACATTTGATCGGCTACATTTTTAAAACATGCCAGAAAGTTATAAAATTAAAATTTAAAATTCTCTCCTTGATGACGGTATTCTGTTTTGCCTTAGTGCTGTTAAGGTACTTAAAGATTTGACAAAGGTGAACACTGATTCAAGGGGTGGCCAGAATTTTCCAACCTCCCCTTTTCTAAGTTTAACCCCCATTTCTAAGCTTAATAAAGACTTTCTCTCTAGCTCAGCACTCCTTTTCAAGAAGCAATTTAAGCAGCAAAGTGCTAACAAAAATGGCTCTAAAAAGAAAGGGAAAGCCTCCCAGAACTAAAGATAGTCCAAAACGTGAGAATGACTACTTGCCTGTCCAGATCCTCCACCAGCCCTGGCGATGTATCCCTCTGTCTAGGTCTGTATCTTCCATAACGTTGGGGTTGGGAGTGTGGCTTAATGGCTAAGATGTTTGCCTTACAAACACAAGGTGCAGAGTTTGAGTCTCACAAGGGATAATTGGCTAGGCTTAAAATGGCTCGCAAGGGTAGTTAGCTTAGTACTAAACTATGAACTATGTCATCTGAGCATTTCAGACAAATGGGTTGTGAAAATCATCCCACAGGGATACAGATGACAATGGGAGTCCCTCCCTCTTTTTTAAGGGAATCCTCCTCATCCTGTAAGACCAAACATCTTTGTTTCCTCAAGTTTTGGAGCAAATGTTGTTTCGGGGGGTTAATAAAACTAATGGCCACAGATAATGGGGCAAAGATTTTTATTCATGGATTTTTTCTGTTGCCAAAGAAAAAGAAAACTTGGGAGACCAGTTCTAGACCTCTACTTTCTCAATTTATATATCAAGGTCCCAAAGTTCAAAATGTTACCCCTTCAAACTTTTCTCGCTTATTACTTCACTCAGTTTCATGATAATGTTAGACATAAAAGTTGCTTAACATCACATTCCTACTGGAGAAGATTTCATATGTTTTCATAAGATTTTCTGTGTCTGTCTTGCATTATCAGTTTGCTGCCTTTAACTTTTAGCCTATCTACTGAACAAATGTGTAGCTCCAATAATTGCTTATTGCAGACTTCAAGGCATTCATATCCTTCATACAGAACAGTTTTTCTGGAATGTATTCTGGATACTTTCTAGGAAGAGCTCTACTTCCACTGGACAGAGTACACCTATAATCAGAAATATTTCTGAACCTTTCCAACTAATCTAGCATCTGCAAAGGAATTTCTCAGGATTCAGGTTTTCATGATCTGTATGATTCTCATGATTTCTTGGCCAGACTTCATATATAAAAAAAAATAAATAAATAAAACAGTGGTACCTCAGGTCAGTCTGATCTCAGCATCAACAACCTTTCATTTTCAGATTCCCATGATTGGGTTTGTGAGAAGGAAGGTATTGTGATGGGTGGACCAGCTCTCTCTCAACTCAGGTTTCACCTTCTCCATTCACCCCTACTTCAGTCTGCTACAAAAGATACTCCAGATTTCAATTGGGGGGCTGTATCCAAAGGAGTGAAAGTGCAAAGTATGTGGAAAAAGCAGGACAGACAAAGCACATTAATGTCAAATAGGTGCTAACAGTAATCAGTCTTTGAAAGCATTAAATAATTTCTGGTCCCCAGGACCTCTTCAAGGCATCATACAGTGGTGTGGTATATAAGCAAGCAAATGAGTATCACATCTTACCCTCTTTGCAGACATGTTTTGATGGCCTAAAAGTACCAAGTTGGCTCAGTTTGACTCTATAGGCCACATACATTCCATCAGAGCAAAGTATTGTAGCAGAAAAGCTGAACAGGACCAGGAAGACCCCCCACAAATGAAAACTACACCTGGGAGTCTTCCAGAAATGGATCCAGCCGGGAACAACTCAGATAGACCTTTTACCTCTTTTCAAAATAGACATTTAAATAAATTGTGCTCCAGGATTTCTTACAAACAGGCCTGAAAGAGAAATGCCTTCTCATTCCTATGGACAGCCATGCTCCAGTATGCTTTTCCATCCTTTCCACTGATTCCAATAGGTTTTCTAAAAATCCAGAAGAGATCTCCAAAGATAATGGTGCTGAATCCCTTTTAGTGCAGATAACAGTGGTACCCCCTTGTTTTGAAATTGGCCAAGGGTAATCACCAGAAGCTTCCCCACAGATCGGATTTGCTCACACTAAACAGGAGTTGATTGATCTACCCCAACCTGAAAACATTTCAGTTGACTAATACCTGGATGATAAGAGTTTTGACACTTCTTTTAAAGACATGCAACAAGTACTTAAGGAGGCTGAAAAATGCCTCTAGAAAATTATACATGTGTAAGTGGAAGAAACTTTCTAGTTTGTGTCATGCTAAGATCCAGGTCCCATTTAACACCTGGATACCTCTGGTTCTAGATTATTTGTGGGATCATTATACTATGGCCTTTCTTACTCATTTATCAAGATTCATCTTTTGTCCATTTCCATTTGTCTGCCCTTAGATCCTTCCTTTCTGCCTGTTCTTAAGTTAAGCAGTATTTCAAAGGGTTTTTATATCCGTCCACCTAAAAAACAAGTAGATCCTCCTCAGAATTTTAATGTTGTGTTTGAAAATTAACACTCCTGCCATTTGAACCAGCTCATCATATTAATTTGAGGTTCTTGACTTGGAAAGCTGTGTTGTTCGTTGCTCTGAATTCTGCAAGAACAGTATCAGATTACAGGTTATTATGGTGAAGTAACCCTATCTCATTTTCCACAATGACAAGGTTTCTTTGAGAACAAATCATTCTTTTATGCCTAAAGTGGCTTTGGAGTTTAGTTTTAGTCAGTCTAGTAGTCTCCCTGTATTATTTCCAGAACAAACAAAAAAGGAAGAATGAATGCTACATACTGTGGATATCCAAACGCAGCTCAGATACTACTTGTAGAGAATGAAATCTTTCAGGCAAGCCAATCAGCTATTTGTCTCCTATGAAGGTAAGAAAAAAGGACATCCTGTATCAAAGCAGATACCTTCTAGATGGCTCTCATGCTATTTCTTTTTGCTATTCTCACAATAACAAGTCACTTCCAGGCAGGATTATGGCCCACCGTACCAGTGCTTTGGCTTCTTCTGTGACATTTTGGAAAGGGGTGGACTCTAGAAGTATTCTAGAGTAGTAACTTTATCTTCTGTGTATACTTTCACAAAGCATTACAAACTGGATTCATTTTCCAGGTCTAGAACAGAGATGGCTATGACAATTTTCCAGGGCTCGAGGATTCCTGAATTTCTTCCTCATCTTGTAAGTTCCATATGGTTATCTACCCAAATAGCTTAGAATACGGAACATAGTACAGTTGTGTAAGTAAACAGTAGCTATTCTAATAGATCACTGTTGCAGTGGCTCCCTCCTTTCTCCATACCCCTTGTTTTGTTTTTGATGTATTGCCAGAGTGTGGATGTGTATACTCTTTTATATATAGTTACATATATGTTGCCTCACAGCAAGAGGTTCTCCTGTTCGATTCTCGGCTGGAGTGCCTTCTGTGTGGAGTCTGCATGTCCTATCCGCGGTCGAGTGGTGTTCGAAAGACATATGTAGAATGGGCATGCCTTTGCTGAAGGTTGGGAGTCAAGCTGGCACCTCGGCGCCCGTAAAAAATCTACTGCCAATCATTAGCGAACCAGAGTTCCGCTGTGGCGACCCCTAACCGGGAAAAGCCGAAAGAAGAACAACAACATATATAGTTACATATGTTTTACTATTGCTTTTTCCTTTCCTATCATTTTCCTTTCAGGGCTGCAGCCTTCCTTTTTAAGGTGAGAAAGCTCTGAAGCTTTTGGCACACAAACTGCTTTTTTATGTGGTTCTGCTTTGGGCAGAATCAGAAAATAAAATGATGCTATATTGATTTACTACTATACTATGACACCTCCTCTCAGACTGGTTTTACTCAACTTCTCTAATTTGGGCAATATTATACCCTATCACACTGATGATACCCACAGTTATTTTACAGATAACATGGAAAGGTAATCCTTGATAAAAAGAAGACACTAGGACTAGAAGATAAGTGGAGCCCATTAGTGGAAAAGTTAAAACCAAGAAGAAAGTTATATGCAAAGACTGCCCTTCTCCCACACCGACAAGCAAATTGTCTTCAGGTAAGAAAGTTACTGGAGAAAATTGTTGATAGCATGAGCAAAACAAATACTGTATGAACAAGTATATGGGGAAACTACGCATTTTGTATACACAGATGTGGTGGTGTAGATGGAGGGAGGTGTCTGGTCCATCAAGTCTGGCCACATGTTGCTGTTATCACTGTTCAGCTGCTCTAACACTCTATATACCACAGATCAGCTTGGTGTGATTTTAAAACATAAATGTTTTACTTCTTTTATCTGCACTACAGGTACCTTGCCTAATGCAAAATGTATTCCTTAATTCCCCTCTCCACATCAAAATGTATAGCATTGCACTTTTTTGTGTAGGCACTTAATTAAGAGGTGCATCTACACCTCACAAACTACATTAGGCTATGTTGGAACCTGGATTCCTTACTGCTTAGAATATATTGTGCTTTACTTTGAAAATAGTTTATAATGTATATTGAAAATATGTACAGAATGCAGACCTGAGGACAGAGCTGTAGCTAGGTCGTCTGGCAGCCTGTGCAGTTACCCAAACTGGCACCTCTCTCAAATCAAAGTTGAGAAAAAAAATAACAGAACCCCCCCCCCCCCACAAAAAATCTCCTTGGTACAGTTGTTGAGTATCATTCTCATCACTTCATACCAGTACGTCAGTATCACACCATGAGCACCTGTGCTACTCACACTTCTAACAGCTTGCAACCAGGGCACCACCCTAGTTATGGCTCTGACTAAGGAGAGGGCATCTTTAACCATAAAGGTCACCTTTCAAGTCTGTTCACTAAATCAGTAACCAAAAATGTTCTTCATATTGATTACTGCTTCAGTAGCCTTAGCTATATGGGTTATATCCTATATAGAATATAACAGCCAGCGAGCTTTCAAAACTTCAGATCACCTTCCGGGCACACAGTCCATTAGTCATCTCCAGATGAGCTGACTACAAAGTCAGGTTTATGCAACAAGCCCTCCAGAGCTTTCCTGCTGCTGAGAAGAGCGCTTGTCTGTGAGTTTTCATGAAATGACAGTTGGCTAATGCTGTTCCATTGCTTGGCAGATAAATTTTCTTCAGGGAAAAACCTTCCACAATAATGTTTTACTTGTTTTAAGTAATGTTTTGTGAAAAAAAAGTGCTTTCAAGCTGGTAAAAAGTATTTTCTTTGACTGTCTCTTGACTTTTATGTACTTTTAAATGAGCATGGGATACAGCTTTATAGCACAATCTCATTCTGCAGCCATCTTATTTTCTGTCAGATCAAAACTGTGTGGCAATGGAAACTGAATCAGGGGATTTTCCAAGATTTGATCCATCTGTGAGGAATTCCTCAGACACACCTTTTTGCCTTCTCTCTGAACAATCAACTGGAAAAATTATATTCCAGGACTCCATGCAAGAAGGCCAGGAGGACAGGTACCTTTTCTTTCTCTTGAACAGGAATGTTCATACAGTATATGATTTTCCACCCTTTCCACTGATTTCCAGGGTACTTCGGAAGATTTTGAAGGACTCACCAAAAAGTGTTGTGGATACTCCCTTCTAGCCAAGGCAACAATGGTTATCCCTTCTTTTGGAAATGGCCAGAGGAAATTACCACAAGCTTCCTCACAGACTGGATTTACTCACAAAAGATCAGGGGTGTTTGATACACCCCAACCCCAAACAATTGCAACTGACTGCCTGGATGATAGGGTCTTAATACCTTTTAGTTACTTGTTTTCTGATGACATGCAGCAGGGATTAACAAAGGGAAAGGTTTTCTAGTTAGTGTCAACAGAAGAACCAGCACCTTTTCAAGGCAAGTGTTTCAGTGGTTTTAAAGTATTTGTGTGAGTTACTATCCTATGCCCTTACTCTTCTTTCAGGTTTTGGTCATTTGTTGGCCATTTCAGCATGTCTGCCCATGTATCCCCATCTTTCAACAAAGCCTAATGTGAAAATGATTTTGAAAGGGGTTTTACATAAAATGCTTCCCAGAAAACTGTTAGCTTTTCCTTAGGATTTTATTTTTGTGCTAGAGAAGCTAACACTTGCTCCATTTGAAACAGATCATTGGCTGGCTTGTGGTTTTTAACATGCAAAACAATTTTGCTGACTGCACTGATCTCTGCAAAAAAGAGTATCTGAGTTACAAACACCCTAAGAATCAATGTGGTTTTCAGGAATCTGGGAACATATGTAGACAGTAATATGGCCTTTGGCCAACATGTAGCAAAGAGTAAGAACATCTTTCTATGTCACCTAATTTACAGGTAGGAGTATGGCATCTAGGTCCATGGAAGTGATAGTACCACTGTACCCAGCCCTTATCAGACCCATTTGTGACAATGTGAGGTATTGCCAGCTGTGTAAGGAGAAGCAGGGCAATGGTGGTGCAGCATATGCTATCACAGCTAGCTGGAATTTTGTAAAGAATGATATGTCATTTGTATATTGACTGATTTGTATGGATGCTTGTGTCGAAAAATGTATTTGTAAAGCTGCTTGTGTTAAAAATGTACCAACAGTGTGCTCTGCTGGACAGAAAATGAAATATACATGCATTATGGTAACTGTTTAAATGTATATGTTTTAACAGAGAATACTGGAAGAGAAGAAATTAATCTCAATCCTCCTAACTTTAAAAATAGTTTGAAATTAAATTACCTGCCTTAGGCCATAAAGATTGTATGTTACAGTTCTCAATGCAGCAGAGACAAAAAGTCTGTAATAGGAAGCTTTCTGCATTGTCTTTGGGATGAACTTATTGCTTGTCTGGAAGGATGGAGGTTTGAAATTGTATTGTGACTTCCAGGGGGCTGCAGCAGATCTTAGCAAGGCTCTGTGTGTGTTTTATTGACACATATGTGCTAAATTCTGACAGGTTCTAGCCAAGGGGGGGGGGTAGCATGGGAACCAGAAGTCAGTTAACCAGATGTATGTGCTATCATTCTGTAATTCATCACTAAAAAAATATATTTTAATACTAGGTGACTGCGGTGGTGGTGCTGCGGTAGCATTGTCGCCTCACAGTAAGACGTTGTCCTGTTCAATTCTCAGCTAGAGCGTCTTCTGTGTGGAGACATGTGTGAATAGGCATACCTTCGTTGAAGATTGTGCGTCAGGGCCAGCAACTCGGCACGTAAAAATCTACTGCCAATGATTAGCAGACTGGAGTTCAGCTGTGACGACCCCTAACCGGGAAAAGCTGAAAGACACAACAACAACTAGGTGAAGCTGAAATCTCATGCCAGTCTGTTTTTAGAACCTGACAGAGAAGGACCCCTTACCTACTTCATCCTGTCTTGCTCTAGTAAGTGAATCAGGGAATAGTAATTCTTTAGCTCAGTCAGGAAAATATAACAAGATTAGTTAAGTACTGTTTTTCTGTATCTGCATGAATCTATTCGTCTGTGTTATTTTAATATTTTCATGTTATTTTCTTATTTATTATTAAATATAGTTAAACGTTTCATTGTGGCTGGTCTTTTAGAGAATAGTTTAATCTGTGAGAGTGCGTATATATATTTGGTGAAAGTTCTGGCCTCTCCTGAAAGCCTTGCTCTTGGTCAAACTACCATTTGTATAATTGGGTATCCTTGCCTTAGAGTAGCTGGCTTTGGAATGTCTGGTGGTGGTGTAACTACCTTATAGTCTGGGCAGAAGGGGGCATAGCTAGTAAATCTGTGCCAACCTTTCCCAGCTGTGTGTGTGTGCATGTGAAAATCATATCACAAAGAGTGTGTGTGTGTGTGTGTGTGTGTGTGTGTGTGTGTGTGTGTGTGTGTGTGTGTGTGTGTGTGTGTGTGTGAGTTGTTTAGAGGATACGAAGCACTGGTTTCACAGACAGGGTGCTGGAGAACTTGGCTTGGGCATTCGGCTGAGGTTTTAACTCTATGGCAGTGTGATGCCCCAGCACTGGCCCAGTAATTAAAGACCTTCAATCCTCACCACTGGCAACAGTGGGGGATGTACACACTTGGAGGATGACAAGTACACACACAGTAAATTTCAATTTCCCTTAAGAGCACACAGAGACCACAGTCAGTCTGAGGCTGGTTTCTACCTCTTTCTCCAGATCCTCAATAAGACTCCCCACTGGTACAGTTATAGAGTTGAGATCTCAGCTGAGTGGCCAAGCCAAGACCTCCACCACCCCCTCTGTCCAAACAGTGCTTCATGTCTCTGCCCAAGTAGCTCACACACACACACACACACACACACACACACACACACACACACACACACACACACACACACCTGTGAAAAGGCTGGCACAGGTTTGCTAGCTATGCCCCCTTCTGCCCAGACTATAAGGTAGTTTTCATTGCCACTGGCCACTACTTATCAGCTACTTTAAGGCCCTGAGAAAAGGGTGTCAAATCTTACTGTGTATTGTTACTATTAATCCATATGGTAGTTTGACCAAGAGCAAAGCTATTAGGAGTGGCCCACACAGTGTCACCAAATAGATATGCAAGTACCCTAAGAGCTTAAATATGTCTTACAAATATCAGCTACAATGACAGGTTTAAATATATTTAATAATAAATAATAAAAGAAAAAGAAAATACTCAGTAAACAATCACAGTTACATCGTATTTCAAAATCACAGGAAATATTTAAAACAACATTGCAGGACAGTCTCAAATAAATAAAGAAAACACATAAGCATAATTCACTATATTTCTAACTGTATTTAAGAGAATTTACTCGTAACAAGGCAAGACAGGTGTGGTGAGTGGGTTTTCCAGCTGATGTTGTCAGGTCAAAGACAAAACACAAAATACACTCCTTCTCTCAGAGAGTTCTTAATATATCAAATATTACTGCTGAGTTAGTTTGCAGGATAACATCACTTCTTGTCATCTGACTTTAGTTCCCAAGCTAACCCCCCCATTGCTAGAAACTACCAGCATTTATCATCTCCCTGTGAAAATGCATCACCCTCAGATGTTTGCAGCTGCTGGAAGACATACAACAATAAAACACAATGCAGAAGGCTCCTTAGTTTTAGACATCCCATCTCCTTGCTGCATTGAAACAATCTTTTATGGTGCAGTTATAAAATAATTTAATTTCAACTATTTTTCTGATGTTTTGCAATTTAACCTTCTATGTTCCGGTTCCCACTGTCAAAATATATACATTTACACAGTAACAATAGTTTATATACATTTCTGTTCTTTTCCAGTGGGGTACACTGTGGATACCTCTTTAAGCTCAGTATGGTACAAACCCTTTTCACACTCACTTCTGTACCAGCAGTTTGATATACACATAACATACAGTTCTAATACATTTGTAACACAAGCAAATGAATCATGTTGACATTCACAACTGACTCATAACCATTTACAAAATTCCAGACAGCTGTGCTGGTAGTATCTTCCTCTGTCACACTTCTATATAAATCATATTACTATTCAAAAATGACATATAATTATTTACACAATTCCAGATAGCTAGACTGACAATATTTCCTTTTTTGACAAGATGTGCCAGTGGGGGTCTTATTGGGGACCTGGAGGGAGACAGAGAAATCCAGATCCCGGAATGGGTGTGTTCTCTCTGTGCTCTTAAGGGAAATTGTGCTTGATGCAGACAGCTGCATCTGGAAATACTGGGTATATCCATTTTTGTTCCAGGTGAATGTCCCTCTCTAGTGCCAGTAGTGATGATTCAGGCTCCTTGATTACTAGACCAGAATGGGGACATCACACCTTCATTGAATACAATGCCTCCTTTTGCATTTACCTAAACAGACCCTTCCAACAGTTGGAATGCCCACAAAGGTTCCTCACCAGAAGAATGCAGGGCACGAATACCTTGTCCTGCACAGATCACCTAAACGCCCTGTCTCTGTACACAGTATCCTACAGCTTCTGAGATGTGATCTATGCCAGACTTATAAGGCATCCTCAGATCTGGCCCTGATGGATCTTTTGTTCATCTGCAAAACAAACAGCACTAGAAACACTAGCTACAAGGACTTGAACTTCACTTGTGGTAATAGAACATGTTGGAGGGACAGATATGTGACCCAAAGTATTCCCATGTTATGGAATAGGCTCCCCATCTATGTGAAGCAGAGTTCATCACTGACCGTATTGAAATGAAACTTTGACCATTGGATGGGAAATCACAAATTTACCCCCGGTCTGGCTTCCATGTCTTTAATGGACAAAGGATGTCATTAAGTATAATGTTTCTGCAATTAACTTCCCCTCACAAGTCCCTTAGCCACATCTTTACTAACATCCACTCCCTGCTAATAGATACCCAAGGTATTAGGGGACAAAACTGGGTTGGGGTGCACAGCTAGGCTTATAAAGGCCTAGTGGCCATTAGCCTAGTAAAAACCTATGAACCTATGTTGGGTCAGCTTTATCTCATCTTCCATAGAGATAAGGTTTCTTTGAGAACTAGTGCTTCTTTTATGCCTAAAGTATTATCCAAGTTTATCTTAAGATACGCTATCCATCTCCCTATTTCCTTTACAGAACCCAAAAAATGATGAAGAAAGGATACTTCATCAATTGATGTCCTCAGGCAACTCGGGTACTATACTGACTGAAAGAAATCATTCAGAACTTCTGATCAGGTCAGGTGTTCATTTCTTCCGAATGTAAGAAGAAGGGACAACCTGTTTTAAAGCAGACTATTTCCAAATGGTTGTCTCAGATTATAAACTTTTGTTATTGCCATCACAACAAAACTATTCTAGGCAGGGTCAAGGCTAAATGTATCAGAGCCTTGGCTTCATCTACAGCTTTTTGGAAAGGGTTAGACTCTAGAAGTATTCTAGGAGAGAAATCTAGCTGGCTCAACCAGCCCATTGTACATTGTAGCAATCGAGTTGTTACAGATCCACACCCCCCAGCTCTTCCATTGGACAGACCCCCCCCCCAAAAAAAAAAAAACAGATGTTCCTTCCACCAGTACACAAATTTGGTGGCCACATGCACAGCCTGCCCCTCGCCCTCCTGCCTAGCTTTTCAGGTCCTGTGTCTGTGCCCTGCCTCCAACCCTTCACCATTTTATTAAAAAATATATATTTTTTAATAAACTGTAGCAAACTATTTGCAGCAAAAGTAGGAAGACATTGCTACAATTTATACTCTGTCTGCACAGAGCATTAAGTGCTCATTTTTTACTTAAAGAAACATTTTCTTCTTATAAATTGTAGCAAACTGTTTGCTACAAATAGCAAACAGCTGCTACATTTATACCTTGCCTGAATGGAGTGCTACAGCACTCAGGTTTTAGTTGAAAAAAGTGTTTTCTTTTTTGTCTTTTAAACTGTAGCAAACTTCTTACAGCAGTTGCCACAGTTTGTACTACATACAGAGCTCTAAGGTGCTCAGGTTTGACTGAAAATGCAATGCCAGCTTTTACAAGCCAGCATTGCATTAGAGATCAGGATCAGCCGATCACCCCCATAGATTCGTTCTTCAGGTCTAGCATAAGCTTTGCTATGACCATTAGGGGCTTCTGAACTTTTCCCTTTCCATGTCCCAGTTATTTTTTTAAGGTATGGTAATCTACCTATACAGCTCATGGTACTGATGCAGTGATCAATGTGAAGTGGGTATTACTTCTATTCTTATGGCAAGTTTAGTTACACCACTGTACATTCTACATAGAAAGATGGCAGATTAGGACAGCATGTCATATCTAGTGTGCCTGAAATTGACTGGATTATAGAAGTATATCCCATCTAGTGTACCCATAATTTACTGGATTAGGGCAGCATGTCTTATCCAGGGTGCCTGTAATTTACTGGGCGAGCTGCAGGTTCTACTCATCCTGCTGATCTGTCCTCTTAAAGATCTTCTCATGCAGCCTTGAATTTGGTCACTGTTTTTGATGCTACTGTCTCTTCCTAAAGGCTGTTTCAGTCATTCACTACCCTTTTTGTGAAATAATGCTCCCTTATATCTCTTCTAAACTGCTAATTTTTATTCTCAGACTATGACTACTTGTTTGTCTATATCAGTCATCATTTTTTTTAAGATTGTGCTCATTTAATTTACAGATTCTGTTGTGAAATTTAACAGCTTCTGTTATATCCTCCTGCCGCCTTTCTAAAGAATATATGTTAAGCTTTGCTCATCTCATTTTATATAGGTTTTGATGCAGGCCATGCACCAATTGTGTTTCCTTCCTCTGAACTGCCTCCATCCAGGTGGCCTGACGGAGATGGGGTAGATGGTCCTGGCTACAGCTGAGGTACTGTTACCATCCACACTGTCGGAGGCCCTTCTAATGAGGAAAAGGATGGAGTAGTCATGGACTAGTTCTCATTATGGGGATATGAACTGTGACCTTTCATGGCAGCTCTGCATTCTGTCAGAGGCCAGAGAGTAGTGTCTGCATGCTAGGAAGTATTGTTAGCAAGTTTTCTGCAGTGCATTAGCCTGGGTGTGTATTGGAATGTATGTCATCATCCTGGTCAGGCATACAATGTACAGATTATCGGCAGGACTAAGACTAAAATGATACCCCCAGTGCTCTTGGCCTGTTCTAGGTACCAGTGGCTTACTCCAGCTTTGCTAAAAGAAATGTTAGCTCCTAGAATCTGAGCTAAGTAAGAACTGAGTTGGGGTCCAGAGCATAAGAGCATGAAAGATAGTGGGAGTGTCTGGTACTGGTCTTGTAGTCCATGCAATCAGTACATTAAGACAAAAAATTAACTGCCTGCATCCAGTCTCTGATCTTGTGAAGATGATTTCTCTAGAACTGCATATAGTTCTCTAGGTTTAATTTTTCCAAACCTTTTGGGTTTCTAATAACATGATAGGAATGGACCCAACTCCTAAATCAGATTATAATTAAAATTCATAAAATTAGTATTGTTTCAATCTTTGATGTTAGCCAAATGTGCTCTTCGCAGCACCCGCAATATGCCCGGAATTGACTCCTTCTGCAATTCATACAGAGTTACATGTATTGGTACCAAATCTAAATATGACTGTAGATTCTTTTTTATTAGACCCTTTGCTTCTACTGCAATTGGAAGTGTATGGGTATCTTTCTTTCACATTGCTCTCATTTCTGCATGCAAATCCTGATGTTTTATGCCTTTGTGTCTCTCTATAGTTGCAGCAGTTTAAATGATCAATGCTACTTTTGTCTTTTTTTCATGGACTATGATATCTGTTTTTCTCACATCTAGTTTTTGAACTGTTGGTAATAGGTGATCCCATGTGATATACACTTCATCACTCTTTATAATGCTTTGCGATTCATGTTTCCAATGCTTCTCACATACTTCTATATTGTAGTGTTTGCACAATCCCTAACTCAACAGTCTTGCCACATTGTTCTGCCTTTCAATGTACAGGCCCACTGCCATGAGTATACCATACCCAGCAAAAAGGTCTGTGACTGTTTCCAATTCTTTTCTACAGAACCTGCATTTTTTGTTTCTCCCACATGTTCAATGGACTTTGTAAACCAATGCGTACATAACCCACTATCCTGGGCTGCCATTATTATCCTTTCATCCTTTGGTTTCAACTCTCTTCTTCTTAACCATTCCTGTGCTGAATTCTGATCAACATGAAGGCTATTCCAGGAGATCTCTGTACTTGCTACTATGTTTATGGCTTTTCTACATTTTTTTTTCCTTCTCAACTGATCTTTTTCATTATATTCTGTCTTTTGTTTTGGCACATTCAGTTGCTGTCTGTTTCTTGTCTACTTTTGGTTTGATTTTCATTCCAGCTTGACACCTGAATGCTTCTGCTAAACTAAGCAGAGAGGCCATATAAGACTTCTTCTCCTCATGTTTTAAAACTTTCACTATGTTTAGATCTAGCAAGATTAGCAGACATGTATGCAGTCCCATGATTGCAGATCTATACATATTTATACCATGACCCCCCCATTAATATTCCAAAACGTGCACGCTGATTGGTCAGCGTGCATGTTGTAAATCGACTTATACTAATGGAAAAAGGTCCGGTCGCCTGGACTTTTTCTATTAGTATAAGTCTTTTTTAAGACACTGTCTCGCTATGCTAAAGGAGTTTAACATAGCGAGACAGGTTTAAAAAAAGCAACGGAGATCTCCGTTGCTTTTTTTAATGCTGTCTCGCTATGTTAAACTCCTTTAACATAGCGAGACAGTGTGTGAAAAGCAACAGAGATCTTGCTTTCTCCGTTGCTTTTTTTTTTAAACCTGTCTCGCTATGTTAAATGGGTTTAACATAGCGAGACAGCTTTAAAATAAGCAACGGAGATCTCCGTTGCTTATTTTAAAGCTGTCTCGCTATGTTAAACCCATTTAACATAGCAAAACATTTTGTAAAAAGCAACAGAGATCTTGCTTTCTCCGTTGCTTTTTTCAAAACTGTCTCGCTATGTTAAATGGGTTTAACATACCGAGACAGCTTTAAAAAAAGCAACTGAGATTCTCTGATGCTTTTTTTAAAGCTGTCTCGCTATGTTAAACCCATTTAACATAGCGAAACAGTAAAAAGCAATGGAGATCTTGCTTTCTCAGTTGCTTTTGCCCACAGCTCTGATGTACTGCGTAGGCATATGCATGCGTAGTACATCAGAACTGCCGCAGAATACCAGACAGTCTGCTGCGGAAGAGCAGCAAGGAAGCATTATACAATGCCATTATTTAAAAAAAGTAATTATTTTTTTTTCTTAAATAATGTCATTGTATAATAGCAATAACCCACTTCTGGGTGTGGGTAATGCTGGATTTACCCACGGTTGGCTTTGTTTGGCCACTCGGGCTTTGCCCTCGTGACCAAACCACGCCAACCGTGGGTAAATCCAGCATTACCCACACCCAGGTGTGGGTTATTGCTATAATAATCAATTTCAAGGAGGCCCATACCTCCTTCAGTGCAAGGGAAATAGAATCTTGGTATACACTGATTTTATATATCATTTGATAAGCATGAAACATTTTTCTTGTTTTTTTTTTTTTTTTTTTTTTTTTGTCCAACTGATCCAATACTTTTTGGAGGCAGTCAGTCACACCAAAATTGTAAGTTACAACAGGAAGATAAAATTGGTTTATAGTTTGGACTTTATTTTTAGATGTCAAAGCTGCTTTCAGTATTAGTTTTAGTCTTCTAAAGCATTTCTTACTGAGTTTTATTTGCATTTGTTCATGTTTTCTTGCTGATCCTTCATCACTTTCCAGATATTTACACACTCCTTAATGCTCAAGTTCCTGTATATCATATTACTGTCCCAGATTGACATTTTCTTGGTACTGCAACTTTTCTGTTTTATTTTGCACATTTATCAAGACCAAATGTCATTCTTATATCATCTGAGAATTGCAGTTGTGCTTTCAACTCCTCTTTTGATGGACTTTACAGTTTTAAGTT
The DNA here is from genome assembly GCF_019279795.1 of Protopterus annectens. Taxonomy (NCBI): domain Eukaryota; kingdom Metazoa; phylum Chordata; order Ceratodontiformes; family Protopteridae; genus Protopterus; species Protopterus annectens. The sequence goes on from NC_056746.1 coordinate 383,999,389, forward strand.
ATTCACAAAAAGTAGATGAGAAATTGTTAAACAAGGTTGTGTTTTTTTTTTTTTTTTTTTGGGGGGGGGGAGCCAAATTGCAACTGAGACCTAATCTTTAAGTAAACAGCTTAATGGGTTAAGGGTGAGACAAATAGCAGAGGTGACAAATAATCACCTTGGAATATCCCCCTTTCAATTTTTATCCCTGGGATAAAAAATTGTACTTTGTCATGGCTTAATTGAAAAGTGGTTTGCCATGGTTACTGTAATGTAATTGATCAATGTAGTATATATCTTATACATTTGTAAGCAGTCCTCTATCTATGAATGTGGAAGACTGTCAAATGCTGTTTTGCAATCTATCCATGCCATACTTAGATCCTCCTCTTTTTACAATTGTCTGTTATGGCTTTATTTAACAACAAATGATCTTTTATTACATATGACTTTCTTTTGTTACCCTTTTGCTCTGTTGTCATGATTGAGTTTTATTTTAAATAACTATAAACTCTGTCAGCATTAATTCTAGTATGTAGTTTGTACATCATCATAAGACAAATTATTGGTCTATACCTTTCGGGTTGGCTTACAGGTTCACTCCTAAGGAAGAGTATTGTTTTTCCTATTGTTAACCAGTTTGGTGTCTGTTTGGGATGTGCATATAAGTAATTCTTACTCAAGGCTAAATGTTTGTGTAAAGATGTTAATACTTTGACAGAAGTTAGGTACTGCATCTAGGCCTGGGGTTTTCCAGTTAGGATATTTTTTAAATTTTGTTTCAGTTTCTCTGTTCTTTGCTTCATCCAATTTCATATCCTACACATTTGAACTCCTTACTGTTTCTTCTATTTTTCTATCCATTTGGTGTCATTGTTATGTTCCACAGGGCTTTCATAAATATTTCTCCAAAATGTGTCAATTTCTTCTTTTTTTGGTGGTGTTTCTATTCTTTTTGCCATGTTTTCTATTTCTCTATAAAACTTTTTTGGGTCATCAACAAATTGCTTACTTTGTACTTTTCCTTTATATTTATTTACATATCTTCTTAAGTTTTTCTGTCTGTGTTGATATCTTTAGTTTATTATTTGCAATAGCATATGATAGATCTTGGTCTGTTGTGATACTGTGTATTGCTTTTACCACATCTATTTTTCTAATTGTTTTTGTTGAACTGTTCCCTCTTCTATATTCTTCTAATAGTGACACTTATTGTCTTAATTGCTTTATAGTTTTCTCTATTCTGTGCTTCCATGATGGCATTTTATTTCTTCCATTCCTTTCCTTTATTGCTCTATATTTTTGTGGTAAAACTTTGTTATTAATTTAGCTACACAGTAATATAACCTGTTTACTTCTGCTGTATCACACAAATTTATGTTACTAGGCGTGATTGCTGTTTTCATCTGGTTTATCAGGGTTCTAACATTTTGGGTCTTCTTTTCTTTCTGTAACCTGTTTCTTTTATTGAACTTAGTATGTCCCCCCATTTTTATTAGGTAAAGCAATTCTTCACATAGATCATATTCTTATAAACTGAGAGCACATTCTTTGCTCTCTGTTTCCTGTGGGCATTCTACAGAAAGTTCCAGAATGTCTTCCTTTGACATATCCTCTTCAGCTGCATTCTACATCATCCGCTGCTCCTTCATATAGGAACTAATTGGCCCTTCCCTCCACATCATTGCCTGTGTCAGATTTACCAGTGTTTCATGCTCCTTCCCTTGTTGTGAAACTTTTGTACTGGTTTCCTACTGAAGACTCCAGAGCATCATCATGTGGCAAGTAATCAGATGCTCCCCATTCCACCTCTTTCTCCTTAGTTTGGGAATTCATTGTTTCATCATGGTGTGACATTACCTGAGTTGGAGTTTCTACACTAAATCCTTCACTTTGTAGGTAATCCATAAGTTCATTTTCTATTTCTTTAACTTCTCAGATAATAATCCTCTTTTCTACTTTCCACCTTTGTTTTCTTATTTTTCGTATTGCGGAATTTTCCATAAATGGATGCGTTTACCTGTATGTTTATTCAAATATCTTTGGTGCTGCTGTTTCATATTGATTAGTTTTGCTTTCTCCTTTGCATAAATATTGCACCATGTCAAATATCTTTTTCTTTCCCATGTCCATATTTTTCTTCAGATGTCTCCTGCTCCACCTGTTTCTCCTTAATTTGGGGACTCATTGTTCCATCAGGCTGTGACATTACCTGTAATGGACTTTTACACTAAATCCTTTACTTCCCAGGTATTCCATAACTTCATTTTCTACTTGCTTAACCTCTACCTTATTAATCCTCTGTTCTATGTTCCTTCCTTGTGTTCTTATTTTTTGTATTGTTAAATTTTCCATATTGGGATGCCTTTGCCTGTATTTCTCTTCAAATATCTTTGTACTAATTAGTTTGGCTTCCTCCTTTCGATAAATATTGCACCATATCAGATCTCTTTCCCATGTTCACGTTTCATTTTTATACCTTTCAATAAACTCTGGGTTTTGTTCTTTATATTTTCACACTTCCTCTATTGCTTCTTTTTCTGGGTGGCCCAAACATTCTTTGTCTATGTGTTGTTTTTCATAGATCTGTTGTATTAATGGTGGGAAATTTGCATTTGAAGCATTTGACATTTTTTTCTTGCGCAAATATTTGTATTTCCTCTAATTTCTCTCTTAATCTTTCTGAATATCTTCTATCTGGAAATTCTGGGCTTCTTGTATTATTGTAACAGTGCATAATTTTTTTCCTTATCTTCAATGGCCCACTCTGTCATCTTTATGGCTCTTCTTTGACCTGTCACTTTTTGTGTTTTTGTAGACTACTACTTCCTTCTACAACAGTGGGGCCATCCTCCTCCTGACTCTTGCCTAACCCCTTTGTGGGACTGTTTCCCTGTCTTAAGGATTTTACACTGTCACTTATTCAAGTCCTGTCACCAGTGCACTCACCAACATTGGGCACCTTTTATTATTCTGAGATTATGCACCCAGCTATCTTTTTTTATTTTTTAACCTACCTCTCTCATGATATATGCTACTTAAGATTCAGACTATATATCGGTGTCATCCTGGTGAGGGTACTCACCAAGACTTCAGGATGAATTCAGTTCCAGCAATACTGCTCTCCCTTTCTTGCTGATTTCATCATCTCTCCGTATGGATAATTTCATCATCTCTCCATTTAACCCTTTCATCATCTCTAAATTCAGACCCTATATGTAGTTTTATCAATGTCTTTAGAGATGGATGATAAATTCTTCTAGTACTGATCCTTCTTTCTGAACATCTTAAAATGCTAGTGACCTCCTTGCAGTTTCTTATACCTCTTGTTAACCTTTGATTTCACTGGCATGACATCTCCAGGTATCAGTTTCCTTTTGTTGTCACCAAACTTTTCATTATAGCTATGTATTCCTTGCCTGGATTTTTATATTCCAAATAAATTTTTCTGCACTTCTTTGCAATGAATTTAAGCTGCAGTATTTTATATAACACTGCCATTCTTGCCAGATCTATTCCCAAATTTCCTGCTGCTTCATCTGTATTGACCTTTTTGTATGACTGTATCATCACCAGAAAGACAAACTCGCATGCAGTTCATTTGCAAAGTCAGTTATGAAGACAATGAAAAGACAGTCCACCACCAATGACTGCACATTCTCCCTTTGTCTGAGTATTTTTTCTCTCCACCTCCCCAAAATGTGCTGAACTAGCAACTGTAAACTGTCCATATAGGTTGCATTTACCCTTGTACTTGTGGACCAGGTCATGACTGAAAAAGATACAAGACAGAATCAGTCACTTACATATAAATGATGTACCACAGTTGCAGGTGCTAAGGCTGCTGAATTAGAAAAAGACACTGCTGGGGTGGGGTTATGTAACCTAACTACTAGGTGTACATCATGTCAGGCAGGAAGGAGGGAAGAGGCAGGATCACCTTGCAAGCAAATTAGGAGCGACTGCCTCTGGGGACTTTTAAGGGCTGGCAGTTTCCTTGGATGCTACCTACAATCCTAATCAACATCAAATAAACCCTTTACTGTACAAGCTAGGAAGTGAAATATTATGTAAATTATTATCTCACAATTTAAACCTTTCACTCACCACAAAATCAATGGCAGAGCAATTCAAGCCATCAACAACCCAAAATAGTTACGGGTTATCAAACTATATTAAAAATTGACCCAACTGACAATATTCCAGAGGAAAAAAATAACTTATGGAAGATACTACATCATGCAACAAAATATGAAATTGTTGACAGGGAACATAGTTTTAAACCTAAATTTAATGCTATTTAACTTTGTAGTTAATCACCAGAGACATATACAGAAATATGGAAAAAGACTTGCTGATTGAAACCATTTCTCTGGAACTCAAAAGGGCATTTGAGACTGACAATCATGAATTACTTCTGTCAGAATTACAGAAGTGTGGTCTTGGTTTGCATATTATCTGACAGACAGATCCTGTATAGTCTTGGCAGTAGTGCTACAGACACATATAGCCACTATCTGATTAGGTGTACCACAGGGATCACTCCTAGGACAACTGCTGCTCTCTCTACATTAATGATTTACCTTGGAGACACTGAACTCAAAATGGCTAGAGTACGCTTCAAGTGTCTGGTGTACAGTGATGCTATTGTAAATTGTAATCACAAGAGCTGGTAAGTCCTCATGTGACATAAATGAGTCTCTTCAAACAGACCTAGTAATCCTCTAGAATTGGCTACAAAATAATATGTTTTCATTAAACATTCAAATATCATCAGCAATGCTATTTGGAACAACTCAAAAGATGATTAAATCTCAACCACTAATTCTAAAGGACTTACAAGGAAGAATGCTGCTAATTATCTGTCATCAGAGATACTCAGGAGTCACTTTGGATCAAAATCTTACTTTTACAATTGATATAGAATACATTTTACTTAACATGACTAATCAGCTAAAAGTTGCCTATAAAGTTTCACATATGTTAATCACAGAAGCAAGGCAGGCCATAGCTATTAATATATTTCTGCCTCAAATGCCATATGCTTTTTCAGTCTTTTTCTTGCTGCAATCACGTATCTTAATACTCCTGCAAAAAAAAAAAAAAAAAAAAAGGCAGAGAGAAAAGAGAATCCTGAGATATATTCATTTACGTCTAAGTACTTAGAAGTAAAGGTAGATATCTATTAAAAATCTATTAACATTACTATTAAATAAACTTACATTTGAATTAATCCATGACAGTTAGTGCCCTCTTTAAAGAATAAACTACAAATTAGAACCATAGGATCATAGGATCATAGGGGGTTACTAGGCTAATGGCCCTGGGGCCCTTCCAAGCCTAGCCAAGAGTTTATCCCCAAAAAGAAACCTCAGTCAGCACTTGTCACCCCTGTCAATGAGAGACACAGGTGGAACCCATAGCACAAATTTGTGGTTTCCCATCCACTCATCACTGTTGCGCTTGAAGAGAGTCAGTGTGGTGCTCTGTTTGATGTGTATGGGAAATCTATTCCAGAGACGGGACAGCCTCTGGGAGACAAACCTGCTTCTCCAGCAGGTTTTGTTGATGTTGCATATTAGATTCAGGCCTTTTGAGTGGGTAGTATGTGAGGAGTTAGACTTATGGATATGGAGCATCTCTAGTAGGACAGGGTCCGAGATTGCCTTGTAGGCGAGACACATATCACCCCTGAGCAATCTGTATGATACTGAGTAGAGTGATAGTGATTTGAGTCTGTCAGCATAGGACAGGTGTTGGAGGCCATTGATTCTCTTTGTGAGGTATTTCAGTGGCCTTTCCAGATGGTGCAGATGTTTGAGGAGGTGCATCCTAAATGGGGCTTTATACTCAATTATTGGTCTAATGAGGGAGGAGTATAGAGAGGTAATAGCCTCATTTTTTCTGGAAGCTTTTCTGACCACTGCTGCTACATGATTGTTGAATGTGAAGTTATCAACCTGAGTGTCCAAGTCTCTCACCACAGGTTGTGTGCTTAGGGGGTTGCCACTGATGTGGTAATTAATAGGGGTCGTGTTTTTGCCGAATTGTATGATGATACAATTTTTTGCATTTAGCTTGAGGCCATGACTTTGGCACCAGTCATTACTGTCATTTCATACTCTCTGAAAAACCCAGCTACTATAACACCCTACAGGCCATTATTTGCCTTGGCTTTTGCTGAAAAACATTTTATAAGCTTGCCCCTGCTATCTGGAATTCCTTTGTGGCCTAGCAGAAGTACCATCACTATTAAGATATTCACAAGACTGCTAAAAAAGAATCCTGTGGAAGGCAATATGTGTGACTGCTTCACAAACTAGATGAATGTGTTCTACAAGCTTGGGCACTAGCTGTTTGTTGCATATAATTTCCTAGCTACTCTAGGTAATAGTTTGAGAATTATTTTGGATTTAGCTTTTAAATAGCAATATGGTGATAGATTATCATTTGATTTGACATTGTCTTTTTTGTCCATTCCTCAACTAATGGGGCATTAAATTCAACATCGGTTCTGACTTCAGCCACTTCTAAAGATTTGGATCTGTAGTGTGAGGTCTTCCCCTTACCCACAGTCCTCCTGATTAATATTATTACTACAGATTTTATTTGCTGCTTCAGCGAATGGACATACCTCATGTTTTCCCAGTGCTGGATAAATTAATTTTACATTTTATACTTCTACAGCTTTATAGTTGCATCCTTTTCTGGTTCTTCCTCCACTCTCTAATGATATATATACATATGTGTGTGTGTGTGTGTGTGTGTGTGTGTGTGTGTGTGTGTGTGTGTGTGTGTGTGTATATGTGTGTGTGTGTGTGTGTATATATGTGTGTGTGTGTGTGTGTGTGTGTGTGTGTGTGTGTGTGTGTGTGTGTGTATATATATATGTGTGTGTGTGTGTGTGTGTGTGTGTGTGTGTGTGTGTGTGTGTGTGCACGCGCGTGTGTGTGTTTGCGTATAAGTAGCTTATTTTTCTGTCTTGTCCTCTTCATTGACTTAGGCCTTCTATACTTAAACTTCCCATACTACTGCTACCTGTTTTAAGTTACTCTCTACATATTACCATTATTTTTTCCCAAACATCTTTATTAAATTTTCACATATGACACAGGGAATCATAGATTTATATAAATGAAAAACATCCAAAATGACACTACTTTAGTTGCAAACATTATATGTCACAGACACCATAAAACAACTGTAGCTGCAAATATTATACATCACTTATGATCTATCCAGTCATTGTCAGTTAAGCATTATATGGCTCATTCAGATCATGCCTCTTAAACCTTATTTCTTCTCTGCATATATTGCTCCCACAATTCCAAATTTTTCCATGTATAGTTTGCTCCTTCCCTTTTCTAAAGATCCCAATTCCAGCTGTTTTATTGTTGTTACTATATTCACTACTTCTAGTAAAGTTGGTCTAGACTTTGATTTCCATTTTCTAGTAATTGCTTTTTTGGCAGCAACCATAATTAGACTCAGCAAGGCTTTACTATGTATTGGCAATTCCAATTCTGTGTCATACTTCAAAAAAAAAAAAACAAACATCTCCCTAGTGAATCCAATCCACTCACCCAGTATCTCTGACAGAGTGGTCTGCAGGGAATCCCTAAAGTCTGCCAGCTCATTACATTCCTAAAAAATATGTTCTCAGCTACATCTTTCTTGCCCATCACACCTCCAACATTTGCTATTCGCCTGAGGAAAATTTATTTGGAGTCTACTTGGTGTATAAAATACCTATGTAAACACTTCCAAGCAAAGATCCTAAATCTTCTAGATGTTGTTGCATATTTGGTAGATATACATATATCCCCCAATTGTCTCTTTGTGAATTGCTTATCCAGTCTCTCTTTCCAATCCTTTCTAAGCTCCACTGATTGTTTCTTATAATTATCATGCAATATTTTATATGCTTTAGCTATACTAATTACTTTTTTAATGGCAGCTTCTGTTCTAGATGCTATTAAAAACTCTTACCAGTGCTTGTCTTTTATTCAGGAGTCCCCTATTTTTCTCTCTTTGCCTATACTCTGATATCAATCCTTGATAGGGAAGACAATCTCTAACTTGCAGGCTAAATAAATTATTGGCCTCTTCCCACTCTATTAAATTTCCCTTTCTAGTGATTTGCTCCCAGTATCTTGGTTCCTTTGCCAATTTTCTCCAAAAATTCTAGCCCCCTCTCACCTATTATCTGTACTCATAACCACAGTCATACCCAACAGCAAAATCTCTTTTCTCCATTCTCATGCTGGTTTGGTTCTTAGAATACTCCCTGCTATTTTATGAATATAATACTCTGTATGATTTTTGTTGTTCTCCTTAAGAGCCTGTATCCAAAATCCCAATATCTCCTTACTTCTTGAGCTTCCTCTCTGTATCATCATCATTCCTTTCCACTTTGAATTACAGTTTCCTGCTTGTGCTATGTACAGGAGCCTTAACTGTGTTGTTCTAAAATACCCCCTCAGATTGGGTAATCCTAATCTGCCTTGTTCTATTGGAAGAAACAATTTATCCCACTTATCACTTGCTGTCTTCCCTTCCCAGATAAAATCCTTCAACTCTTTTTTTAATTGTTATCCACAGCTTCTACTCTGGTTGATAAAAATATGCCTGATCTGTGTATAAGATTAAAGGGACTAAAACATTTTAATGGCTTGTATCTTAGTATCCATATCCATATAACAAATCTTCCAGTTTCTCCGTTTTTGTATTATATTCTGTTTAGTCTCTTCCCACATATCCTTAGCTGCCACAACAGAGTCATTTATAATCCATACTCCTAAATACTTAATTTTATCTTGTCCCCATAAATGTGGATATTGCTGGACCAATTTGTGTGTGGGTACATAATTTACCGCTATTGCCTTTGTTTTAGCTTCATTAATTCTGAATTCCAAAAAGATTTGAAACTGTCTTAAAGTGTTCCACAACACTGTAATGTCACTTTCTGGTTTTGTCATATATAAAATAATATCATCTGCAAATAGAGCCAGCTTTTCCTGACTACTATACCAATTATATCCTTGAATTTCTGAGTCCCTTATTTTCTTTGCCAATGGTTCTAAATTTAATGCAAACAACAAAGGGGAAAGTAAACAACCCTGCATGGTTCCTTTACTCAAGTAGAAATTATCAGAGAGGATCCCACCCACTTTAATTTTTGCCTCTGATTCCTCATATATACTTCTAATCAACCTTATAATTGTATCAGTTAAAGCAAGTTCTTCCATTGCCCTGCTCATGAAGTCTCAGTCTAGTCTGTCAAATGCTTTCTCTGCATTAAGACTCACCAATAAAAGTGCTATTTTCTTGCATTCTGGATCATTAATGTTTTGTTGATATTGTCAAATGTTTGCCTCACCTCCACAAAACCACACTGATCCATATCTATCAATTTTGGTATCACTTCTGTCATTCTTTTAGCCATTATAGACATAAACACTTTGTAATCATGGTTTGGTATTGAAATGGGCCTGTATGAAGCTGGATCCGATGGATCTTTACCCTCTTTAGGTATTACCGTTACCACCGCCTTCTTCCCGGATGCTGGTACTTCTCCTCCTCTTAAGATACTGTTAAACAAAACCTTCCAGATCTTTATCAGTTTTCTCCCTCCTAGCTTCCAAACTTCTCCTGGGGACTTTCCTGTAGATTGGCTACGCAAAGCCATTTTTGTCTCTTCTCCTCCTATCCTAACTGTTAGTAATTGAGCCTCATCTACCTCTAACCTTGGCATATTTAATTATTTCATAAACATTTCCATTTTTGCCTTTTCATGATTTCCATATTTCTCTGCTTTATTCAAACTTTCATAAAATTTCCGAAATATTTCTAACACTTCTACAGGATCTCGTGTCATCTTCCTTGTTATATGCTCCCTAAGCTTGGTGACAACCCTTTCTACTTTCTGTTGCCTGAGTTGTTATGCTAAAAGTTTTTGTGCTCTAGAATTATTATCAAAAAACAGTTGCCTAACAGCAATCTTTCTAAACTCGTGCATATTACCGAGGTAATCCCTTATGTTCTGTTTAGCATTCTGCAGTTGCTCCTTTTCTTGTTCTGAGGGATTCCCCTTATTTTGCAATACTTTAACATTTGTCAATCCCTCTAAATAATTCTTGTTACTTCTAAACCACATGCCCCTTTCTTTTATTTACACCCTAGTTTTAAACTCCACTTTAATTTTATCCCACTTCCTAGCTATGTTTACAGAAAAAAAATTCTATCTTCTGTAGTAGCTCCTGAATTAATTCTAAAACCCATTCCTTAAATTCCTCTATTTTCAACCGATAGGTGGGAAAGCGCCTGTGTCTCATTTTTATTTTATTACCTTGCTTTTTTAGTTATTATTGGTGCATGATCTGAAATTCCAGCCATTTTGTTTTTTACATTTCATTTATATGTGGAAGGACCTTTCGTGGTGTGCTTGGTAGTATTTTTTGGGATGATCTGAAATAGTTATTGAGTGCATTTCAAGACCTTCAATTAAATGCACATGTCTTGAGAGATATAAAATCTATCCAGCCTAGCCCAGTTTTTGTATCTCAGTGAATAATATGTAAATTCACTCCGAACTCCTAGTACTGAATTCACATCTTCCATGCCAAAAATTTTCATAGATTTCTTCAAACATTTACCCTCCTTTGTTATATTTTACCTTCTAGGCCCTCCAGACACATCTTCACTGTTGTAAACCAAATTCCAGTCTCCACTTATAAGTAATATTCCTTGCTGAAAGCTAATTATTTCTCCCAGAATTTTCTTAAGCTCCATTGTAGCAGTTTTAGGTGGGATGTAAATGCAAGCCAGTGTAATCCTCCTCTCTAGCCAGTAGCCCCTTAGCACTATGTACCTTTCATTATTATCTGTTTTCCCTCTTTTATCACTATTGGAGCTCCTCTTGCAATTAGTCTAAGTACTCCTCTTTTCTTTTACCCGGATATTTCTCTGAATAACCACCCTGAAAACCTTTCTTTATCAAATTCACATATTCAGTTCTTTCCAGGTGTGTCACCTGTAGCATTGCTATTTGCACTCTACATTTTTTAATATAGTTCACTACTTTTTCATTTTTATATTTATCTGTAAGTCCATTCAGACTGAAAGACATTACAGAAAGCATCAATTTCTTATACAGTCAGTATTACCACCTATTATGTATAACTGCTTTTTTGTTAAATGTCTAGTTCCAAGTTTTATTTTACCTAGAGATACTGTTTGGCAGGTTGGTCTTTTATACTGTTGTTTCTTGTCATATCCATTTGCACCTATGCCACATCTTACATAACGTTTTGCGTTTTTGAAAGCTCTCAAACAGAACAAACAACCCCCCCCCAAAAAAACACTAAAACCTATTAACTTAATAATAACACACAAAACTACTGTATGTACATCTTCAAATATTAGAGTTTTTGCTTCCTAATAAGAGAAAATGTTCTACACAGACAGGCTAGAGTTAACCAAAAAGAAAGGTTAGTCATTCTAAGACGCATGGTGCAGCCTGTACTATTAGTAAGTACAATCTGATTTTGACTATCCCTATAGCTCTCCCAGTTGAGAAAAAAACTTGAATGCTTTCATAGGTTCATAGGTTGGCACTAGCTATCGGCCCTAGGGCCTATACAAGCCTAGCCATAACAATTCCCTGGCAATTTCTTCCCACAATATTTACTTCCCTGGACCCCTGTCTAGCAGGGTGACTGACAGGATCCCCGGGGTGAATTTCCTATCTCCCATCCAATCGTCAAGGTTCCTTTTGAAGAGGGCCAAAGAGGTGCTCTGCTTGACATGTATGGGCAGTCTATTCCAGAGTCTGGGGAGTCTGTGGGTCAGGAACCTATCCCTCCAGCATGTTTTGTTCATTATGATGACAAAGTTTAGATCCCTGGAGCATGTGGCTTTGAGGGATTGGGATTTCTTTAAGTGTAGCATGTCCAACAGCTCTGGGTTTGACATGGCCTTGTATGTTAAGCAGAGATTGCCTCTGAGTAGACGATATGCGACAGAGTGTAGCTGGAGCTTTTTAGATGGTCAGCATAGAGCATCTGCTTTAGGCCTGTGATTCTTTTAGTGAGATATTTCTGCAGCCTTTCCAGTTGTTGCAGATGTCTTGAAAGGTACATACCAAATGGGGCGTTGTATTCTATAATGGGTCTAATAAGGGATGAGTACAGTGGGACAATGACCTCCTTTTTTCTGGATGAAAAGCCCTTAGTGATGAGGTGTGCCACATAGAAGGATTTCCTGACTGTTGTGGCCATGTGGTTATCGAAGGTGAGACCACTGTCCACCTGTGTCCCCAAGTCTCTTATCACACTTTCGGTGTTTAGTGTACTGCCACCTATGTGGTAATTTATGGGTACATGTTTTTTTCCCAAAGGGGATAACTATACATTTCTTGGCATTGAGCTTGAGCCCATGGCTCTGGCACCAAGTATCTGTTTCTGTAAGGCCCTTTTGTAGAATATCCACATCATTTGGATATTCAGTAATAGCTCCCAGTTTGCAGTCATCTGCAAACTTTGTTAGCCAGAGTCCCTTAGTGTTGGCCTGTACTTCAGTGAAGTAGATACCAAACAAGAACGGTCCCAGGACTGAACCCTGAGGTACTCCACTTGTCACTTGTCTGGAGCTGGATTTGGAGTCGGCTACTTTTACAGTGTGGGTTCTGTTAGTAAGCCAGTTGGCAACCCATCAAATGATGTAGGGATTAATGCCCAGCTTAGTAAGTTTATCTATGATTCCAGAGTAGGGGATGGTGTCGAAGGCCTTGGCGAGGTTCAGATAGGCTGAGTGGACAGCCTTACCCTCATTTACAGCTCTGGAGACCAATTCAATCAGGTTCAGGAGACAAGATCAGCCCTTCACGAACCCAAACTGGGTGGGGTCCAGTGTTTGAAGGTTGCCAATGTTTTTGTTTATAAGTTCCATGACAATACATTCCATGGTCTTGCAGATCAAGCTTGTCAGACTGATGGGACAGTAGTTCCCAAGATCCAAGGTGGATCCTCCCTTGTGAAGTGGGATACTGCATCTGTGCACCACTCAGTGGGCATGAAGCCTGAGTTGAGGCTATGATTAAACATGACACTTAGGTGAGGTGCCAGTTCATTTTGTAGTTCATGTAGTACACAGTCTGGGATATCATCTGGTCCCATGGATGCTGTATCCGTAGCTTTGGGGAGTGTAGATTTTACCTGTGTGGCCGTTATTACCGGAATTTGGCAATCTTTCAGTAGTGAGATGGGTCCTTTAGGAGGTGAGATGGGGTGAAGTTGGCACTGAATCGATCTGCCAGGATATTGGCAATATCATTGGGATCAGTATATTTAATGCCATTCTGTTGTAGCTCAGAGCAGATCTGAGCATTGCCATTGAGATTCTTGACATAACTATAGAATACCTTGTGGTTGTCTTTGGAATCTTTGGCAATTTTATTTTCATAACTAGCTTTGGAGGATTTTATGAGGGATCTCAGCTTCTTACTGAGGCTGGTAAGGGAGTATTTTGCATCCTGGGATTTTCCTCTTTTCTGCAACAGTTTCTTCCTTCCATTGTATAGTTTGTTTATGGCAGGGGACCACCAGATTGGCTTCCCTTTTTTGGAGGACAGCATCTTGGTTCTATTTGGGATGGCATAATTCATGTACGAGTGGATGTGCTCGTACAGTGCCTTAGTGTAGGATTCAGCAGTCGAACTTTCAGTTCCCGTCTGCATGGGTGTCATGAAGTTTGTCACTTCTGACTTGAGTAGCATAAAGTTGGCTTTGGAGAAATTTTTTTATCGAGGTTTCCTTACTGGGGTGTGAGGAAGGGATGTGAATGTCAAGGGTGAATAGCTTATGGTCAGACCTGATCAACAAGGGAGTGACCATAGGTGTGGAGCATCGATTTCCCATGTTGTTAATGACCAGGTCTAGGATATTGGAGCCCCTAGTGGGACTATGGATTAGTTGATCCAGGGCATTGGAATTTATGAATTCCAAGAACCATTGGACAAAGGTGTTGGTACATGAATAGCTTTCCAAGTTAATGGCAGGGTAGTTGAAATCACCCAGTATTAGGGTGTTTGGTTGTATCTTAATATTTTCCATTATGTTTAGAAAGGTGTAGTGAGAATCTTTATCAAATTGTCTTCTAGTAGCATGCAAACTAGACACAAAACTGCTAACGGTACCTTGTTTACAAGAAAAAAAGCCTTAGAATATTCAATATTCTTTGTCATTGACACATGCTTTGTAATAAACTTGTTACTGGATAATGCCTAGGGTTTTAACCCAGTTATATCCCTATGCAAGCATGGGATAAAGCACACTGATTTTTCTTTTGCCATCCTCTCTTAACTAGACCCTTCTTCTTCCACCCCCTCTCTTCCCTTCCTCCATTTTTTTTCCATTGCAGTGCCTACATGTCTTAAAATTGAACAAAGAAAAAGAGAGAAGGGAGAAAAAGAAAAAAAACAAAACAAAACAAAAGCACGTGTTATATTAGTATCCCATTACATTTAAAAAAATAGGGAAAACTTGATGTCAACTCTATTTAGATTTGTAGTATCTTTAAAGAAGCTGCAGTGGTACAGAGGTAGCATTGTGACCTCACAGCAAGAGGTTCTCCCATTCGATTCTCGGCTGGAGTGCCTTCTGTGTGGAGTCTGCATGTCATCCCCGTGGTCGAGTGGTGTTTGAAAGACATACGTGAATGGGTGCGCATTCGTTAAAGATTGGGCATCGGGCTGGCACCTCGGCATCATAAAAATTGACTGCCAATCATTACCGGACTGGAGTTCCGCTGTGGCAACCCCTAACCGGGAAAAGCCGAAAGAAAAATGACAAGTATCTTTAAAGCATTCACAGCTGGGAACCCCCTGATTGTTTTTGGAGAACATTATGTCCTAGCCAATTTCTCGTTTCTTTTTTTCTTTTCCCCCAGCCAATCCCCTTCCACCAGAATGTTTCCAGATTCTCTTTATCAGATTGTCTTCATGCAGACATGAAGACCAGCTGCAGAAAAGCTGCTTAGTATACATACATACATTTACTAGAAAAAGGCTTCATAATTTTCACTGTTCTTTTTTAGTTACTTGGTCTGTCTAAAAACTAATCAATCTAAGGTTCTTAATCAGTCATTTCCCCATGGAAGAATGAAAAATGCACATTAATTTTAACTTTGTTATGCCTTTTTAACCAGGCTCCTTTTTTAATCATTGCATTGCCTATATTTCTCAAAACTGTACAAGAAGAAAGAGAGAAGAGAGGAGAAAATGAAAAAAAATCTGTTTACAATCTCTAATGCATTTAAAAATAGCATGCAAAGAAAGTTATGCACCACAATTACAATACTATTAAGAAATGAAAGTGTTTTCTTTACTAGCAGTTAGCTTTCACCCCTCTCTTCCTCTCCCCAAAGCATTTTCCATACATTAGTGACATGAAGTAGGGACACCCGCGGTGGTGGTGCTGCGGTAGTGTCGTCGCCTCACAGTAAGATGCTGTCCGGTTCAATTCTCAGCTAGAGTGTCTTCTGCGTGGAGACATGCATGAATGGGCATACCTTTGTTGAAGGTTGTGCATCAGGTCTGGCAAGCCGGTACGTAAAAATCAACTGCCAATCATTAGCGGACCAGAGTTCCACTGTGGCGACACCTAACCGGGAAAAGCCAAAAGACACAAACAAGTGACATGAAGTAGGGAATATACTTTAGAGTCCCACACACATCCAACAAATTTTGAAAAAGTCCAATACTTCCAGATTTTCTTGATCTGTCATATTTCACAAATAAAATTATTTCATTGTAATCCCACATCGTTACTGGTTTTATTGCTGTTCTTCTCCATTGCCCAGATCCTGTCTCTGCTTCATTTCCAATGTACTCTCAATTCTTCTAGTAAACTCTCATGCTCCCTTGCTTCTCTCCAACATTTTCTGTTGAAATACTGGATAAAGTTTCACATATACAGTCTCTCTGTGGTCTTTAATACCAGAGGAACAAGAAGCAGAATCTCCTATTTCACAGCTCACTTTTTTGTTGGACATACATTTGTATTTCCTCCTTAGCATGCACTTCATTAAAAATGATTTTGCCCCTCTAGGGAAGGATACCTTGAAGATAGCTGGATGCAGCAGTTTGAATCTCACACCTGAGTCCTGACATTTTCTGAATAGTGGAATGAATTTACTTCTCTTTTGGTGGTGTACAATGAATAGTCATTATCTACAAACACATTGCTCTTTCCCACTTTTAGCATTTTGCCCTTCTGCCACTGTTTTGTCAGAATCAACTCCCTCTGCTGGTAGGATTGCTTCCTTATTATTAAAGGTCTAGATTGCTTTCTTGTACCTAGGTTTGGAGCATACCCACAATGTACCCTTTCAACTAACAACTCCTGCTGTGGAATACTAGTTCAGTTGTTTATTTGTTCTTTCATAAAATTAACAGTCTCTTTCTTCCAGCTTCACTGGTATAACTGAAAATCTCAGGTTTTCCCTATGTGCTCTGTCCTCTAATTCTATTATATTTTGAAACATCTCATTATGAACAGTCTCATATTCACTCAGCAAGCCTTTTCTTCATTTCAACTTCTGATTTTTGCAGCTTTATCATCTCATCTGAATATTGGTTTAAAGCTTCTTCCATTTGTTCAAGTCTTTTGTTTGGGTTGATATACTCTGTGTTTTGTTTATTTTAACCAGGTCTGTATGCAGTTGTCTTATATCTTCCTGTAGGTTATTTGAAGTCATGTCTGAAGTTTGCATTACTTTTTGCTGAACAGCTGCAGAACTCTCCCCAGTCAGTGTTTCTTCCTCTCTTTTTGTAGGTGATTCTTTTCCAGGCCTTCTGTATTTTTTTATTCCTGGCATCCAGGCAGTGCACTTACTAGCCAGTTACTGAAATTTACCCATGCACACAAGTCTACTAACCTTCTCTGCTGAGTTTCTGTTTTCACACTGGGAGAGCTAGAAACAAGCTGTTAGTGTGCAGCTATCTTGGAAGTCTACATATTACCATTGTTGGTAATTTCTCCCTTTTGCCATTGTTAGTAATCTCTTTCTCCTTTCTACCTTGTCTTTTTCCTTTCTTTTAGTTAGGTATAATGCTGGATAAGCTGACCGGTTTTAAAAAAATGCACATCCCATGGGCACAAAATACCAAATTCTGATGCCCACCTTGACTTAGGCTTCACTCACCTAGATACCGATTGTGAGAGTTATGCAGGTTTCAACCACCATGCCCTCGTTGAATGCCGCAATAAGTTGGTTTTGAAGGGTCTTTTCCCCATCAACATCTTCAACCTCTTCTATTTCTGCTTCTGTCTCCACTGAAGCTTCCCCTTCCAAGAAGCCTACCAAGAAGGTCAAAAGGGCTTTATTAATCAAGAGCAAGGAGGAAAGGAAACAATGCCCTGATCATTCTTCCTCTGCTGATCCAGGTTCAACTCCACGTGAGAAAATTTCCAAACCATCAGATCTGTCAGGTCCAACAGATCCGACAAACTCAGAGTCCAAGTCTCTGGCTCACTGCTCCTCCATCTTTACCCCAGATCTAATTCTTCTCTGATCCATTCACCCTTCCTCAAAGAGACTCCAAAAAGATCTTTCAGGCCACCTTCCACCTCATTATCTCTCATGTTGTCTAGGATCCTAACCAAAGCTGATGTGGACAGGATGATGAGGAAGTTTCTTTGAGCCCAAATTCAGTTGGGAGATATACTGCCTCCATCTCCCATTGGACCTGTAAGCCTGCCATTGGCCTTTACCCAGTTGCTTACTCCTACTCTGAGCCGACCTTTGTTTTTGTTGCTATCAGTCCTGAGACTCCTGAGTCTGTCTACATTGGATCTGAAGGCTTGGTCTTCTTTGACTCTGATGATGTCTCTGATCTAGGAGGTATCTCAGAGCGAAAGTGCTGGCACTGGATCTGGGGTGTTAGGGTAAACTTTGATGCGCTTGGAGCTGTCTCTTCCTCTCAAATTCTCAGTAGTGGACAGCTCGGCTCTGACTTCTGACTTGAGACATACTCATGGTGATGCTTTGAGCTATCCGTGACAATTGTCTTCAGCTCCTGCCAGAACATCTCTCAGTTCTCCTATGTCTTTGGCATGTGTGGCAGTAGAAAGAGCTTTCTCTGCCTTTGTGTATAAGACTTGCTTACCCTCCTTGGGTCCACGTCTTTCACAACTGTCTGCTGTGGTCTTGAAGCCTATACATTCTGTCACATCAGGGTAGCTGACCTGTACAATTCTTGAGACAGTCCTCATTTGGGACTCAGCTCCCACTTCAAAGTCCTCTCCAAAATACCTCATTGGGGACCTCCCTTGGAAATGTACATGCAAGATGAGGCACTTAGATTCCCCACAGGAATCCCTGACAGAAGACACTGACTTAAATGAGAGGGAAGGGCTCCCCAGATCACCCCTTGAGGATGTCTCCTTTGGAGAAATACTCGAGCTTTTGAGTCAGAATGGTGGTTGGTCTTCTGACCCCACTTCCTAAGAAGAGTCAGTGTTTCTTTCTCTTTTTTATATAAAAAGAAACATCTTTATTAAATTATCATATATGAAATAGGCAATCTTACATTTATATAAATGAAAACAAATTCTATTGACACAACTCCAGTTGCAAACATTATACATTACAAACCACGCTGATTCAATTGTAGTTGCAAACATTATACAGCACTTATAATCTATCCAGTCATTATCAGTCAAACATTATAGCTCATTCAAATCCTGCCTTCTTTTAAAACTTGTTCCTCCTCTGGATGTATTCTTCCCACAATTCCCATGTTTTCCTATATAATTTGCTTCTACCCTTTTCTAAAGATCCCAGTTCTAGTTGTTTTATCTCTGTTACTATATTTGCTACTTCTACTAAAGTTGGTTTAGACTTTGATTTCCATTTTCTAGTAATTGCCTTTTTGGTAGACAATATTATTTGACTCAGCATGGCCTTACTATGTCTAGGCAATTCTGAT
Organism: Protopterus annectens; assembly: GCF_019279795.1. Classification (NCBI taxonomy): domain Eukaryota; kingdom Metazoa; phylum Chordata; order Ceratodontiformes; family Protopteridae; genus Protopterus; species Protopterus annectens. The sequence goes on from NC_056746.1 coordinate 384,018,356, forward strand.
TCTCTATCATAACCAAAAAAATAAATAATTTCCTTAATTACACCAATTTGATCTCTGACAAAGCAGTCTGCAGGGAATCCTTAAAGTCTGCTAACTCACTACACTCCCAGAAAATATGTTCCCAGTTACCTCTTTCTTCCCCATCACACATCCAACATTTGCTGTCCACTTGAGGAAAATTCTTTGGAGTCTACTTGGAGTGTAAAATATCAGTGTAAACACTTCCAAGCAAAGATCCTAAATCTTCTAGACTTTGTTGCATATTTTGGAGACATACATATATCCCCCATTATTTCTTTGTAAATTGCTTATCCAATCTCTCTTCCCAATCCTTTCTAACCTCCTCTGATTGATTCTTATAGTTGTCCAGTATTTTATATGCTCTACTAATTATTCCTTTTTAACAGCAACTTCTGTTCTAGATTCTACAAAAAACTCTACCAGTGCCATTCTTTAGTTTAGGGCCCTCCTATTTCTTTCTCTTTGCCTATACTCTGATATCAGTTCTTGATAGGGAAGGCAATCTTTAACCTGTAATCCAAATACATTCTTGGCATCTTCCTAGTGTATTACTTTTCCCTGTTGAGTTATCTGAACCCAGTACCTTGGTTCCTTTGCCAATTTTCTCCAATAAATTCCAACCCCCTCTTGCCTATTGCCTGCATCCTTAATTGTAGTCATTCCTATCGTCAGAATCTCCTTTCTCCATTCCCATGTTGGCTTAGTTCTTAAAATACTTTCTGCTACTTTATGAATATAATATTCTGCATCAAAAATTCCAGTCTCTCCTTGTTTCTTGAGCTTCCTCCCTGTTTCATCATCATCCCTTTACACGTTGAATTACAGTTTTCTGCTTGTGCTATGTATATGAGCCTTAACTGTGTTGCTGTGAAACACCATTTCAAATGGGGTAATCCCAATCTACCTTGTATTGGAAAAATCAGCTTATCCCACTTGAGTCTTGCTGCCTTCCCTTTCCAGATAAAATCCTTCATCTCTTTATTAGTTGCTATCCACAACTTCTCCTCTGGTTGATAAAATGCCTGACCTGTATATAAGAATAAAGGGACTAAAACCTTTTAACTGCTTGTATCTTACTCTCGATATCTATACAACAGAGCTTCCGTTTTCTCAGTTTTTGTGTTATCTTTAGCTGCCAGACTGGAATAATTTTTAATCCATACTCCTAAATACTTCATTGGATCATGTCTCCATAAATATGGATATTGTTGAACCAATTCATGCGTGGGTACATAATTTACAGCTATTGCCTTTGTTTTAGCTTCATTAATTTTGTATCCCAAAAAGATTTGAAACTGTCTCAAAATGTTTCATAACACTGTAATGTCCTTTTCTGGTTTTGCCAGCTATAAAATAATATCATCTGCAAATTTCTCGACTACCATACCAATTATATCCTTGAATTTCCGAGCCCCTTATTTTCTTTGCCAACGGTTCTAAATATAATGCAAGTTAGAAAGGGGAGAGAGGACACCCCTGCCTGATTCCTCTGCTCCCACTCACTTTAATTTTCGCCTCAAATATCTCATATATCCTCCTAATCAACCTTATAATTATATCTGGAAATGCAAATGCTTCCATTGCCCTGCTCATAACGTCCCAGCTTACTCTGTCAAATGCTTTCTCTCCATCTAGACCCACCAACAACAGTGGTATTTTCTTACATTCTGCTTCCCTCTAGATCATTAGTGTTTTGTTAATGTTGTCAAATATTTGCCACCCCTCCACTAAACCACATTGATCCATATCTATCAATGTTGGCATCACTTTTGCCATTCTTTTAGCCATTACAGACATAAACATTTTATAATCATGGTTTAGTATTGAAATGGGCCTGTATGAAACCAGATCAAATGGATTTTTACCCTCTTTAGGTATTAGAGCAACCACCACTTTCTTCCATGATGTTGGTACTTCTCCTCCAATTAAAATACTGTTAAACAGTTTTTTCCCTCCTAACTTCCAAACTTCCACAGGAATGCCATCTATTCCTGTGGACTTTCCTGTAGATTGGTTATACATCGCCATTTTTGTCTCATCTCCTCTTGTCCTAACAGTTAGTAATTGAGCCTCATCTACCTCTAACCTTGACATATTTAATTCTTCCATAAACTTTTTCATTTGTACTTTTTCTTGATTTCCATATTTCTCTGCTTTACAGACTTTTGTAGAATTTCTGAAATATTTCTAATACTTCAACAGGATCTCTTGTTATTCTCCTTGTTATAGGCTTCCTAAGCTTGGTGACAGCCCTTTCTACTTTGTTTCCTGAGTTGTTATACTAAAATTTTTTGTACTCTAGAGTTATTATCAAAAAACAGCTGCTTAACAGCAATCTTTCTAAACTCATGCATATGATTGAGGTAATCCCTTATTTCTTGTCTAGCATTCTGCAGTTGCTCCTCTTCATGTTCTGTGGGATTCCCCCCTATTTTGCAATACTCAATACTTTAACATGTCAGTCCCTCTAAATGATTCTTGTTACTACCTCACAATATTTTCCTTTCTTTTATTTTCACCCTATTTTTAAACTCCACTTTAATCTTATCACACTCTCTAGCTATATTTTCAGAAGAAATTTATATCTTCTCTAATAGCTCCTAAGTAAGTTCCACTATCCATTCCTTAAATTCCTCTCTTTTCAACAGATAGGTGGGAAAGTGACAGTGTCTCATTTTTATTTAATTATCCTGTGTTTTTATTTTAGTTATTATTAGTGCATGATCTGAAATAGTTATTGGGTGCCTATCAAGACCTTCAATTAAATGCACGTGTTCCTGTGAAATGTAAGTTCTGTCTATTCTAGCCTATTTTTTGTATCTTGAGGAATAATATGTAAATTCACTCCAAACTCCAAGTACTGAATTCACATCTTCATTGCCAAATATTTTATACATTTCTTCAAAAATCTACACCCCTTTGTTATATTTCCCTTTCTGGGCCCCCATGCTCATCTTCACTGTTGCAGATCAAATTCCAGTCCCCACCTATAAGTAATATTCCTTACTGAAAGCTGATTATTTCTCCCAGAATTTTCTTAGCTCCATTATAACAGTTGTATATACATGCCAGTGTAATCCTCCTTCATTGGCATTAGCCCCTTAGTGCTACAAATCTATCATTATTATCTTTTTTTATTAATTTCGATCACTATTGGAGTTGCTCTTGCAATTAACATAAGTACTCCTCTTTCCTTTGCCCCAGGTATTCCATTGAATAACCATCTTGAAACCTTTTTTATCAAATTCACATGTTCAGTTCTTTCCAAGTGTGTCTCCTATAGAATAGCAATTTGCACTATACATTTTAATAAAGCTCACCACTCTTTCATTTTTGTATTTATCTCTGAGACCATTGAGGTTTAAAGACATTACAGAAAGCATCATATTCTTAAAAGTTATTATTCCTGCCTTTTTTATAACAGCTTTTTGTTAAATATCTAGTTCCAGCTTTTGTGTTTCATGCATATATTGTTTGGCAGGTTAATCTCTTATACAGTTGTTTCTTGTCATCTTCATTTGAGCCTATGTCACAAATTCCGAAATGTTTTGTTTTATTGAAAGCCCTAAAAAAAACACCCCCAATACAACACTTGGTGTTTCTTGAGGTTTTCTTAGGCTTTCAGAGCAGGCTCAGCTACGTCCTTGGTAGTGCCCCCAGCTGACAAGATGGCTGACCTAATCTGCTATTGGGCATGGAAGGATCCAGATGAAATAGAGCCAATCCCCAAAAGACCTGACAAATACTTGGCTGCACCTAAGGATCAGGCCCACTGGTGCAAGGGTCCCCCAGTAGATGCTATGGTGGTAGCAGTAGGCACCAAGAAAAAACTTGTGGAGCAAAGTTCTCTTGTCCATCCCCACAGTAGAGAGTTGAGGGCACTGAACAGGGGAAGCATGTGTATGCATAGATCACTGAATTATTTGGCATATGTCACAAGATTTCAGAGAGACTTGATCAAAGAGTTTTCCAATGCCCTCTCTGGTTCTATGTCTGCAGAGGACAAGAAAACTATTTTCTATGCAACTGGCCACTCTGCAGTCCCTATCAAATGCCTCTATGAGGTCCTTTTCTCAGAAGGTGCAGGATAACCATGAGATGGCATGCATGGATATGCCTCTGTGACTTTGCAGAGCTTTTCAAGTCATCGTTCATCAATGTTCCCTTGATGAATCTACCTTATTTTGTCCCAAGGTTAAAGAAACCCTGCCTAGGTGTTAGCAAGATGGGAAGATCTTATTTGCTGTTGGGATCCATTTTTCTACACCTCAAAGAACTTTTTCCTAGAATCAGAGAGGTTGCAGAAAAATGTGGTGCCAGAAATCTCAAAGCTCTTTCCATGACTGCTATGGGGACAAATTCCCCTGCGGTATGGGGGAAATTCTATTAATAGACGATACCCTCATGGCAGAAGAGGCATACAGAATTCAGGTTTCAGAGGTCTCTTGTCTGAGAAACCCTATTAGCACTCCTGAAGTGTTGCCAAGCTGCTGTAATTTGGAGGCAGTCAGAGAGTGCTTATCCATACACCCAGAAACCTGGACAGCCATCACCAAAGACAGTTGTGTACAGAGGATTATTTCCAGAGGTAATTACAGACCATTTTTCCCTACAACCCCCAATCAATCTACAAATCTTCCTGATGTTCCACCCAGTCAAAAAAGCAGCAGCTGCAGAAATACAAAGCTGCTGGAAAAAAAAACAGTCACCTAAATGGTTCCCCCCAGATCAACAAGGATTCAGAACTTACTCAAGTTATTCTTGATGCCAGAGAAAATCAGGGACCTGAGACTTATCTTGGATCTCAGCAACTTAAACCAATATGTCAAAAGCTCTGAATTCTGAATGGTCAAGCTTCTGTGCAAGAATGACTGGATGTGCTTAAGAGATCTACAGGATGCATACTTTCACATCAAAATAGACAGGTGATCCAAGAGGTTTCTTTGGTTCCAGCTGGAGCCAGTCATTACCAAGTCACAGCTCTGCTATTTGGTCTCAACACAGCCCCCAGGGTGTTCACCAAGTGCATGGCAGTGGTTACAACTCACCTGAGACTTCTAGGATTCTGGAAGTTTCCATATCTTGATGACTGGCTCATCTCTGCTCCCACCAAGCACCTTCTGATTCAAGCCTGGGACTACTTCCTTCAACTATGTCTTCAACTGAGCATTACAATGAACTATGCCAAGTCTCAACTCTCCTCTACTCAAGTCCTGAAGTTCAGTGGTGCTCATCTGAACACTATTACACAAATTGTAAGTCTCCCTCAATCAAGGATTGATACATTACAGCATTAAGTTCCCTAATTACCATCTCATCCTTCCCTACCAGCAAGGTTGATATTGCAACTCCTAGGCTTTATGACATCTTCCATAGCTCTAATATCACTAGAAAGATATTACATGAGGGTACATCAATGGATGCTGTCAGTTCAGTGGTCCATCAGATGACATCCTGTCTCTGCTCCAATACACATTACAAGAATTTGCAAAGAACATATTACCTGATGGATCACTGCAAGAGAAATTTCTTAGGGCTGCCCTTTTATCCTCCCAAGACCCACTGCCACAGTGACCATGGACACCTCCCAGTTAGAATGGGAAGGCATTACTTGAAGATGGTCTAAGGCACTAGGCCCTACATGGAGGCCAGTCTTCACATCAATGTCCTGGAAATGAGAGCAGTCCTATTAGCATTGCAGGCATTTCAAGATACTCTCCCTCCACAGATGATTGCCTTTCAGACAGAGAATATGTTGGTTGTATGGTATATCAACAGACAGGGGGGAGCCGAGTCTTACCCTCTATGTTGAGAAGTGATGAGAGTTTGGCTGTGGGTGATTTCGTCTGGCAGTGCATATCCCAGGGAAGTCCAATGTTCTAGTAGACAAATTGGGCAGGTCCATATTACCACCACATGACTGGTCTCTCAATTATGTAGTGGCAGAATCCATCTTTCGTCAATGGGGCCAACCATGCTGTGACCTCTTTGCTTTCCCTGTCAACACAAAGTGAAGCAGGTACTTCACCCTGATCCCCCCAGAAGGGAAGTCACTGAGAGACTATCTAATCCATGATTGGAACCCAGGACTGCTATATGCTTTTCCTCTTGTTCCACTGATCCCAAAATGTCTCCAGAAAGCATCATATCAGAAGTGCAAAATATTGCCTATTGCTCCTTTTTGGCCCCAGAAGGTATGGTTCCCCTTTCTGTGGCCTCATCTTGTGCATCCTCCTTAGGTGTTGGATCCAACCCATGATCGTCTCTATATCACCTATCAGGAATAACTCATCCTGACATTCATAGGTTCACAGGAGGTTACTAGGGTAATGGCCCTAGGGCCTTTACAAGCATAGCCATGTAAAAAAAAACTGTGCACCCTAATTGACCATAGTTAGATAGTGTTTTTTAGCAGAGTGATTCTATGATCAGCACCAACTCTCCCTGTCCATGGGGGACATAGTTGCCAACCCTGGGGTGAATTTACGGTTACCCATCCAGTTGTCTAGGTTTAGCTTAAATAGGGTCACTGAGGAGCTCTACTTCACATAAAGTAGGAGCTTATTCCAGAGGAGTGGCAATCTCTGGGAGATATATCTATCTCTCCCACATGTTCTGTTAATGTCTCAGGCTAGGTTGAGATCACTGTCCCATTTGATTTGTGAATGTGCAACATTTCCATTCGGGCAGGGTCAGAGACTGCTCTGTAGGCTAGGCACACGTCACTTCTCAGCAGCCTGTATGATACAGAGTACAGTGACAGAGCTTTCAGTCTTTCCATGTAGGTCATGTTTTGCAGGCCCTGGATTCTCTTGGTTAGAAACCTCTGTGGTCTCTCCAGTTGCTGCAGGTGTTTAGTGAGGTACATACAGAAGGGAATATTGTACTCAATTAGTGGTCTGATAAGGGTCGAGTACAGTGGAGTTTTGACCTCCTTGGTCTTAGATGTGATGTCCTTATTTATGAGATGTGCAATGTAGACTGCTTTCCTTACCATTATGGACACATGGTGATTGGAGTTTAGATTGCTATTAACCTGTGTTCCGAAGTCTCACACCACTGAGTTTGTGCTGTCTATATTGTAATTAGCAGGGGCTACTTCTTTGCCAAAAGGGATAATGAGGCATATTTTTTTGCATTTAGTTTTAGTCTGTGGCTTTGTCACCAATCATTTGTTTGTGTTAGTTCCTTCTGTAATATGTTGACATTGTTGAGGGATTCTATGAGTCATCTGCAAACTTGTTAAGGTACAGACTACTTTTGCCTGGACTTCAGAGAAATAGATTCCAAACAGTAGAAGGTTCAGTACAGACCTTGTGGTACACCACTGGTAACTGATCTACTGGTGGAAGTGGACTACTTTGACAGTGTGCATTCTATTCTGTTCCAGTTGGCTACTCATCTAGTGACGTATGGGCTAATCCTCAACTGGGAGAGTTTCTCAATGATCCCTAAGTGGGGAATTGTGTCAAATGCCTTGGCTAAATAAAGATAGGTGGTATGTACTGCTTTCCACTCATCCAGGGCTTTGGTGACATTCTCAAAAAAGTCCACCAGGTTCAATAAGCAAGATCTACCCTTGAGAAAACCAAACTGGGTTGGGCCAAGAGTTTGAAGTTTGCCTATATCCTGGTTGATAAGGTACATGATGATTTTCCCATGGCCTTGCAGATAAGGCTGGTCAGGCTAATTGGTCTATAGTTCACAGGGTCGGTTGATGGACCCCCTTTGTGCAGGGGAATTACTGTTGCCATTCTCCACTCCACCAACAGAAAACCCATGGTCAGGCTGTGATTACAGAGAGCACTAAGTGGTTCCACTAGGTCTTGTTTTAGATTGTTTAGTAAGCAGTCTGGGATGTTATGTGGTCCCACAGAGGTCATAATTTTGGTGTTGGAGAGTGCTTGTATGACCTGTTCTTTGGAGATACTTGGTAGAAGACTGTTATTAGGAATGCCATAGGGTATGACTGGGGGTGAAGTTATCACCAAATCTGTCAGCTAGCAGGCTGGCAATTTCTTCAGGTTCAGTGTTAGTGGTGCCATCCACTAGAAGTTCGGCACACACCTGGGCATTCCCTTTTAGGTTTTGAACATAGCTAAAGAATACCTTATGACTGACTTTAGCTAGGGATGCTTATTTAGTCTTGTAAATAGCTTTAGAAGACTTTACAAGGTTTCTGATTTGCTTGTTTAAGCTGTGGAGGGTAATCTTCCTTTGCTGAGTAAGTTCCCTCTTGTTCTTAAATATCAGTTTCTTTCTTTTGTTATATAACCTATTATACTTGCAGTCCACCAGGGTGGCTTATTATTTTTTTTTTGAAAGGACCTGGTTTTAGTCCTGTCAGGTACAGCCAAGTCAGTACATTTGTTTAAGTGGCTATAGAGGGCATATGTGTACTCCTCTGTATAGGAGTCATTGTTGGCTGTGTTAGCAGGGGCTTTGAAACCTTTTATACCATCACTTTGAAGGCTATAGTTTGCTTTGGAGAAATATTTCAGTTTTTTTTCCTCCTGTGGGGGTGTCAGGTCTGATCTTTACTTCAAACAAGACAGATTTATGGCCTTACTTAACCAGGCAGGGCAACACACTGGGTGTAGTGCAGTGACCCCTCCGAGCCCCATGTTGGTAAGTACTAGGTCTAGGACATTTGAGCCTCTTGTGGAGGTGCAGACTAACCCCTCCAGGGTATTTAAATTAACAAAGTCCAGGAACCTAACAGCTATTGTGTTTGTGTTGAGTGACTCTAGCAAGTCCAGGTAGGCTGTGTGTTTCTCCTGGTTCATGGTGGGGGACCTGTAGCTAGCTATGATGTGGTATGGTATTTTACCTATAGTTATTTGGACCTGGAATAGCTCAAGTGAGTCGTACTGTTTCACCAGTCTTGAGGTGCATTTGGATTTAATGAAAATGGGTACACCTCCACATTTGGTTCTTTCATGTTCGTTTTTGGGTCTGAGCATGTAAAAGGCATTGCAGCCTTGTACAGCGGGAGTGCTCTCTGTGGTCTTCTGCCAGGTCTCAGTGACTGCACAGATGTCAGCATCTTCTAAGGTGATGAGTGGTTCCAGGGAGTGCAGTTTACTGTTTAGGCTCCTAGCATTAAGCAGCATGACCTTGAGTTTGTCTCTATTGAGTTTTTTATGCCAGAAGTTTTGCTGTTTTGACATAGCCTGAAAAAGGCACTATGGGTGAGGCAAGCTTCTTAGCCAGTATCCGAAATCCTTGAGGAGACAGGTGAAGGCTATCTCTGGCAAAGCATCATGGTCTGTTGACCATGTCTTCCCAGGCTGTCAGATCCTGGATCCCCTTGGAGTGATACCAGAAGCTAAGCCAATTGTTGAAATAAATCATTTTTTGTCTGTACTGTGGCATCATCCTAAGTGGAGGTAGAATGCTTCTTAGGGCTAGGGACATACCTGGCTGGACCCATAATCTGAGAATTCTATTTTGTCTCTCTTCATATAGTCCAGGGAGGTACATCTCAAGCCATTCATTCTAACATGTACTATGACAGAGTTATAATTGTAATTGTTGCTGAGTGACTTGAGTGTGTGCGTGACTTGACAGATCCTTGCACCTAGCAGGCAACTGACTGTGGCCTACTCCTTGTCCAACCTGCTGAGGGGGACATTTGTGTGTCTCACTACTGAGCCACCTATGACCAAGACATTAGGTTTTGTTTTGTCTTGCATCAGGGGCTTAATTTCTGAGACACTCATATGTGTGCTGTAATGTGTAATGGTGGATTTGTGTGGGTTGTTTTCACTTGGGAGGTCTCTGGTATTTTAGTAGATACTTGGTGAGTACCTCTGCATATGTGAGTTTATGCGTCTTGACTTTATCTCGTGTAAGAGAAGAGGTGTGTGTTTGTGCTGGCAACCTGTTTGATGTGTTTATTATTATGTGAGAGGACTGATTCAGGTTCAAGTTTCATGGTATAGTTACATCTCTCACATACTCTGTTTGCTTTAGGAGCAGGTGGTTGTCAGTATACATGAAGCAATTGCTACATTGCCTCAGGATGCCCGTGTCAGTCAGGCTGGCTGGAGAAATGTTGGGAAACTGACTGTCCATATTAGCAGGTTATTCCTAACTACTAATTTGTGAGAGGGCAAACTAGATTAGCTATTGCTCTGGGATTAACAAGAGGTCTTAATTCTACAGAAGATCAGGGATGAAAAGTAGGGTGATGCTGCTCAGTGCTCAGCTGAGTTGCCTACAGTGCAGAAGTGTACAGCTCAGTTACCCAAAGAGCAGCAGGGAAGCCTGGGAGGGTTTCATTGACTGGAGTCTGGAAAAAAAGTTTTTAGGCATTTCCATCTGTACAAAGCACTGCTAACGCCCCGTTGCATGGTGCAGAGCTACAAGCAAATGTGAGGCTTATATACAGGTAAAATTAAACCATTTTGAACTAGTCTGCCATTAGGAAATCACACAATGATTCTTCCTCCAGCAGTCCCCAGCTCAGATAAGGCTATATTCACACTCTTCTGCCACAAGGGTGCAGAGGAGCCATTCTTAATGTAAGATTGCTGGATTTGTGTATATGAAAAGCAGGCTTGATTCAGGAAGTCAGGATCAAGTCTATGCTAATCTAAGCAGTATTTCAGTGCAAAACAAGTGCAGGTAACAAGCAGGGACAAATAGCAAAACAGTCAAAAAGTCACAAATGAAAGCAGTAAAACAGTAAAATACAGATGAAAAAGTGCAGATCAAATGCAAAATAAGCTTACTTTCTTGTTCTTTGCTTTGGATAGCTTGGATTTAAGCAGAAACACTCTGGACCTCTGGCAAAGGATGCCAAATGCAAAGCAGCTCTGCTTAATTGAGCCAAAAACCACACAAACACAAGACTTATATATAGATGAAATTAAACAGTTTTAAACTAGTCTGCCAATAGGAAAGCACACTGGATCCTTCCACCAGCAATCCCCAGCTCAGATAAGGCTATATCTAAACTCTTCTGTCACAAGAGTGCAGGGGAGCCCTTCTTAATGTAAAATGCCTACATCTGAGTTCAAGTCTATGAAAAACAGTCTAGATTCAGCAAGTGTGGATCTAGTCTATGCTAATCTAAACAATATTTCAGTGCAAAGCAAGTGCAGGTAACAAGCAGGCACAAACAGTCAAAAAGGCACAAATTAATGCAGTAAAATACAGATGAAAAAGTGAAGCTCAAACTCAAAATAAGCTTAAATTCTTGTTCTTAGCGTTAGATGGCTTGGATTCAAGCAGAAATACTCTGAACCCATTGCAAAGGATGCCATATGAAGAGCAGCTCCAGTTAAGTGAGCCAAAAAATGTGCAGATGTGAGGCTTATATACAGGCAAAATTAAACAGTTTTAAACTAGTCTGACAATAGGAAATCACGCAATGATCCTTCCTCAAGCAATCCCCAGCTCAGACAAGGATATATCCACACTCTTCTGTCACAAGGGTGCAGGGGAGCCCTTCTTAATATAAGATGGCTGGATTTGAGTTCAAGTGTATAAAAACAGTCTAGATTCAGCAAATCTGGATCTAATCTATGCTAATCTAAGCAATATTTCAGTACAAAACAAGTGCAGGTAACAAGCAGGCACAAACAGTAAAAACAGCCAAAAAGGCGCAAATCAATGCAGTAAAACATTAGAATACAGATGAAAAAGTGCAGATCAAACTCAAAATAAGTTTAAATTCTTGTTCTTAGCTTTGGATGACCCTCAGACTGGCCTTATATTTCCTTACTTCCATTGATGGCTAGACAGTCCATGTTTTCATTTCCAGTCAGACACATCCTTATATCTTCTCAGAAGGCTTCTACGAAAAAGGTGTATGAGAGTAAATGGGAAAAAATTCTCCTATTGAGCTGTCAAGGGACAAACAGATCCCTTTTTCAGCACCCATCTCAACTATTCTAGACTTTCTTGCTTCCATATTTAACACAGTGCTAGTTATTCAACTGTAAGGATTCAACTTGCAGCTATCTCCAATTTTCATGTAGGACATAACCAATCTTCCTTGGCTTCATCTAGATTGTGTAAAGTCTTTCTTAAACATACCTTCTTACTCCAAACCCCATCAAAGACCCTACTCCACCTAGGATCTAAATATTCTTCTACAAGCCTTGACTCGATCTCCATCTGAACCAGCTGCCAAAGCAGACTTGAAATTTCTGTCTTGGAAAACTATTTTTCTGGTCACAATCACATCAGTTAGAAGAATATCAGAACTGCAGGTACTCTTATCCAAGCCACCATATCTAATTTTTCACAAAGATAGGGATTTTCTCTGCACAATTCATTCCTTTGTCCCTAAGGTTGCCTCAGAAACAGCTATGAATCAGTCAGTCAACCTTCCTGTTCTCTTTCCAAGTTTTTCCAGTAAAGGAAAGTACATACTGCACCTTTTAGATGTGCATAGACAACTTTGATTCTGTATTCACAAAACAAAATATTTCAGAAAATCAGAACAACTCTTTATTTCCTTTTCCAAAGCCAAACTAGATAAATCTGTTTCAAAAGTCAATCTAGCCAAGTGTCTTGCTGACTACATTTCTTTCATATACAATGAGAATGGACTGACACTTTCTAGACCTCCTAAGGCTCATTCCATCAGATTTATGGACACATCCTCTGCTTATTGGTCTAAAGTTTCTATAGATGAGATTTGTGGAGCTTCCACTTGGTCAAACTCACATTATTTCATTGCTCACTTCAAACTGAACATAGTATCTAGGAATAGAGCAGCATTTGGCTTCACTGCTCTCCTGAATATCCTTCCTTGAGGACCACCCTAGGTTTTCCCTAGCTGGGGACTCTGATCCAGCAGTAGAGGAATGGAAGAAAAAGACATCAGATATAAAAGTAATATAGTCACCATAACTATGCATCTGTTATCTATTTTCGTCCTTCCTCAACCTCCCACCTTCCATCCCCCTTCCTATTTCACAAGTTTTTCTTTCCTAAACTCCCAACTCTCCTGGTTCAGCCTGAGTCATAATGCTTTGCTTGACTGATTGATGAGCTGAGCTCCATCTGTTTTCTCTTTGTTCTCCTACTTTATATAGTTATGCCCTAGGATGTTATTTTATCTTTCTGTATTCTTTCCATATGATAGCTATTTGTACACACACTGAAGAGTAAAGGGTGGCCAAATTTGATCTAAAGTAATTCTCTTAGTGAGAAGGATTATGGGTAAGGGGAGGAACTCGAGCTATGGATCCCAGTCTTTAGAAGTGGACAAACTCCCACATCAGTTGAGGAATGATGAAAACAGACAACAGAGATGCATGGTTATGGTGAGTACATAACTTTTATTTCACCAACATTAGTACAGAAAGAATGATTGCCTAGAATAATGCTAGCCTTCTTTAATCTAAAGGTATTGCCTAATAGTTAGAAAGCTCTTGTATGATTGTTTTATATTTTTATACTGAGAAATGTATTTTTCTTTTACAGTTGTACTTTGTAATATAAATCTTTGATACCTCATGGCTCTGACCCTGTAAAGGGTCCATGAACCAGTTTACTGACCCAGTTAACAAATGGTTAGCAAGTAAATTAATAAATAAATAGATACAAAGATCCTCTGTTTTCCTGAGTTCTTGGTCAAGGAAAGAGTATGCCAATGAATGTCCTGTGAAAAGGAGGAATCAGATAGGAAGCTATCCCTGACACAGAGAATTTGGATATTACCTTACTTTTGTTTGAAACTTATTACATTTGTTTGTGGAACTAGGAGGAAACAGACTCCTCCTATAAGTAATGTTTGGCTATACCAAATGTATTGGTATTGTTTGTTAACAAAGGCCTTGGATTCTGAAACTGAACCTGTGAAGGTGAATTTATATCTTGTGACCATACTTCTCAAACTCTTAGTACAAGAAATTTGAACAACACCAAAAATAATGGGGGGGGGGGCAAAAGCTGACAAATAGGGACATATTTTAAATATTGCTCTCAATAAACTTAGAAAGTTGCTAGAATATTAGGTTTTGCATTCACATGCATTTCTAAAGGAAATTAAGTCTGAAATTCAACTGTCTGTCATTATTTAATGACTTCAGTTCTCAACGGTTTGCCAGAAAATAGTACATTTTATGAGGAACAGGCCAAAAATATGAGGCAGAAATCTTGTCATTCTGCTAAAATCTGGACAGTTGGGAGGGATGCTCGTGACAGCACTTACTGAAACAAGAGCAGGTTTTTGTTGTTCCCTTTTTTGCAAGACTGCACTAATCTTGCATTTGTTCCTGCAAACACATACGGTTTATATTGCACTTTTTCTGTGGTTGGAACTAGGAAATAATGCTACATTGGTGGAGCATATTTGCAGAAAAGACAATGTTTTAACTGTAATTTGTTGAATCTAACTAAAATTGCCTCGCTTAAGTTTCTTGTCCCTATTAAAAACACATTATCAGTTTGTAAAACTACCTGCATGTTTTTTTTCTCTCCCTAGCCAGAAGGAAAGTCTGCCTTGTAAAGTAGAAGGAACTGTACTATGTTGATTGGAACATTTTCTGCAAGTGAGAACTGTGAAATCATGTGCTGACTGGAGGGTTTACCTCACTTGGCAAGAAAACAGTTATGATGAAATGTAAAACACATGTGCCAGTCAGGGGTGTAGCCAGAGAATATAATTTTGTAATTGTGTGCTCTTATTGCTGCCCCCCAACCCACCTGTCATTTGAAATATGGAAATATCTCCTCCACACTTAAATGTTTACATCACTTTTCCTCTAAAACCATTTGTGATGCCCCCTGCTGTGGGTCAGTAATCAAGGAGCCTTAATCCTCATCACTGACACTGGTTAGGGATGTTCACTTGGAACAAAAATAGATACACACAGTATTTTCAGATGTAGCTCTCTGCACCAAGCACAATTTGCCTTAAGAGCACACAAGGAACACTCTCAGTCCAGCGGCTGGGTTTCCCTCTCTCTCACTCTCTCTCTCTCTCGCTCTCTCTTTCTCTCCAGCCCCCCAGTAAGATTGTCCACTGGCACAGCTGTAGAGTTGAGTCATCAGTCAAGTGTTCCAAGCCAAGTCCTCCACCACCCTCTCTGTGAAACCAGTGCTGCGTGTCCCTGCTCCCAGTAACTGACACACGCACTCTTTGAGATTTAATTTTCACACACACACACACACACACACACACACACACACACACACACACACACACACACACACACACACACACACACACGTCTTGGAAAGTACTAGCTCTGCTACCTTTGCCCAAACTATAAGGTAGTCATACTGCCACCAGCCAACTACTCTAAGGTGCTTACAAGGATAACCAATTATAATGAGTAAAATTAATACTAATACACATGGTAGTGTTTGACCAATGCAGCAAGGCTTTCAGGAGTGACCACAGTGTCACCGAATAAATTTAAGTAATCTCAAAGGTTAAAATATTTCTAAAAGACCAGCCACAATGAAAAGTTTAAATATATTTAATAATAAATAATAAAAAGAACATGAAAATACTGAATATCTATTTATAGTAAACACCAGAGTTTAATTATAGGAAATATTAAAATATCACAGATGGATAGAGTCACACAGATACAGAAAAACAGTACTTAACTAATCTCACTATATTTTTCTGACTCATCTAAAGAATTACTATTCCCTAGTTACTTACTAAAGCAAGACAAGATGAAGTGAGTTCCAACAGCAGACTGCCCTGAGACTTCTGTCTCATCTAGTATTAAAACATTGTTTCAGTGCTGGATTACAGAATGACATCACATATATCTGGTCATCTGATGCTGGTTCCCACACTTCCCCCTTTACTAGAAATGGAACCAGAATCTAGCACCTATGTGTCATAATACACACACACACACACACACACACACACACACACACACACACACACACACACACACACACACACACACACACACAGATTTGCTAAGATGTGTTATAGTATCTGGAAGTTATAAAGCTATTTCAAAACTTCCACCCTTCCAGGGTAGCAATTAGCTCACCCCTAAGGACAATGTAGTAGGATTCCCAGTCCTGGTTTTCACAGACATTTCATATCTGGCTGCAATCAGAACTGTAAGATACAATCTTTATGTCATAAACCAGATAATTTAATTTCAGACTATTTTTTCAAAGTTAGGTGGACTGAGATTAACCTCTTCTCCTCCAGTATCCTCTGTTACAATATATTCATTTCAACAGTTACAATATAATCTGAAATACAGGTGTATTTCTTTTCTGTCTAGCAGGACCCACTGCTGGTATATTTTTAATACATGCAGCTTCAACACAAGCACATGTAAAAGTCAGTTTGATATAGAAACGGCATATAATTCTTTACAAAACTCCAGATAGTTATGCTGGCATATGTTAGACATCCACTGCCCTACTTCTGCTGTTATAGCTGGCAATACCTCACATCATTACACCACTCTTTGAAGACTCAAGCTAGTTTTTCAAGTGACCCTTGAGAAACATGGCTTGAGGGACATGAGCCTGTCTGGGAATACATTAACCCTTACTCTGTCTTGAGAGCCCATTTGCATTGGCATTTCTGATACCACTATGGTGCTGCACTGTCATATCATATGTCTGCAACCATAGGCTCAACCTTCATAACGTAGCATGTTGCTTGCTGGCTTGACGTAGCCATGTAAAAGGGATTTTGGTCTGTAACTACAGTGAATTTCCTTCTATACAGATAGGGTTGAGGTTTCTGCAGTGCCCATACTATGTCTAGACATTCTTTTTCTACAGCTGCATAACATTTCTCCCTGGGTTGGAGTGTATAGCTGAGATATACCAATGGGTATTCTTCTTCCTCTGAGGACACCTGGCTGACTACAGCTTCCACCCCATGGTTTGAAGCATCTGCGTGCATAACAAATTGTTTGCTGTAATCTGGATTGGCTAACAAAGGGAGTCCTCCCAAAGCCCCTTTAAGCATTTGGAATGCCTGCTCAAAGGCTGGGGTCCACACTACTTTTTCTGGCCTATTTTCCCTCATTAGGTCTGTGAGGGTAGCAGCTATTGTACTATAATTTAGAATGAACTTTCTATAGTAACCTGCTGTCCCCAAGAATTCCCTCACCTGCTTTTTGGTAACAGGGGCAGGGCACGTCTGAATAGCTTCCACTTTGGCAGGTTCTGGCCTGATCTTACCACTCCCCACTCTATGTCCCAGGTAGGACACCTCTGCCACACCCACCTGACACTTATTGGGCTTAATGGTCAACCCTGTCCTTTGCAGTCTTCCCAGGACGTCCCTGACATGTTGAAGGTGCTCATGCCAGGAATGGCTGTAGGTGGCAATATCATCAAAGTAAGCAAGGGCATAATCTCCTGTTCCTGCTAGGATATGATCTACCAGCCTCTGAAAGATCACTGGGGCATTTTTCATCCCAAGGGACATCTTTGTGAACTTGTATAATCCAAAAGGTGTCACAAAAGCTGGCCTCTCTCTAGTGGTAAGAGTCAAGGGCACCTGCCAGTAGCCCTTTATCAGATCAATAGTGGTAGGATACGTAGCCCACCCAGCTGCTCTAAAGATTAATTTGTCCTATGCATGGGGTAAGCATTCGACTCTGTGTGATTATTTAATTTTCTGTAGTCCACACAACACCTGGTGCTGCCATCTTTCTTTGGTACTGGCACCACTGGCGAGGCCCAGTGACTGCTGGACTGCTGGACTGCTGGATTACCCCCAGTTCCAACATTTCCTGTATCTCCTGCCTCAGAGTTTGTCTGACCTGCTCAGACACCCTATTAGAGGCCTGCTTGATAGGCCTTTGGGGTCCTGTATCCACATGGTGCTGCACCAAGTGGATGCACCCAAGTTTCCCAGTGAACATGTCCCCAAACTCCTGTAACACTGCTCAGATTTGTTGAACCTGGGGAGGGGAAAGCCACTGGGACATTGCTACCCCTTCCACTGAGGTGTTAGTCTGTGCCTCACTGAGGAGATCAGTCAACAGATTCCTGTCCAACTCCTCCTGCCATTTACTGCAAATACTCAGCACAAGGGCCTCCCTATCATGGTAAGCCTTCATCATGTTAACATGGTACAGTTTGTGCCCCTGCCCCCTGCTTAGCAGGTTTACCATGTAGTTAACATCATTGACCTGCCTTACCACTTCAAACAGTCCCTTCCAAGCTGCCTGCAGCTTATTGTGTCTGACAGGAATGAGCACCATAACCTACTGTCTCACAGCATACTCTCAGGCTTGAGCATTCCTGTTATACTGTTGGGCTCCTGTCGGGTTCTACTGGTCCAAGCCCATGAGCTCCCTAAGCCTTGTCCTGAGGATTAGGATGTATTCCACAACAGATGCATTGTGGGATTTTCACTCACCCTCCCACTCATCACAAGTCATATCTGAGACCCTCTCACCTTATCTCCAAAAAACAATTCAAAAGGTGAAATCCTGTATATTTCTGGGGTACCTCCCTGTATGCAAACAGCAGATGGAGCAAATATTTGTCCCACTCTGTCTTAGACTGGTTTGAAAATGCCCATAGCATGGTCTTTAGTGTAGAGATTGGTGGGGGTGGTCTTTAGGTGCTTTGTCCCACAGCACTCCTACAGACAAGCCAGCAAGTCTGACTTGCAAACCATAAGTTAGAATTGTGCGAACCAAGGGCTAATAACAAGCCTTCACCTAAGTATACTGCTTTGCCTGCAAACACAGAAAAAAATATCTCCATCTGAAGTTATTTGTTTTACATGTTTTAGAATAGAGAATATAGCCCAGTGCTACACCATTAGTGACAACAATATTCTGCATTAAAGAAGTCTTAGGGCTACCAATGAATTATACCCAAAAGCATGCCAGTACAATGTGAATGCATAGAATGTGAGAATGCTTTATATTACTGTGATATTCCAAAACTTAGAACCAAATCATCAACAAAGCTTGACAGCCTGTATAACTTGGAAACTGAAAATTATTTTCAATGACAGGGCTTAAAAGATTCCTGGAATTTTTGTGAAATTTATCCAAGGCAATGTATGATGATAATCGCTAGTTATGGAGGATTTGAGAAATTTGTTCACAGTTATTCACCATGCTGTAGGGCTTACACTCTTCATGGAACTATTAACATCTTGGAAATCATTATGTAATAAGGAAGTTATGAGTTTGGCTAGATTTATGTAAATAGTATTGAAATATAACTATTTATTTTTTGAGAATTAATATTTTCACCAGGTGATAGGTGTAGCTAATGGGGCGGCATGTCCCCCATTTATGCAAATATTGTGCTGGTGACATATGAAGATATATATATATATATATATATATATATATATATATATATATATATATATATATATATTTTTTTTTTTTTTTAATTCAGAATTTATGAAGAATATTGCTTATTATGATATATTTTAGACAATATTTTTTGACACAGAAAGGCATACTACAAGAGTTGGGAAATGTTATTTGTATTTCACATTCAACTACCTTTTAATTAATAATACTTTTTAATGAATACTATACTACCACCACTACTAACCACAGACAGAAATAGCTAGTTGTCTTTACATACTTTAACATCTTGTCTGACAACTTTGTTACTAATATTATAAATGACAAGAAACTATCTTAACTTGCAACATTTTCTGTATATACTGTTGATAAACAATATCTTGTTATTGTATTAAAGCCAACAACCTGTAATGTTGTTTACTATTGCTGCAACTTTGTATCTCTATTTTTCATGTACATGATGTGGAGATTTTCTCCCTGGGCATCCGCTGAAAAAGGACCTGCGTCCAGTCGGAATTTCTTGGTAAACAAATATAAATAAATAAATAAATAAAGTAAATCTATTAATTATTTGTACATATTAATTTTTAAAGTCATGGTTACTAAAAGTTTACTTTTAATATAAACAGGAAAGAAACTTTTTCAAATGTATATTTATACTTTAACAGTAGTCACCCTAACCATCAAAAAAGAATATTGGGAAAAGACAGCCTATACACCTTTTAAGAATAATAATCAAGGGTGATCATTTTTATCTTGAGGCACACAGATTATTAAAGATGTTTAATGACTGAAGGCATCCTAGTGACATTTTGAATAAAATTAAGGATGAAATTTATCAGCGGAGGCATACAAAAGTTTTGCCTATTTTAAATGACAATATTTTTGAGAAAAGGGATAAAATTCATTGTGAGATCAATGAAAGAAACATTGATAGTGCTTAATGGAGCACAAATATTAAAGAAATATTACAGATAGATAGGCCTCACCCAGTTAGCATTAAAACAAACAGGATGTCCAAATAAGGACATTGCAAATATTGGAAGTATATTTTGATGGTCCATATATTAATGTGACCAGGTCTGATATGAGTACTGTATGCCAGGGACATTATAACTATGAAACAACTGGGGTGGTTTACCTGGTATTATGTTTGCCTTGCAATAGTTTTTACTTAGGAAGAATGGAGTGGCAATTAAAAAAACGAAAATGTGATCATTGCTATGACATCAAGCATGCCAAAGTTAATAATGTATTACATAAACATTCCTTGTTGTGTAAGGGATTTAAGAGGTTTTTATTCTTTATACTGGAAAAGGTAGAAAAGAGTGTGAAAGGTGGCACTTGGGAGGATAGGTTAGACTATAGAAATCTGGCCTGGCAACTTAAAATAAATGCCATAAACAGACTGCAACTCAGTGAACATATTTCTATCTCAAGTGTATTAACATTAAGATTAGAAAATTTGTAATAAAATTATGATGCATTTTTAAAGCTTTCATACAACTAATATATTCTCAGAGTTTTTAATGGTTTAACAGAGTTTCACTAATTACCAGTTTGAGTTATGTACTTTAAATAATTTAATTGGTTGCTTGTTATTAAGTAATCTTTACAACAGTTTTAAATGGAATCAAGTGTCAGTTTGCATTGATTCTGATGAAGTCACATGTTTTGGTTTTGGTGGGATAAAAGTGCTTAGTCATTTAATAAAGACTGCAAATGTGGAAGTGTTTCATGCAGTTTAGTGTGTTTTCTTCTCTTAACTAGTATTTATTTTAGTTTGTTCACTGAGAGTAGTACACTGATTACTATAGAGCATTTGCAGACATAGCCTAGGTGAAGAGATTCACAAAAACAACAAAAAATAGAACAAAGGCAGATAATCCCATAGACATCTGATATAATATGTAAATAATATTAGCAGAGTTGAAAATCAAATGTGAATTGAATTAATTTTAGTAGTAAATATGAGAGGGAAGCATCAACTGAGAACAGGCAGCCAAAGTAGAAGTGATGCAGGTGAGGAGGGAGCTAAGTTATGTGTCCAGTGGAAAAGCACTTGCAGTCAGATGTTTGATGAAGGTGTCTTTTGAGCTGAGCTCTGAACATGGGGTAAAAAGAGATTTCTTTAAGGTGAAGGGGAGGGATTGCCAGAGTTTGGGTGCAAGAAAGGAGAAGGAATGGTCAGTACTGTACACTTTAGTTTGGGGTGTCTGCAGTGAGGGGGTTAATTGGGAAAGGTTGCAGAGGGTGGTACATAAAATAAATTTAACTAATATGTGAGCAAGGGGACAAGAATGAAGACCCTATAACTAGGAAGAAATACAGAGTGTCTTAGGTAAAGTGTTATATGCTATATTTCTAGCGATTAGCTTATCACATTATATAATTGGTCAAGATTTACCCCAGTTTAAACAGCTATGGAGGTTATAGAGCAAAAATCTTCAAACGGATGTACTTTCAGAAATACATAGCTCCAGTAAAGCAAAAGGTGTGGAGTTATAAGAAACAGAATTAGATGAGATTTGGCTTTGAGTGGATGGATTTAATATATCTAACAACACTTTTCAAAAGACTCATATTGTTAATCTAATAAAGAAAATCAGCATAGAAACTGTCAGAGAAGCCATATCTTACAAAACAACTTCCATTTGTTAAACTAATATAAAATGTCAGTATAGCAACGGACAGAGATGAACATACAGTTAAGAATAAACTAATAAAAGATGGTGTAGGCAGTAAGTAAGAAACAGATGAATCTCATGTTAAAGTAAAAAAAGAAAATAGGATAGGAAAGCTGAACAGAATTGTAAACTACTCCCTGATAAAGTAAAGCAAAGACTCAAAAAAGCAGAAACAGAATCGCTTAAAATTAAAGAAAGTCAAAGAAAACTGACAGAGATATTGCTACAACATTCCTAATGGAAGAAAAAAATTCTTCATGAGCTGCCTTTTATAGGGGATAAATTAGATGAAAGGGAAATGCCGGTATGTACATTTATAGAGAAGTAGGCTACAGCCTTCACAGCAAATGAGAATGATGAATGCAATGTTGAAATGGCTGACGTTCAGATACGTTGTGCAAATTTTAAGAGGGATCAGTGTGAAAATGATACACTCAGTAGAAGTAGAGAAAACACAGATAAAGTAGATTGGGGCAAATGAGCAGAACAACCTAATTATATACCACTACTTTCAACTAAGAAATGAGCTACTATACAGGGTAACAAAAGAAAGAGAACAAATACTGAGCCAGTAGCTGGCTCCAAGACCTTCTAGAACATGTGTAATGAAGTTAGGATATAACCAGATTTTAGATTGACATTTAGAGATAGATATGACAAGAACTATGATTTTAGTTGGATTTTACTGGGTTGGTGTTGTGACGGACATATTGAATTTTTTCAGCCTTCCTGCTGTATCAAAGCATAGCACCCAACCCAGGATTAAAGAACACATTGATACACTTATCTGTTGTCCATGTACTGCTAAAACTGATTAAGTGCCATAAGTATAGTCTACTAATTTACAACATTTCCTATGGCTGTGCCCTTATAAAGAGTCAATGCAAATATTGTAGCAAAATAACTAGTTCTGCTTTTTTTGGTTAGGGATTCCCTGAGAAAGTCTTTCTGACCTGGATACTCCAGTCATGTACAAACTAGTGCATGAACATCGACATTTTTTTAAGTGAAACAATTAAGGACTTTTATATACCTTCAAATAGGCTAATTGAGCACTTTAATAAAACCTTAAAATCCATGTTATGAAAGGCTATAGATGTGGATGGGAGAACCTGGGACTGACTGCTCCCATATCTTCATTTTGCTTTAAGTGAAATACCCCAAACCTTAACTAG
This sequence comes from Protopterus annectens, assembly GCF_019279795.1. NCBI lineage: Eukaryota > Metazoa > Chordata > Ceratodontiformes > Protopteridae > Protopterus > Protopterus annectens. The sequence goes on from NC_056746.1 coordinate 384,041,492, forward strand.
ATTCACACCACAGTAAGCCTACCTGTTTAAAATAGGTATTATTATTGTTGTTATTATTATTATTACTGTTATTAATATTAACTGCGTTATGGCAGACATCCCTGAAGCTTGATAGGCATAACCAAAGAAACATGAGAAACAGCTTCTCTCCCCTTTAAAAGTGAAATGGAGCATTTATCAGACCTGCAAAACAGGTTAAGAACTGTAATACCTGAGAAGGATGTTTTGAAATCACAGAAAAAAATAAGTGAAGTGACCTATAAAGTGAGGTAACTAGGGAAACGATAACCAGAATGATAATTCATATAAATGATCTTACACCTTGTAGAAAAACTAAAGTTTCTGTAGTAGGCATGCTTGCTAATACCCCACCCCCCAACATGTCCTGCAGTTAAATGGGTAACATTATCCACATATCAAAAATCAGGAAGTATAATAAGTTGCACTAAGAAATAGGGACATATTTTCAAAGTTGGCTAGTAGAACTAATTTAATCCAGAGCAATATAGAAACTGTTACTGATGAATTGAAAGGAAGCATATATCTCTTGTGAATGTTGTTGGGTTATGCCAGAAATATTAAAGCTGTGCATTTAAACAAAAAATTGTATTATGAAGCTGGACCGGTGATGGTGAACTTGTAAATTATGAGAGCACTTACTAAACCAAGAATGTAGTTTTTGTTGTTCCTTATTTTGAAAAACTGCATTATTAGTTTATTTATCCTTGTAAATAATCTCTATCTATATTGCAAACTGGTGTCTATAAACTGTTTACTGTGGATAAAACTGCCTAAGAATATTACAATGAATTAATAAATGCTAAAACAACAAGAAAACAAAACTTTAGTATGCTAATGGTTACCATTCCTTCATCTAAGTAAACTCCTTTTGCTATAACTCGCCTTTGCTGTCTAGCAAATACTTTACCCCGCTACTATATCAGAACTCACTCCAAGTCAAGTCTACTTCATACCCTAACCTTTTAGATGGTACTATGCCAGGCAACTTACTGGAGTATAAGTAGACCACATGTACCATGGTGTTCTCTTGGAGGTTTGAGACTCTACAATGCGAGTCCCCAAAGTCAGACAGAATTAAACATGATTCCACCCACTTAACAGAAAACTGGGAAACTCACTGTTACACAATAAACATGTTTTTTTGCTGGGGTGGAAATCTGTTGCAAGAGGCTGCAGCCATTCACACCTTTGCAACTTAATATACTCTGAGATCACTATGCCTTGGAGAAGGGGGGAATTCTCTGAGACAGAGAAATTTCAGGCTTAGTATGTATTCCCCCAACTGTACTTAATTTCTTGGATTTTCAGGACTCATAATGTTGTTTCTCAAACTATAATGGGAACCTGATCTGATGTCTTCTACTTCATTCTGATCTAATGCCCTGATTACCCAGCCAAATAACTGTATTCAATTTTTTGTAAATGCATTATTCTATTGAAAAAGTAGATTTACAAAAAAAATCCATCTTGAAGTGGTGAATGTTTTGAGAAATTATACAACCTTCCTCTTATGAATCCAGACTAATATGTCCCAGTTTCACCTGTATGTGGTCAAGATATGCCCAGAGTGTGTGCAATAAGAGATGGACAGGTATGTGCATAACTTCAACCTGGAATTTGGGAATAAGTGTAGAAACAGTTAGGTAGTGTTAACAAACAATACCTCCACAGGTATACCAGGTAAGAGGTGTATACTGCAGGTAAAACTCAGTTCATGTATATAGTTGTGTACATCCACACCACTGTCCAAACTAAGGCCATAGGGTAGTGTACTAATACCTGTAAGGTACAGAACACAGAATTGACTAGGAAAGTAATGAGAACTACAGGAATATACTAGTTGTTAATTGACATCTTTCTCTCCCTCACACCATATCTGCAACAATAAACTAAATACACAACTCAATCGGTATGTGCTCCATTAAATCTACTGTTGGGACATATGTTCTATTGTTTGATAAATATTTAAATTTGTTTCTATGCATGTGCCATGTTGAAGTACTCTCACATTGGTGGCATGCTGCCATCAATGTACCTGCATGCTTTTGTAATGGCCACTGTGGTTCCATATATGCATGTGTTCTGTTTGCTATGCAACTGTTCCATATCTGGTGTTTTGGGTTAATGGGAATATCTATGCATGCTGTTATACCTAATCCTGGAATGTGTTGACTATTACTGACCCACATATGTTGTAAAATGGAAACACCATAGCACGTTTGGGAAGGCCAGTCCCAGCGGACCCACCTGTCTCACCTCATCTGGCCATGGCACCGAGCACCAGCATGTCTGGGGCCCACCCCGGGACCTCCTCGTCTGCTGGTCCTGCACCACCTTTGGGTGGAACCGCCTCAGGGGATGGGACTTGCCTCCCTGTGAGCGGGCGCGGACAGGAAACTGTCACCCATTGCCAGGTCCAGGGCATGGTGTGTAGAGAGCTCCGCTGGGAATTTTAGAGATCTGCTACGCCAGCTTGAGGGATGCGTGTCACAAATAAAGGGTTGGCCTGGCCCTCCTACTCAGCCCCCATCACAGCTACCTTCGGGGCCATGAAGGTGCAGTGGTGACTGCCCATGGGTGGGGACCTCAGTCCCACTGTTTCCACTAGGGGCTCATGGAGTTTACCCCCCCCCACATGTGTCATATACTGCCAGTGTATGCTGTCTTGTCTGTCTTGTCTGTTATCCTACCCAGCCTACCTTCCCAAATATACATACTATCCCTCCCCAACATCCCACTCT
>NC_056746.1:384046753-384096753 GCF_019279795.1 Protopterus annectens
CAAAGCCTGGTATGTAGGTAGAGGACAGAGGCCGGAACACAGGCCCATATGTGAAATAGTGTTGTCATTCACTGAGTAAGTTGTTGGTGTTACAGGATAGTCTGCAACATACCCTTAGTCAGGAATGTGAAGTCAGAAACATAAATGGATGTAGCCATGTACTGATAGCACTCAACACACACACTGCCAGTGATATATCTGAAACAAGACCTGTGTAGTGGACAGGCAAAACATAACAGGCACACCTCTGGCCATCATTTGGATAGGCCCACAGTTGACAGCTATGTAGACAGACTGCATTCCATGTTAAACTAGTATGTACACACAAATCCTGTAACACTGGTGCTATACAATGCATATAACAACACTACCCACACTCTGTCTTTAGTTCTGGAACCTTATACAAATATGTAGCTGGCCTGAGTCTGCAAGTCCTCTTGTAAGAGGTATTGCTACCTGCTGTCTTTAACACTGCTGCCCAGAGACAGGAAGGATGTCCACCATACAGGAAAGGTAAAGGGACCACGCCCACATGATGTAAGGATTTATAGTAGTGGGTTGCCATGACAGTGGTAATTGGAAGTACTACACAGCATGCTGCATGCAGGTAGCAAGTGGAGGACACTGATTGGTGCAGAGGCCATCACCTGATCATGTGCATCACCTACAAAATGCATGCTGCAATCTATTCAAAGCAGCTCAATCCATTTACTGGAGAGAGAACGAGAGAGAGAAAGCGAGAGAGAGAGAGAGAGAGACAGAGAGTGAGTGAAAGAAAGCTAAAGGCAAAAGCAAAGCCAAAAAAAAAAAATCCAGCGAACTATCCAGAACAGACATCATTCCCACAACAGGTATGTGAAGTATATATGCATGTAATTGACTGTAGTACTTGGTCCATAATAATGGGATAGATGATGTGGAATGATTTATATGTCCCATCAGGTGTTATTGTAATGATGTCCAGCTGAAAAAACTGCTATGGACAATAGTGTCTGTCCCTGTGGGTAGTGGGCCATACCCGTCAACTGTGCAACATGGATGGTTATGTCACATGTGAGCCCCTTGTTTGGACCACATTGCCCTTGTCTGTGAAGGTGGGATTGGGAATTTGGGGAAGGATAGCAGGTATATTTGTGGAGGTGGGTTGGGTTGGTAGATAGAGAAGACAGCCTACAGGAGTGGTATATGACACATGTGGTGGGTAAACACGCTAGATGGTGAGTGTCATCTGCGATATGGAAGCCCCATGAGCCTCCATATGGAAACAATGGGAACAAGCCCCCCACCCATTGCCAGTCACAACATCAGCTTCATGGCCCTGAAGGTGCCTGGGCTGGAGGCTGAGCAGAAGGAGGATGTGGACCCTGTGAGTGTGTACTGAGGGCCTCAAGGTGCTGTAGCACATCCCCCAAGTCTCTGTGGAGCTCCCTATGCACCAGACCCTGGACCTGACCTCAGGTGACAGGATCATGTCTGTGTGTGCCCCCAGGGGGACACCATCCCCTGAGGTGGTTCACCTGAAGGTAGTGTAGGACCAGTAGATGAGGAGGTTCCAGGGTGGGTCCCACATATGATGTGGCCTGGTAACATGGCCAGATGAGGTGGGAGAGGTGGTTCTTCTGACAACTGTTCCCTAAACATGCTATTGTGTCACTCTTATAGAACATATGTGGGTAGTAATAGTCCACACATTCAAGAATCATGTCCAACAGCATGCATAGATATCCAACATAACACATAACAACAGATGCGCAGCAATCACATAGCAAACAGACCACATGCATATATGGAACCATAGTGGCCCTTACAATGGCATGCAGGTGACATCGTCCATAACAGGCCAGCAATGATAGTGTCCCCACAGGGAACATGGCTACAAACACATAGCATGAAGTGTGGTACAATATGATATATGTCCCAATGGTAAGTATGCTGTAGCCATACCTATTGAGTTGTGTGATCAGATTGTTGCCACAGATATGATGGGGGGGAGACAGAGACATGCATTAAGAACTATGGTAACCTTGCTGTATGAGTTGCTTAGACCTATTTTCATCTTTATGTCTTTCAGGCAAGATGTCGCATGGCAGACTCCCTGTCTATTCAGTGGATGAAAATGAGGTCATCATCACACACCTGGTACAACAGTGTTGTTCAGTAGTACAGCCCATGAGCAGCAGGAGTGGACTGCCCTGTGGAACGATCTTGTCAACAAGGTCAATGATGTCAGCCTGCTTAACCTCATTTATGCGCAAGCCCGGCATCATTGCAGACCTACTTCGCAATGCCCATCAGTGTGCTGCTGCAGTCCAGGGGGATCACCTCACAATGGGGGGGGGAGTCATGCCATCCATTCACCTGACACATGTTGAGGAGCTCCTGTCTGTCTGGGGTACTTCCCTCTGTATACTGCTTGTATATCTGGGCCGACATTCATGCCATGTCCATCTTTCAAATGGTGACACATATAACTTCCAAACATTTACTATGGCTTACTGCTGGAATGCGTTTTGCTGGGAAGCATTGTGTTTGGCACTGCAGTTGTGAGAACTTGGCCCTGTCATCTGCAGTACTGGGCAATGGCCACCAGGACAACCTCACCATGCATACATATGGACTACTCTTACACAATATACGACACACACACCAACCTAACACACACACACCTGCATATTGTACACATGCTACAATCTATCCTGCTACCTTGGCCAGCTCAGGTAATCTGTGCTCCACTGTTATTATACCTACACATACGTGTTACTACATTTCTAAATAGGATTGGGGGGGGCACACCAGACTGTTACTACATTTCTACATAGGATTGGGGGGCACACCTGATTGTCAGTACGTTTCTACATAGGATTGGGGGCACACCTGACTTTTACTACATTTCTACATAACATTGGGGGGGGGCACACTTGACTTTTACTACATTTCTACATAGGATTGGGGGGCACACTGACTGTTACTAAATTTCTACATAGGATTGGGGGGGCACACCTGACTGTTACTACATTTCTACATGGGATTGGGGGCACACCTGACTGTTACTACATTTCTACATAACATTGTGGGGGGGAACACCTGACTGTTACTACATTTCTACATAGGATTGGGGGGGCACGCCTGACACTTGTACACATTTGCTATGATAGTACTGGTATTTCAGGTACTCCATTTCATTCTGTATTCTAATCTATCATGCTGAAGAGAGGCATATCAGTGTACTACAGGTCTTAGGTTTGATTGACCTACATTTCAGTTTTTGACTTCTTACCCTTCAGAACCAACAACCCACTGCCTGACCTGTTGTAGTCTGTCTGTGTAGGTCTGGGAGGGTGTTCTCCATAACCATCAATCAGAGGCCTTAGCACAACTTTGTTTGTGTTTGTCTACACCTCTCCTGCTGGCTGAGACTGTTGTTGGGTATGTGAGCCTCCCTGACTTGCATGTGTGTGCCCTATGGACACACATGTGGCCCAGCACATTTCCTGCAGTGAGTTTTGTCACCTTGTCTAGTACTGGCTATTTGGTGACACCAGTATTTGCTACAGATCTCATGCTGCCACTATAGGTGTCTACTATCTGCTGGCATCCCATTCAACAACCTGATTCCCTTGCATGCTCACATCCATACCATAGATACAAGTAACACATACTACTCCATTCGGCAATTGGTAGGAAGAGTGACTTATCTTGTGGCTGTGCCAGTATTAAGGATGGTGCTGCAGGGCTGACTATGACATGGTTAAGCACAGGTAGTGTCATATTTGGCATCCCTTTTACTGTATGTGCGAGTCAGAGAGAGGTGTCATTCCCTGGGTCCCTACCATGTCAGTGTATTTGCTATGTGTTGCCTCTTTGCCAAGGCCTGGGCATACTGGGCATACCTCCTTCTGCCTACTGGGGCAGGCTCAAGTTGTTCATCCTCTGAGTCACTCTGTGCCTGTGCAGGCCTTGGCAGTGGTGGGGGGCTGTGTGGCCCTGACCCATGCTGTTCCTGCTGCAGCTGTTTCCACAGGATCATATTGTGTAGCATGGCACATACATTGACAATTTGGGTACATGTAGCTGGTAAGTACTGCAAGGCTCCACCGGATGTGTCCAGGCACTGGAACCATGACTTGAGCATCCCAAACACATGCACTATTATGATTCTAGTCTATGCGTGTGTCTCATTATGGAGTACTTGTTCGTGTGTGTGTGTGTGTGTGTGTGTGTGTGTGTGTGTGTGTGTGTGTGTGTGTGTGCATTTCTGATGGGTGTCATCAGCCACGGCTCCAGTGTGTAACCAGCATCCCCCTCTAGATGACTGTAAGGGATGTCCCCATTGGCAAATCTCTGATACAGCTGCGTCAGATGCCAAATGTGGGAGTTGTATAGCTTCCAGGGCAGTCAGCACACACATTCATTATAATGCCCTCTGTTGGTTCTGTGTGTTAGGTGTGGCCGGCACAGCTCAACAATTTGGTGTAGGATGTCCCTGTCCACCCTATAGCACTCCACTATCTCCAGCTCATGTAGCCTCTGGTAGGTTACCCTGGGTCTGTACACTCTTCTCCTTTTCCTCACTGTGGGTTGGTCATCAGCATTCTCATCCTCACTACCCTCAGTCTCTTCCACATGTTGATTTATGATAGCTGCTGCAGCCCCTATCATTTTGTTGCTTTTGTTTGGTAAAATTTCCCTACTTGTGTACACCGGTAGTGTAGAGTATGTGGGAAAAACCAGTTCAAGGAGAACTAGCATAGCTGGCAGGTGAAGTGTATCAGAATCAGCCAATTACACAGGCAGCAGACCAGCCCAGCCCAGAACACTACTATAAACTATACAAACATCGTCCCTTCTGGTTTTTCCCATACTCTACACAACCGGTGTATTCAAGCGAGGAACTTTTAACAAACAAACCTACAAAATGAGAGGGGCTGCAGCAGGCAACATAGAACAACAGGTGCAAGAGGCTGAGGGTGGTGAGGATGTGAATGCTGCCGATCAACCACAGTGAGGAGAAGGAGAAGAGTGTACAGACCCAGGGTAACCTACCTGGGGCTACATGAGCTGGAGATAGTAGAGCACTGTAGGGTGGACAGGGACCTCTTACACCAAATTGCTGAGCTGTGCCCACCACACCTCACACACAGAACCAACAGAGGGGAACCCATCCCAGTAGATACCAAGGTATGTGTAGGCCTAGGAATACTAGCCACTGGTACCTCCCAAAGCTCAACTGGGAATATCATGGGGATCTCACAGGCATCAGCATCCAGAGAATTCCACCAGTTCCTGGATACCATGTCAGCACATGCCAGTGAGCACGTATATTTCCTCAACACCCGTGAGGTGTTGGTCAGCAATATGCGTCTCTTCCACCAAATAGCAGAATACCCTGAGGTAGTGGGTACTATAGACTGCACACATATATGCATCAAAGCACCACCCAGTGATCAGGGTAGGGCCTACATCAACCACAAGGGCATCCCCTCCATCAACTGCCAGGTTGTCTGTGATGCCCAGAACATTATAATGAATGCATGTGCTGGCTGCCCTGGAAGCTATTACGATTCCCACAAGGACACACACCTGAGCAAGAACGCCATAATAAGGCGCACACACAGACCAGATTTACAGTAGAGAGTGTGTTTGGGATTCTCAGGTCACAGTTCTGGTGTCTGAACACATCTGGTGGAACCTTGCAGTACTCACTAGCTACATGACCCAAATTGTTATGGTATGTGCCATGCTACGCAATATGATCCTGTGGAAACAGTTGCAACAGGAACAGCACGGGGCAAGCCACATAGCCCCCCCCACCAACGCCAAGGCCTGCAGAGGCACAGAGTGACTCAGAGGAGGAACAATCTGAGCCTATCCCAGTAGGCAGATGGAGGTGTGCCCAGTATGCCAAGGCAGCTGCAAAGAGACAATGCTTTGCACATACACTGACATAGTAGGGACCCAGGGAATGACACCTCTCTCTGACTTGCACATACAGTAAAAGGGATGTCAAACATGACACTAACTGTGCTCAACCATGTCTAGGGAGTGTATTATGTGCATCTGACATAGGCAGCCCTCCAGCACCATCCGCAAGTCTGGCACACCCACAAGGTAAGTCAATCAACCTACAAACTGCCAAATGGAGTAGAATGTGTCGTTACCTGTATCTATGACATGGATGTGAGCATGCAAGGGAATTGGTTGGCTGAATGTTATGGCAGCAGAATGTAGACACCCACAGTGGCACCATGACATCTGTAACACATACTGGAGTCGCCATAGTAGCCAGTACTACACAGGGTAACCAAACACACTGCAGGAAATGTGTTGAGCGACATGTCTCCATATGACTCACACATGCCATTCAAGGAGGTTAATATACCCAACAACAATCTCAGCCAGCAGGACAGGTATAGGCAAACCCAAACAGAGCCTGTGCTATGGCCTCTGAATGATGGCTATGGGTAAACTCCCCGCAGGCCAGACAGATGACAGACTACAGCAGGTCAGGCAGTGGGATGTTAGTTCTGAAGGGTAGGAAGTCAGACACCAAAATGTAGGGCAACCAAAGCTAAGATCTGTAGTACACTGGTATGCCTCTAGTCAGCATGATAGGTATTAATGCAGAATGAAATGGAATACCTGACATACCAGTACAGTCATAGCAAATGTGTGCAAGTGTTAGGTGTCCCCCCATCCTACATAGTAATGTAACAACAGACAGGTGTGCCCCCCCCAATCCTGTGTAGAAATGTAGAAATAGTCAGGTGTGCCCCCATCTTACATAGTAATGTAATATCAGTCAGGCGTGCCCCCTCAATCCTGTGTAGAAATGTAGAAATAGATGAGTGTGCCCCCCATCCTATGTAGTAATGTAATAACAGTCAGGTGTGCCCCCCAATCCTGTGTAGAAATGTAGAAACAGTCAGGTGTGCCCCCCATCCTATGTAAAAATGTAATAACAGTCAGGTGTGCCCCCCCAATCCTGTGTAGAAATGTAGAAATAGTCAGGTGTGTCCCCCATCCTACAAAGTAATGTAATAACAGTCAGGTGTGCCCCCCCAATCCTGTGGAGAAATGTAGACATAGTCAGGTGTGCCCCCCATCCTATGCAGAAATGTAGTAACAGTCAATGCCAAATGATCGATGGATACTCTGCAGAAACAGCATGCTACCTGTAGGTGTACAACAGAAAGATCAGCACTGCAGTACAAACTACCTGGACTCAATCCACACATTCAGTACAGATGGGCATACTGGGCATGCTCACACACTTAAACACATGAACACCATGTCTGCAAACACCAGTGGACCAGACAAACCTGGCAGTCGCAGATGTTAATGCAGACACTCCTCAGTATGCACCAGTTATGCCTTGCACACACAGTGGATAGGAATACAGACATATATGTAAGGACAACATCCTGTAATAAGCCAAAGGTAGACATACATAGATGTGTAGAAGAGGGTGACTGTGACAAAGAGCCATCCAGGCCTGTCCCATCCAGCACACAGCCAAAGGACCCCAACCACATGAGGTTCAGATGTCACTCACTGCAGATACTAGCCACCGGTATCTGTCAGCATTACAGACTATGTGGTGCATGTGCTAGCTGTGCAGCATGACTGTACAAGGAAGTAGTCATCTAGCAGCTGTATACATGTACCTCTGAAATATGACCCTGTGTGTGCCCGCATGTGGCATGTCAACCTCTAGATGACTGGGTTATGGTCCATGCACACACACTGCCCTCCCCATAGAACTACCATGACAAGCCTGCTGAGGCCATCCACTTTGAAATACACCTTTGGGAGAGTTGTAGCCCAGTAACCTCCATGATGCGTCCCATAAATGCTTACTGCTGTAGTGTGATAAACTAGCTAGGTAGGAGTTCCAATCCCAGACATGGCAATTGGGTGTGTGTGCGTGTGTGTGTCTGTCTGTCTGTGTAGACAGCAATGCTTTTTAGGGTAGTCACACTCCCTACAATAGAAATGCTCTACTTTGGTAAGGCTGCTGATGTCATCCACCTAGAAATTCATCTCAGGGAAGGATGTAGCCCAGTAATCTCCGTAGCGCATACTATAACTGCGGACTGCTGTAGTGTGATAAATTAGTTAGGTAGGAGTTCTATTTCCAGACTTGGCAAGTGTGTCTATGTGTGTGTGTCTGTCTGTGTAGAGAGCAATGCTTTTAGGGTAGTCACACTCCCCACAATTCAAATGCTCTGCTTTGGCAAGGCTGCTGATGTCATCTACCTAGAAATACACCTTTGGGAAGGTTGTAGCCCAGTAATCTCCATTGTGTGTCCTATAACTATGTATTGCTGTAGTATGACAAATTAGTTAGGTAGGAGTTCTAATCCCAGACTTGGCAAGTGTGTCTGTCTGATTCTGTCTGTGTAGAGAGCAATGCTTTTTAGGGTAATCACACTCCATACAATTCAAATGCTCTATTTTGGTAAGGCTGCTAATGTCATCCACCTAGAAATACACCTCTGGGAAGGATGGAGGCTAGTAATCTCTTTAGTGCGTGCCATAACTGCGTACAGCTGTAGTGTGATATAGAACTCTGGTAGGTTTATATTCCCATCCATGACAGTTCTGGATGTTTTGTGTGTGTTTCAATGTCTGTGTAGGGAGCAATGCCTTTTAGGCTAGTCACACTCAGTACATTTCAAATGCCCTATTTTGGCAATCCTGCTGATGTCATTCACTGTGAAATACACCTTTGGGAAAGGAGTTCTCCAGTAATCCCCATGGTGCATTTTATAATAGCTTCATGCTGTAGTGTGATATAGACCTCTTTTAGGCATTTTATACCCACACATGTCAGTTCTGGATGTTTTGTGTGTGTTTCAATGTCTGTGTAAGGATCAATGCATTTTAGCCTAGCCACACTCACTACAATTTGAATGTCCTACTTTGGAAATTCTGCTGATGTCATCCAATGTGAAATACACCTTTGGGGAAGGAATTCTCCAGTAATCCTCATGGTGCATCCTATAACATCTTCATGCTGTACTGAGATATAGACCTCTGTTAGGGGTTCTATACCCACACATGTCAGTTGTGGATGTTTTGTTTGTGTCAGTGTCTGTGTAGGGAGCAATGCATTTTAGCTTAGCCACACTCACTACAATTCAAATGCACTACTTTGGCAATCCTGCTGATGTCATCCAATGTGAAATGCACCTTTGGGAAGGAGTACTCCGGTGATCTCCATGGTGCGTACTATAACGGCGCAGTGCTGTAGTGTAATAAATTAGTTAGGCAGCAGCTCTAATCCCAGACATGACAGGTGTGTGTGTATGTGTGTGTGTGTGTGTGTGTGTGTGTGTGTGTGTGTGTGTGTGTGTGTGTGTGTGTCTGTTTGTAACTCGTATCCTGTGTAGAGGTGGTTGTGAGTGTGTAACAACTGGGCCCAATGTGGTGCGGGTTTTGCAAATTATTTATATGGTGGCCCTAGTATATATCACAATGTCCACCATACAGGGATAACAGATGTGAAATAGCCAAGAGGCTGGGGTGCAAATCTATACCCATACATCTGACATCAAGGCCAGGCAAACAAAGTTAGCAAAACCAGTATTACCCAGAGAACACTCTCAACCCATGTCTCATAAAAACACACATTTGACTAGGCAACAGCCACTATGTTGGTAGTACACTGCATATTGCCCACTGATAGTTACTATGGAGTGATTGCAGTGGCCGACAAAGGGCATGGCACCCTATCCATCTGTCCAATAGGCATGTACATGCAGACAGTGCACCTTCCACAGTTCCCCACTGGACACCTGCAACACCTATGGTGTCATCAAATGTGACCCACAAAGGGCATACCATGCCTGAAAACATGCCCTGTATGGACAGATGCCACTGACACCAGGGAATGCTGTTAGCAGGATATCAATGTATGTGCAGGGTACACCTGCTGTCCATTATCATTTCCTACCATGTGGGCCAGGACTGGCACATCTGATGATAATCTGTGTACACAACATGGGCCAGACACCCCAGGTACAGTTCCACATGTCACTGTACATGCATGTGGGAGGTGTGCACATCACAGACACCGTCCATGTCATGGACTAGGGAACACATACATGGCAAGCAATGCACAGCATTGGCCATATGCAATAGTCACCCAAGTGACTGGATGGAGAATACAATACCCACCTGTGTGGGCAAATCCAGAAACTACACCCCTGAGCCACAATGCAGCCCATTGTCATGTTGCCTGATACCAAGGTATACTCATCACCTAGCCTTGTATAGCCATCTGGCACAGTCAACCACCACACACCTGTGAAGCAATGCACCCATGCATGTCAGTAGTAGCACCATGTTTGTGTGTGTGTGCATGTGTTGTATGATGCGTATTATTACATTCACACTCACTACAGCCCCCATTGGCATACTGATATCAGACACCTCCCCATACCCTTTGTCCATATAACCACTGTACGACCCCTGTGGTGCATGTGATACCTGCACAGTAATGTGTTGTGGCAATCTCACTAGTGATAAGTTTTATTCCTGGCCCTGCCAAATGTGTCAATGTGTGTGCATCCCTATGAGAGTGTGGCTGTGTTGACATTGGCACCTGTTCATGCGGACAGGCATGTGTACTACACCTACTGTATAGCTACCATATCCTTGTTGCAGATGTCACTCACCATCACATATACGTTCTGAGGGCTCCTCAATGTGTAACCTATGTGGCACATCCAATAACTGCATAGAAATGTGTTAGCATTACATAGTTGTCAGGGGGTTGATACCCTCTGCTGGTAGGTGTGTGACACAAACATGCTTAGGTTTTACTCTCCCACCCCTCCCTGACTTGTCTTTGCCTCTGTCTTCCTCTCTCACTCCCTCTCTGGGGGATGTGGAGACCTACACCTGCTTTGCTTAGGCAGCAGCATGTGTTTTAAGTGATGCTCATGATCAGCTGATGGCTTCTGCATGAATTGCAGCCCTCCTTTAGCTGACTGCATGTGGAACAGCTGTGGTAACATTCCCATAGCTAACTGCATGGAAACACACTCCAATATCTAGCAACATCATGTTGGTGTTGAGCCTTTTCATTCACTGTGAGCAGGAACTTGATCTGTTGTTTGGCAAACAGCATCTCAGATGGATTGGGGATTTACCTCTAACAACATACACTGTGGAAATAGGGCAACACACAGTAGGGGGATGTGCCTGACCTGACTACAGACTGTAAGTACTGCTATACTGCATTTGGAGTAATGTTGGTTTAACAGGGTGTGTGTGGATATGTCCTACATGTTTTAATACCAGCCACGTCTGTGCTATTTTTATGAGGAATCCCCATCTGTAGGGTCATCTGCAGACTGGGTAGTGTGTGGTGCCTTTGGTTTCATGTGTTACCCACAAAGCATCTGTCTGTGAACTCCCAAAGGTAGTGTGAAGATTGCAGTCTGTAGATGGTGAAAACTGTGACAGTTACTGACTTCATATCCCTCATAGGACATATGTTGCAACAAACCCTATTACAACAGTAAATGTATGAGGTTATCACAGCAACATGTTAATACTGGCCCTGTGTATATGCTTCCAGCCACAACTCTGTCAACCTTTGTACATATGTCATGCATTAAGAGGTGCATATGTACTGTACACCATAATTAGTGACATCATATCTGATAACAAGCCAGTGAGATATCAGGCTGCTACACATGTTATGTACAGTAGGGGTTATATTTGATGACATAACCTGGACATTCTGTGGTTGTGTGTACAGTACTGTGTACTTATGGTGAATGTCGACAGTGTGTACATTGTTAATATGTACTTAGGCCTGTGTGCAGACTGTGGAAGATGTCAATGTTCCTGGTCCCGTCCTATCTGATGTTACATGCTGCTCCATTGTATATTACTGTATCAGCTTACATGTTTGTAGGGCCATGCACACACATGTCCCATACCACAGACAGGCATTGGACCACACTGTGTAGTGGCCCAGTATATGTAGGTTTAGTGCGTGAGTGGCACATATGAGGATGGTGCTGAACAGATAGCCCATATACTGTAATATTATGCTAACTTACCATATGTGGCTGTGGCTGTGTTCACATTGGTTGTGGTTAAGCACTTTAACACAGGTGTATCTTACCCTGTGCTATGACATGCCTGTAGATCCTGCTATATATGCTGGTACATGTGCATTCACCCATAGGAAATGTAGGCCAGTGTTGAGCCAGTCTGCCTGTAGACTGCACAGTGCTTTGTTACATGCCTAGCAGCTTAGTGTACTTACTCAGTGAGATGTCATGTCCAGATACTTGCCCGATATACTGCTGCCGGGCCTCCCTTAACAATCATGTATGTCAGACAGTGCAGTGGGATGCTGTACAGATGTATGTCAATTTCTAGTGGGTAGTATGTGGCCATGGCACCTCTGTACCAGTGGTTATTATGTGTCAGGGCAGACAGGGGTGTGTGAATGCATAACCTATGTGGCAAATGTATACCAGTCGTTACGTGTTATACCCATCTAAATGGCTGTTAACATCCACATTGGCTGTTAACATCCACATTGTCAGGCTTGGTCCACATGTTTTACACTAAGGGGTTCTGTGTATACCTCTGGACTGTCCAGAGTGGGTCATAATGTCCACATATATTGGCCAATATCTCTGCTGTAGTTCACAGGAGCATTAAGTGCTAGCAGCAGTACTGTACTATGATGTCCTAAGGATGTCTGTCAGTAGCCAATGGTGCACATGTGAAAAGCAGATGTGGCCTCCCACACACACACACACACACACACACACACACACACACACACACACACACCATGTCTGTGAAGACAATCCCTATGTCAGTAGCAATAGTCTACTACTATACCTGCTATACATACCTGACATCCCCTTGCACTATGAAGTTGGGACTATAGGGGCTGAGGTAGGACTACACTCCATGTTCAGGACATATGGTGAAAATATTTGTATATTTAATTATCCAGATATCTATATAGATATATACACATATACATATTGACATATATAGATTGATATGTATATGTACGTAGATATACATATACACACCCAGATATATACATATACAGAGCCATATATGTCTACACATATACAGATAGTGATACATATGCACATATATGTATGGATATCTACATATATATTGACAGTAGTAGGTATATCAGAATAGATATGTATGCACATATAGTTATAGATATCTACATATATGCCAACATAACTAGGCATATCTGTACACATATGATGTGCATACATATATAGCTATATAGACATATATCTATATATACATATACGTATATCTATACATACACATATCTATATATACACATATGTGTGTGTGTATGTATATATATATATATATATATATATATATATATATATATATATATATATATATATATGTACATACGAAGAGATGTACACATGGCCATATATATGTAGCACTATACAGATGTGTATACAGACATATGTATGAGTATACATGTGTATGTATATGTAGACATATATAGACCTATTATGTGTATACAACCATATTCCTGTCATGAGTAAACATTGCGGTTGTGTACACCCTCCCACATGTATCTCACTGTATGTATCTGCTATGTGCACATTATGATAAAACAATGTATGTGATGCAACAGTCATATTAATAACAAGGACTACACAATTTAGGAACTACAGGGAAATGATCAATACTACTCAATATGTGTATTGACAGCTATATTGGTAAAAGAACAGCAGTCTTCACAGTGCTCATGGCGTAGTGGTTAAGTATTGTGACTTCAGTGTAAAGGGTCCTGGGTTCAAGACCTCAAAGGCTGTTCATTTTTTTGCTGGGCAGAACAAGGGCTGTCAGATACAGAGTGGTTAAGGCTGCTTTGAGCAGCTTTAAGTGCATTTGTGCGGATTTGCGTGAAGCTAAGCGGCGCTAAGCTATGGGTAAACATATGGGTACTTACACCATGTAGACTTCACTTACCAGTGCTCAAATTAGCTTAGCTGTAATATTGCAACAATGTTGATACTTGCTAAGCGTAGCTTAGCCTTGGTAACCAGGACACACAACCCAGTCTGATAACCTGTAATAAGTGTATGTAATGCCATGTACAATGCATGCACCAATGTGCTTTCATTACAGTAGCAAGGGTTTGAGAGTCTTGTGTGGGACACAGACATATATGAGGCCTGTACAGCACTGTTATCTATGAGAATGTGTTACATACAGGTGTAGTAGCCCAGGGTACTTGCTGTCAAACTCACATGTAGTGTATCATGGCAGTACTACTGTTGACAGTGCTAACCCAGGCAAGAGCAGAGTGCTTAATGTAGTACCTACAACAGGCACAACTGCAAGCATTTCTGGTCACAGAGGCCTCCCTGTTGTATTCCTGGTGGGTGAACTGTGTCACAGTATATACCCCTTACTGGGTAATGATCCCTCATGAGGAATGTAACTGTAGACTGCCGTCTGTACAGCACATGTTAGTGAGGGCATCCAACATGTAGTTATGGCATACAAATTGTTATCAGACGTCTGTCAATGCACTCATGCTACTGCATAGCTACTTGCCAAGCTAATGACTGTCAGTCCCTGCACAGATGTGCAGATGGCAGGTATGTAGCTGGAATATGTACAGGCAACCTCAGCTTGATTGACACTAACATGTCTGCCCACTGTGTAAGAAGTGGTACATATAGGAGATGTCACCCTGTATGCACCACATGTCACAGGTACCTAGACTACACTAACATGTCATTCTCACTCTGAGGGTCATGACAGTAGTGCATGTCAGTTGATTGCCCGCTGCCACCTGGCAGGTGGCAGGATAACACTGTACACACAACCCCTACACAACCCATCTTCCCTTGGACAATAGCTAGGTACACAGCTATGACCATCTGCAGGGATGCACGCCTGTACTGTCACATGTGTACATGTGCATGACTGAGTATAGCAGTGTCTGTTTGTTAGCACACCTGTACATGGGAATTCCATGAGGGACTTCACAACCAACACAACACCCATTGCCATAGTCAGTTGTGGCTGCTGCTGTATGGGACATTACATGTACCCTGTTAAGCTTGCCACCATACCGGCTACACAAGCCTTGCAGTATCAGCACAACAGTGGTTTACAAATGGGGTGATAGACATGGGATACCCATTGTGTCCTGGTATGTGTGTGTAGTTGTGGATGCCCGTATATCTGTAGGGTACAGCATTCCAAGGCCACATACTCCTATTACAATACCCATTGCCACACAGTAGTACAGATGGTGTTGTTGCTGCCTATAGGTGAGGCATGACAATGCAACACCCTACTACGTGTGTGGCATGTGCATGAGATGCATATCTCTGTAGTACCAGTGTTGGGGTATACTATGGGTTGTATCCCAGTCATGGCCAATGTGTGATGGTGGGTTTGGCAGAGTGCCATCATGGGTTTCAGGGAGTACAATATCCAGTGGGGGATGTGGGTGATGTGTACACTGTAATTACACCAAATTACCTCCGGTATATGTCCCATGTACCACGTTATGGTTACCACTGTCACCATCAATCATACAGGTAACTGTTACCACAATCCAAGCCAGTTATGCATGTGATGTGTGCAGTCTACCTGTAACATATTGGAGACATGGTCAAGTTAGTGAGCAGCAATAGGCCCTGGTATCTCAGATGTGTGTCTTGTCAGTTATGTGTCTGTAAATGTGTATATGATGGTATGTCACACTACATATTGTCCAAATACATCAATTACATCCCCCATTAGCATACTGTACATGTTGGAGAATGTTCTGCATGTACCATAAAATCTGGAACACACCTCACCCTAAACGCTGTGCTGTGTGTGCAATGTAAGCCACACACGTCGGTATCATGACATAGCTAGTTAGGGGGTCTAGTCCCAGTGCTGCCAAGTAACATTGTGCGTGTATGTGGATGGGTCTACATCAGGTTGCAGGGTATACACACCTGTCCATGTGGCACAGACAATAACCGGTTTAGTAACCTGTGAAATGTGTTATACTGTACCCCAGATATGTCACAGCCATTGTGTCACCACAGTGACATACCCTGTTGTGGAATATGACTGCAGGCCATCCTCATGCTGACATATGTACACCTACAACACAAATGGATAACATTATAGGGACTGCAATCAACCAGTCTTACTAACAGCTATAATGCATCCTTGCTGGATGGCTACATTACCTGCCAAATATGCCTTACAGTCTACTCCCTACAACATGGTACACTGCAGCACTGTGGTACAGTGTGGTACAGTCACCGTGTGCATCAGAACCATATTAGCCTGTCCCTGCATTAATGGTATGGATGACAGGGATGTGACACAGGTATCATCATATGCACAAGGCATCCTAGTGCTGACACATGTACACCTACAACACAAATGGATAACATTATAGAGACCACAACCAGCTAGTGTTACTAACAGCTATAAGGCATCACTGCTGGATGGCTACACTACCTGCCAAATATGCTT
The DNA here is from genome assembly GCF_019279795.1 of Protopterus annectens. Classification (NCBI taxonomy): domain Eukaryota; kingdom Metazoa; phylum Chordata; order Ceratodontiformes; family Protopteridae; genus Protopterus; species Protopterus annectens. Next base: position 384,063,284 of record NC_056746.1, read on the forward strand.
TATAGTCTACTCCCTAAAACATGTTATACTGCAGTACTGTGGTAACTGTTGTACAGCCACCGTGTGCATCAGAACCATATCAGCCTGTCCCTGCATTGATGATGCAGATGACAGGGATGTGACACAGGTATCATCCTATCCACAGGGTGTGATGTTGGTTTGCCAGAGGCCGAGGGTGGGCCATACATTTGACACCATGTGTGTGGGTGAGAGATGTACTGTTGGGAGCTGGGTGAAGTGATGTGGTGTGTGTAGGTATGGGATTGCTCTAGGTGTGATTACATAGTGTGTGGTTATGCATGCACACAGTTCTGCCATGTGGCTGCCCTACACAGGTGTTTATGGACAGCTGCAGACCATACCTGGCAGGTTGTGCAGTTCACTGCCTCCGGCCACGGACACGTGGACTGTGCCTGCCAGGGGATCCATGAGCACATCCAGGTTACAGGCCTCAATGTGCTACTCTCATGTGCTGATGACATTTGTCTGTTGGTACGAGGTCCCTCCTGGGATTGGCCAGCACCACGTGCATGTGGCCTGCTGTGGTGTGGACAACACCCCCCCCCCACACTGCCAGGGCTGCTACTGCCACTACGGGAGCCCATTGGTGTCCTGGAACATCCAAGTTGATTACCAGCTGTTGGCATTGCTGGCTTATGTCCACACAGCCGTCGCCGCACTCCCACCACATGTTCAAGCACGGACAGACAATGGTCGATGAGGGTCATCATCTCACCAGACTGTCTATCCATGCACTCAGTTAATCCATGGATGGCACCAGCCAGTTCACGGGTGTTGTCATTTGAAGATGTGAGAGCAGCCCTCTCCAGGTTCAGGCCCTATCTGTGGTAATGTTCTATACATGCCTGCGCTGCCATGACAGTCTGAAACATGCTTCTGCTGGTACCAGCTATGTTGCCTCTGCCAAGGGCATGATGTCCAGTGGCCCTACCATGAGCACCCTGGGACATCTGCCTATGTGGTGGCCTGCCGGACATCCGGCTATGCATGCTGTGACAGGACACAGTAGGCATGGTTACCACACTTTCCAGTGCACTGCCACCAACCACCAGCTGTCCCTCCGCTATGGCCACTGGTGATGGGGTGTGTATAGTCACTAGAACTGTGTGCAGGGGTGGGGTGACTAAAAGGGGGATGTCAAATGTTGGCGCAGTGTCGGCCCCTGACAACCCCACCTGTGCCTCAACATTAATATCATTATCTTTGGTGTCTATATGGACACCATCAGATTGCATGCAGGAGGGACCCTGACCCGCCTCGCCACCTATGGGGGAAAACAATAAATGCATTTTAAAACCTGTACAGCATTGCCTAACAGTGCACATACACGCACACACACACACACACACACACACACACACACACACACACACACACACACATCTCCATACTACCTACCTGTCCATGGCTTTACAGACAGTTCCACATATATGTCCATATGTTACCCCATCCTGCATCACACTTGTTAAAATACACACATTGATACCACTCATTAACATCTCAGTCCTCTAAATGCCTACACAAGTGGCCACAACACAAAGCCTGTTACTACTTTACCTGCCTGACCTGTGTGCAGTGGTTTTACATGGCCTCACTGCTGTCATTCGGTATGCACCCTCTGTATGTCCAGACATGATGTGCATGGCCCCTATATGTGTGGGGTAGAATGTTGTTCCCATAATATCTCGCACTGGTGTGTCATATGTATGTAATGCTCAGTACATTCCAGATATGCTGCTCCTTCAGCCTATCATGAGACAACTGTTATATTTGGATACAGTCCCTGGTGTTGACTAGTACTTCCCCAATGCATCTGTAGAGCTGCATACGTGGGTTGTAGGTGACCTCTCTGCTGACTGCAATATTAAGGGTGTACCTGATGTCTACCTTCTCTCTGGATGCCTGTTTCATGCTACAGACCATATTATACTATTTGCTGTCCTGTGATTACATACGACAGGTATTCCTGGTGTGCAATGTGGCAGTCCATGTCCATGTACTGCACTGTTCCAAAGAGAGGTACAGCCGTATGAACATCCCACAGTCACACATGTGCATACATGGCCACCCACACACACACACACACACTCACACACACACACACACACACACACACACACACACACACACACATGCACGCACGCATCCTACATGCATCTACCTCCCTCCACTTCACCAGAGTGACCCTGCAGGCAAACTAACAAACCACTAGGATGCATACACACACACACACACACACACACACACACACACACACACACACACACACACACACACACACACACACACAGACGTACACAGGTAAGGTTGCACAATGATAGTAGACACACTCCTCCTATTACCCATCTACCAACATGCAGAACATATGGTACAGAACAGCATGCAGTTCAGCTATAGTCAATCCATGCTAGCAACAGTATACATGTGTGTGATACATGTGCTGTGACACTAGGTGATGCCCCTTCCCCTGGATACCAATGCACCCATGTACACAGTATTGCTGTGCACCTGCTCTGAACCCTGCCATGTACTGTGCACCACAACTCACAGGTGTAAAACCCATTGTGGAATGTGTAGTACTGTGTCAGTTATGTCAGCTTTACTTCTCACAGCCCCTATGTTTTTCAGCAACACATACCTGGGATAATATGTGGACAGTTGTCATTGGTGAATGCCTGATGCCTGATTTACAGCTGTCAACATCAACAGACCATGTATGACCACTACAATACCTTTACACTGACAACCATCAGAGCATACCATGGCTATGGGGGGTGTACACACCTTTATTGATTAGACACACACATCCTTGATCTGCCATGGGACCACATCACCGCATATCTTAGCAGTACATGAGCCCAATATGTGACATATGTCCTGTACTTTCACATGCAGTGTCTACAGGTTGTGTAAGGTGTGCAGCTGCTGACCACAATGCATACACATTGTGTGGGCATATGTGTGCACATCCTTATCATGACGGTTTATCACACCTCTTTTTGTGTGTACTATAGCAGTCACTGCTACTGGTAGGGTTATGCCAGCATGGGCCATCTGCATTTGCCAGTGTATGTTCAGTCTGCCCTACACATGTCCCCCAATTCTGCATGATTGCAAGGTCTACTCATGTGCACATCCCATGGTGTTCACACACTGCCATCACTATTGCTGTGTGGGCAGGGTTATGGCTGCCACAGGTCCTGAACCTGACTATGTGCAGATAGAGCCATTCCTAGCATCCTTAGGATCCCTGGTGCAGTGCACTGGTGTGTCATGCTGAAACTCCCATTCAGCCTTTATGCAGATGCTTGACAAGTATGCCCTACACATTGTGTGGCACTTTGCAGTGTCCCATACACTGAACACCACATGTTACAGCCTAGACCCAGCTGATAATGTGGACTACTGTAATGCCTTATGGCATAGTGTATCTCTGCAGCAGTTACCATTGTCCTATGGGTATATACACTGGTGTTGTGCTGTATATGGGTGTTGTTCCAAACATGTCCCTACTCTAGGCCTTGTCTACCACCAGTATGTTACTCCCTGTGGACACATTCCACAATGACAGGACGTTAGTTATCATGCAGTTGTCTGACATACCCTTCCATTACCCTATCATGGTCTCCCCTGTGAGACCATGCATTTCGCAGCAACAATACATGCACATGTACAGCATGTATTCAGGGTAGGTGTGTTAGATGTGTGCATGGAACATACTATCACCATTACATGCTCGGTGTGTTGGCAAGCATCTACATAAAACATACTCACCAGCTACAGGCTGCTGCCTTGGTGGTATCCCGGAGGGTCCTACATAAGATGGTGAGAGATGCAATGTCAGTGGCCACACCTGTGGCAGTGCTACAGTGTGGGTGCAGTATTACAAAACATCAGTTGTGCATTCCCACGATACTACCACATCTGGACATCTGTTTATCACTACAATGCAGCAACACAATAAATCTCTGACATGACAGATATGCATGATCTACCTGTAGCAATGCGGATGTATACACAACAGTGGTCTACTGATGTACCCTGTGTCCTTACCTGCACACTTCTCGGCCAGTGTGTGGGTGACACCCACCTCCACAAAGGAGTCTGGTGGTTGATGGATGTCCAGACAAGCAGGTGCCACGAGGCTGGCCAGGAGCTCCTCCACATGTGTCGGGGGGATTGATGGCAGACCCCCCCCCATGGTGAGGTGATCCCCCTGGACTGCAGCAGCACCCCAACGGGCATTGCGAAGCAGGTCAGTACAATGATGCTGGATCTGCTCATAACTGTGGTTGTGCAGTCTGACATCATTGACCCTGTGGACCAGGTCATTCCACAGGGCGGTTCACTCCTGCTGCTCATGTATGGCCCTGCCAAATGGCAGTGGATAGTGCTGGATCAAGTGTGATATCAATATTTCATTTTCCGTATGGGAATAGATGGGCAATCGTGCATGTGCCATATTGGCTGAAAGACATAAAGATGGAAACAGGTCTAAGCAACTCATACAGCAAGGTTGCAAAAAAGAGGAAAATCCCAGGATGCAAAAAACTCCCTTACCAGCCTCAGTAAGAAACTGAGATCTCTCATAAAATCCTCCAAAGCTAGTTATGAAAATAAAATTGCCAAAGATTCCAAAGATAGCCACAAGGCATTTTATAGCTATTTCAAGAATCTAAATGGCAATGCTCTGATCTGCTCTGAGCTACAACAGAATGGCATTAAATATACTGATCCCAAGGATATTGCCAATATCCTGGCAGATCGATTCAGTGCAAACTTCACCCCCCCCCGCACCCCCTAAAGGGCCCATCTCAATACCAAAAGATTGCCAAATTCTGGTAATAACAGCCACACAGGTAAAAAAATGCACTCTCCAAAGCTAAGAATACAGTTTCCATGGGACCAGACAGCATCCCAGGCTGTGTACTACATGTACTACAAAATGAACTGTCACCTCACCTAAGTGTCATGTTTAATCATAGCCTCACCTCAAGCTTCGTGCCCACTGAGTGGTGCACTGCTACAGTTATCCCACTCCACAAGGGGGGATCCACCTTGGATGCCGGGAACTACCGCCCCATCAGTCAAACGAGCCTGATCTGCAAGGCCATGGAACGTATTATCATGGAACTTATAAACAAAGACATTGGCAACCTTCAAACACTGGACCCCACCCAGTTTGGGTTCGAGAAGGGCCGATCTTGTCTTCTGAACCTGATTAACTTCTTTGAATCAGTCTCCAGAGCCATGGACAAGGGTACGGTGGTCCACACAGCCTATCTGGACCTTGCCAAGGCCTTCGACACCATCTCCCACTCTGGAATCATAGATAAACTTACTAAGCTGGGCATTAATCCCTATATCACTCGATGGGTTGCCAACTGGCTTACTGACAGAACCCACACTGTAAAAGTAGCCGACTCCAAATCCAGCTCCAGACAAGTGGAGTACCTCAGGGTTCAGTCCTGGGACTGCTCTTGTTTGGCATCTACTTCTCTGAAGTAGAGGCCAACACTAAGGGACTCTGGCTAACAAAGTTTGCAGATGACTGAAAACTGGGAGCCATTATTGAATCCACAAATTATGTGTATATTCTACAAAAGAACCTTACAAAAACAGATGCTTGGTGCCAGAGCATGGGCTCAAGCTCAATGCCAAGAAATGTATAGTTATCCCCTTTGGGAAAAAAACATGTACCCATGAATTACCACATAGGTGGCAGTACACGAAACACTGAAAGTGTGATAAGAGACTTAGGGACACAGGTGGGCAGTGGTCTCACCTTCGATAACCACATCGCCACAACAGTTAGGAAATCCTTCCATGTGGCACACCTCATCACTAAGGGCTTTTCATCCAGAAAAAAGGAGGTCATTGTCTCACTGTACTCATCCCTCATTAATTTAGCCTATTTTATCATGTGACTAGGATTCTTAACTTAGATTGGATGTTGTTGGGTGATGTATCCCAAGAATGGGTATTTAATGTATGTAATGAACAATGAATTTTAGTCTGAAGAAGTCTCTGAGAGTGAAGGGAGATGAAAGCATTAACTGAAGTCATTGTCTTGTTAATAAAGTGCCGTAATCCTACAGATACTGCAATTTATTTTTTATTCTGTTTTCTGATCGTTATTTGCTTTTGCTGTGCTGCTCTTTGTTAATTAATTTCCATGATACTACATACCATGGCCTTGCAGATCAGGCATGTCATACTGCTGGGGCTGCAGTTCCCAAGATCCAAGGTGGATTCCCCCTTGTGGACTGGGATAACTGTAGCTGTGCACCACACAGTGGGCATTAAGCCTGAAGTGGGGCTATGATTAGACATGGTACATAGGTGAGGTGCCAGGCTGTAGGTCATGTAGTACACAGCCTGGGATGTTGACTGGTCCCATGGCTGATGTTGTCATATCTCTGGAGAGTGTGTTTTTTTACCTATGTGACCATTATTACTGGAATATGGCAATCTATCCATGTTGAGATGGGCCCTTTGGGGGTTGGGAGGGGGGTGCAATTGGCACTGAATCGATCTTCTGGGATATTGGCAATATCCCTGGAAGAAGTATATTTAATATCATCCTGTTGTAGCTCACAGCAGTTCTGAGCATTGTCATTTAGATTCCTCACATAGCTATGGAACAGCTTGCAGTTGTCTTAGGCATCTTTGGCTATATTATGTTCGTAACTAGCTTTGGTGGATGTTATGAGGGATCTCTGCCTCTTTCTGTAGCTGGTAAGGGAGTATTTTGCATTCTGGAAATTCCCCCATTTCTGCAACAGTTTCTTCCTTTTGTTGTACATTATGTTTATGGCAGGGGGCCACCTCATTGGCTTCCTTTTCTTGGTGGGGAGCATCTTGGGTTTATATTGGATGACACAATTCATGCACGAGTGGATGTGCTCATACAGTGCCTTCATGTATGATTCAGAAGTCATCCTTTCAGTTCCTATCTGCATGGGTGTCATGACGTTAGTCACGTCTGACATGTGTAGCATGACATTGGCTTTGGAGATGTGTGTTATGGAGGTTTCCTTACTGGGGTGTGGGGGAGGGGTGTTGATGTTAAGGGTGATTAGCTCATGGGCAGACCTGACCACCAATGTGGTGACCATAGGTGTGGAGCATTGATTTCCCATGTTGGTAATGACCAGGTCTAGGATATTTGAGCCCCTGGTGGGACTATGGGTTACTTGATCCAGGGCATTGGGAATTATGACTTACAAGAACTGTTGGGCACATGTGTTGGTACACAAGTAATTTTCCCAGTTAATGGCAGGGTAGTGTAAGTCACCCAGTATTAGGGTGTTTTCTTGTATCGTAATATTTCACAATAAGTTTCAAAATCTGTAATGGGTATCTTGGGGCATGGTGGGGGATGTATAGCAAGCTATACAACTTGGAATATAGTCTAACCTACTGTTAGTTGCACCAGGGGTATTTCAGACACATTCTGTTGGGCAAGTAGCCTTGTGGTGTGAATATCCTTGATGAATATGGACACTCCTCCAGCTTTATTGTTTTGGTCCTGGTTTGGTGGCCAATAGGTGTTGTGAGAGCTGTACCTGGTATTGCAGGGGTGTTGTCTGAAGGCTTGCATCAGGTCCCTGTTATTGCACAGTTATCGATGTTCTCCATTTTCAGGTGTGCATAGTGACTGTGACTGGCCAAAAAAAAAATTGATCCCTACACGCACGCACACAGAGCTTCACAGTTGCCATGTCTGGGAATAGAACTCCTACCTAACTAGTATATCACACTACAGCAATACACAGTTATAGGACATGCCACAGAGATTACTGGGCTATGCCTTCCCCAAAGGTGTATTTCAAAATGAATGACATCAGCAGGGTTGCCAAAGAAGGGCAATGGAGGTTGTAGTGACTGTGAATGGCCTCAAAAGCATTGCTCCCTACACAGACAAACACACACACAAACATCCTCACTTGCCATGTCTGGGAATAGAACTCCTACCTAACTAATATATCATACTACAGCATTATGCAGTTATAGGACATGCCATGGAGATTATTGGGCTACTCTTTCCCCAAAGGTGTATTTTAAAGTGAATGACATCAGCAACCCTGCCAAAGTAGGGCATTTCAAATTGTAGTGAGTGTGACTGGCCTAAAAATGATTGATCCCTACACAGATGCTACTTTGGGGAATATAACTCCTACCTAACTAGTGCATAACACTACAGTATTATGCAGTTATAGGATGCACCACAGAGATTACTGGGCTACTACTTCCCCAAAGGTGCATGTCAAGGTGTAGACATCAGCAGGCTTGCCATAGTAGGGCAATGGTGAGTGCAGTGTGTGTGTGCATGGGCCATAACCCATTCATCTAGAGGCAGACACACAACACTCAGGCACACACAGGTTTATATTCCACAAGTACATGTATACAACTGCTAGATGACTACTGAGTTGTATAGTCAGGTTACACAGTTAGCACAAGCACCACAGACACTATAGTTTTGAGGGATACCAGAGGCAAATGTCTACGGTGATTGACATTTGCACATCATGTGGTTTTAGCCAATGGAATGTGTGCTGGGTGGGACAGGCCTCATGATGGGAGGCTCTTTGTTACTGTCACTCTCTTCCACACATCTATGTTTGTGTATTTTTGAACTATTATAGTGTGTTGTCCTTGGTTATATGTGTGTATTCCTATCCAATGTGTGTGCAAAGCATGATTGGTGTGTACTGAGGAGTGTATGCACTAACATCTGCGACTGTCAGATATGTATGGTCCACTATTATTGCCAGACATGGGCTTCAGTTCTCTAAGTGTGGGAGCATGCCCAGTATGACCTTCTGTATTGAATGTGTGAATCCATTCCAGATAGATTGTATTCCAGTGCAGACTTTTGTGTTCTACACCTACAGCTAGCAAAATGTTTCTGCGGGATATCTGTAGATCAGTTGACAATATGGGGTCAAAATGGACAAAGGATAGTGGATTACTGTAGGTAATTGTGTCTGTGCTACTTCTGTTACATGGTCCTGGTGTTGGCAGAGATATTCAGACATATGTACTGTTTTACACTGAGATGTTTTATGTCATCAAGTACGGTCAGGTATACATATTTGCTTGCAGTGATGTCTTGGGGAACACAGGGTGAATGCAGCTGTGTCCAGTATTGTGGTCAGCAGCCTACATATTCTTGCACAAGCCTGCCATTCTGGAGTAAAGCTGCAGACACTTGCTGCTGGGTCTGTGTAAATGGTTCAGCACCTTGGTACAGTGGTGGCAGAGGATCCAGTGCTTGTACATCCATCAACGTGACAGTATGGCCATATCCTGCTGTGGTCATACCTCAAAGCTGTACAGATTCACACAGGTTATCCAGAGTCAGGGGTCATAATTCTAGACATTATCCCTACACATTGTGGTTTATGAGCAGGTTTGTAGCCATCTATTCTTGTCTTTGCAGCCAGGGATAGTATGTGCACACGGCTGAGTTTTGGACTTCACACACTCCATGCCGCTCATGCTCCCAACCCCGACCCCCCATTATTCTATCCTCTTCAATACATTATGCAAACATTATCTCTTATGTTCAAAAGAACCAAAGGCTTAGCAGATTTACTTGAAACAAACGGTTTATTGAGTTAGCGCTTTCGGAAACAAACTGTGTTTTTCCTTCTTCAGACAAGATACAACCATTTTGCAAAGCTTATAAGTAACTTACACATACAATGCCAATTAACTGATTAGTAAAACTAATTAAATAGTTTTAAATAGTTTTGAATAGTTTTAAAGTGACAGATACAATTCAGTAGATTTTAAACAAGCCAAAGGAATAAATCTTAGGCACATACACTTAGGTCCCAGAATCCTAACTAACAATTCAACCAACATATAAAAATAATGATGCTGTGTGTGAATATTAAAAGACACTTAATAAAATTATTATTAGACAAATCCATTAAAAAATGCTTATTAGACCATTAAAAACAAATCTTCCATGGCACTAATACTTTAAAGTAAACTGAAGGCTCACATGCGAAGTCAGTAAAACTATTATCTATTTAAAGCCAACTTCTTTAGAAAACATTTTATAGAGACCATTTCGTTTAAACCTGGGGGTAAATAAGCAGCAGTAGAAATTTGCCATTTGAGTTCATCAATTTCTAAATTAATCTGCCAAGGCCCTCCTCTAATGTCTGTATTAATTTGTTTCAACACAGAGAACTCTAATTCTAAAGAAGTTTGCTTTAAATAGATAATAGTTTTACTGACTTCGCATGTGAGCCTTCAGTTTAGTTTAAAGTATTAGTGCCATGGAAGATTTGTTTTTAATGGTCTAATAAGCATTTTTTAATGGATTTGTCTAATAATAATTTTATTAAGTGTCTTTTAATATTCACACACAGCATCATTATTTTTATATGTTGGTTGAATTGTTAGTTAGGATTCTGGGACCTAAGTGTATGTGCCTAAGGTTTATTCCTTTGGCTTGTTTAAAATCTACTGAATTGTATCTGTCACTTTAAAACTATTCAAAACTATTTAAAACTATTTAATTAGTTTTACTAATCAGTTAATTGGCATTGTATGTGTAAGTTACTTATAAGCTTTGCAAAATGGTTGTATCTTGTATGAAGAAGGAAAAACACAGTTTGTTTCCGAAAGCGCTAACTCAATAAACCGTTTGTTTAAAGTAAATCTGCTAAGCCTTTGGTTCTTTTGATTCTTAGTTTGTCAGTTTGCCTTTTTGTGTAGATTATCTCTTATGTTCCCTATAGTTATCACCTTATCCCAGCAGTAATTTGGTGTTGGTCCACAGTTCATGCAGTAGGACTTGGTGGACATGTTATTGTGATTTGTCCACATGGCCTTGCATTTGGGTTCTGTGGACTGTGTTATGTTATTTGGGAGTCCATGAAATAACATACATTGGCAGTACGGGTGAGACACAGGCCGTTGACAGAGAACTGTAGGCCAGTTTGTAGTTATGCAGGCCAGCTGTAGCAGGCCACTGTATTCTGTGACTCCTACAGTCCCAGACTGCAATACACTATATTCCCCTGGGGTGATGGGGTAGGTGTGCAAGGTGTTCATGTCAATACTTTCTGTCATTATTGATCCAGTGGTGTGGATGCTGGCAGGGTGCTGCTTATAGATAGGGGCCCACCTGCATGGAACATCTGTTCTGCATGCTGCATTCTTTTGCTATTGCCATATAGAGGTGGGGGTCATATTGTACTCATTCCCAACAGCAGGGATAAGACCAGAGAGGTACCTGTGGGTGGTGGCGGGGTGAGCTGGGTGCATGTATGCTATGGATGCTACTTGCATCTGACTCACAGATATGCATGAGCATTCCACTTATGCTGGCTTGTGCAGGGACACCATCTGGTTCTCAATACTTCATTCCTGTGACCTTTGTGGTCTGCCAGTGTTTGGGCAGATGACATTGGTATTCCCTACTACAAGCCCAAACAATGTCCCCATTGGCAGAGCTCTGGTACAGCTGCATCAGATGCCAGATGTGGGAGTTGTGATAGCTTCCAGGGCAGTCAGCACACGCATTCATTATAATGCCCTGGACATCACACACAACCTGGCAGTTGATGGAGGGGAAGCCCTTGCGGTTGATCCTACCCTGCTCACCGGGTGGTGCTTTGATGCATATGTGCGTGCAGTCTATAGCACCCACTACCTCAGGGTATTCTGCTATTTGGTCGAAGAGACACATATTGCTGACTGACACCTCACGAGTGTTGAGGAAATATACATGCTCACTGGCATGTGCTGACATGGCATCCAGGAACTGGTGGAATTCTCTGGATGCTGATGCCTGTGAGATCCCCATGACATCCCCAGTTGAGCTTTGGGAGGTACCTGTGGCTAGTACTCCTAGGCCTACACATACCTTGGTATCTACTGGGATGGGTTCCCCTCTGTTGGTACTGTGTGTGAGGTGTGGCCGGCACAGCTCAACAGTTTGGTGTAGGAGGTCCCAGCCCACCCAATAGCACTCCACTATCTCCAGCTCATGTAGCCCCTGGTAGGTTACCCTGGGTCTGTGCACTGTTCTCCTTCTCCTCACTGTGGGTTGATAGGCAGCATTCACATCCTCACCACCCTAGCTATCACGATTCCCACATGGACACACACATGAGCAAGAATGCCATAATAAGGCACACACACAGACCAGACTTACAATAGAGAGTGTGTTTGGGATTCTCATGTCACTGTTCTGGTGTCTGGACACATCCGGTGGAGCCTTGTAGTACTCACTAGCTACATGTACCCAAATTGTTATGGTATGTGCCATGCTACATAATATGATCCTGCGGAAACAGCTGCAAAAGGAACAGCATGGGAGAGGGCCACATAGCCTCCCACCAATGCCAAGGCCTGCACAGGCACAGAGTGACTCAGAGGAGGAACAACCTGAGCCTACCCCAGTAGGCAGATGGAGGCATGCCCGGTATGCCAAGGCAGCTGCAAAGAGACAACGCTTAGCACATACACTGACACAGTAGGGACCCAGGAAATGACACCTCTCTCTGACTCGCACATACAGTAAAAGGGATGCCAAACATGACACTACCTGTGCTCAACCATGTATAGGGAGTTTATTATGTGCATCTGACATAGGCAGCCCTCCAGCACCATCCGCCAGTCTGGCATATCCACAAGATAAGTCAATCAACCTACCAATTGCCAAATGGAGTAGAATGTGTCATTACCTGTATCTATGGTATGAATGTGAGCATGCAAGGGAACTGGTTGGCTGAATGCTATGGCAGCAGAAAGTAGACACCCATCGTGGCACCATGACATCTGTAACACATACTGGAGTCATCATAGTAGCCAGTACTACACAGGGTGACAAAACTCACTGCAGGAAATGTGTTGAGCGACGTGTCTCCATATGACTCACACATACCATTCAAAAAGGTTAATATACCCAACAACAATCACAGCAGGCAGGACAGGTATAGGCAACCCCAAACAGAGCCTGTGCTATGGCCTCTGAATGATGACTATGGGTAACCTCCCCCCAGGCCTGCATAGACAGATGATAGACTACAGCAGGTCAGGCAGTGGGATGTTAGTTCTGAAGGGTAGGAAGTCAGACACCAATATGTAGGGCAACCAAAGCTAAGATCTGTAGTACACTGGTATGTCTCTAGTCAGCATGATAGGTAAGAATGCAGAATGAAATGGAGTACCTGACATACCAGTACATTCATAGCAAATGTGTACCAGTGTCAGGTGTGCCCCCCCATCCTATGTAGTAATGTAATAACAGTCAGGTGTGCCCTCCAGTCCTGTGTAGAAATGTAGAAATAGTCAGGTGTGCCTCCCATTTTACGTAGTAATGTAATAACAGTCAGGCGTGCCCCCCCCAATCCTGTGCAGAAATGTAGAAATAGTCAGGTGTGCCCCCCATCCTATGTAGCAATGTAATAACAGTCAGGTGTGCCCCCCAATCCTGTGTAGAAATGTAGAAACAGTCAGGTGTGCCCCCCATCCTATGTAATAATGTAATAACAGTCAGGTGTGCCCCCCAATCCTGTGTAGAAATGTAGAAATAGTCAGGTGTGCCCCCATCTTACATAGTAATGTAATACCAGTCAGGTGTGCCCCCCAATCCTGTGGAGAAATGTAGACATAGTCAGCTGTGCCCCCCCATCCTATGCAGAAGTGTAGTAACAATCAATGCCAAATGATTGATGGATACCCTGCAGAAACAGCATGCTACCTGTAGGTGTACAACAGAAAGGTCAGCACTGAAGTACAAACTACCTGGACTCGATCCACACATTCAGTACAGACAGGCATACTGGGCATTCTCACACACTTAAACACATGAATGCCATGTCTGCAAACACCAGTGGACCAGACAAATCTGGCAGTCGCAGATGTTAGTGCAGACACTCCTCAGTATGCACCAGTCATGCCTTGCACACAAAGTGGATAGGAATACAGACATATATGTAAGGACAACACCCTATAATAAGCCTAAGGTGGACATACATAGATGTGTGGAAGAGGGTGACTGTGACAAAGGGCCATCCAGGCCTGTCCCATCCAGCACACAGCCAAAGGTCCCTAACCACATGAGGTTTAGATGTCACTCACTGCAGACACTAGCCACCGGTATCTGTCAGCATTACAGACTATGTGGTACATCTGCTAGTTGTGCAGCATGACCGTACAAGGAAGTAGTCATCTAGCAGCTGTATACATGTACCTGTGAAATATGACCCTGTGTGTGCCCGCATGTGGCATGTCAACCTCTAGATGAATGGGTTATGGCCCATGCACACACACTGCCCTCCTCATAGACCTACTATGACAAGCCTGCTGAGGCCACCCACTGTGAAATACACCTTTGGGAGAGTTGTAGCCCAGTAACCTCCAGTGTGCATCCCATAACTGCATACTGCTGTAGTGTAATAAACTAGTTGAGTAGGAGTTCCAATCCCAGACATGGCAACTGTGTGTGTGTGTGTGTGTGTGTGTGTGTGTGTGTGTGTGTGTGTGTGTGTGTGTGTGTGTGTGTGTGTGTCTGCCTGTCTGTGTACAGAGCAATGCTTTTTAGGGTAGTCACACTGTCTACAATATAAATGCTCTACTTTGGTAAGGCTGCTGATGTCATCCCCATAGAAATACATCTTGGAAAAGGATGTAGCCCAGTAATCTCCATAGCACTTACTATAACTGTGGACTGCTGTAGTGTGATAAATTAGTTAGGTAGGAGTTCTAAATTCCAGACTTGGCAAGTGTGTCTGTGTGTGTGTGTCTGTCTGTGTAGAGAGCAATGCTTTTTAGGGTAGTCACACTCCCTACAATTCAAATGCCCTACTTTGGCAAGGCTGCTGATGTCATCCACCTAGAAATACACCTCTGGGAAGGTTGTAGCCCAGTAATGTCCGTAGCGCATCTTACAACTGTGTACTGCTGTAGTGTGATACATTAGGTAGGAGTTATAATCCCACACACGGCAAGTGTGTGTGTGTCTGTGTGTGTGTGTTTGTGTGTCTGTCTGACATTGTGTAGAGAGCAATGCTTTTTGGGGTAGTCACACTCCCTACAATTCAAATACTCTGCTTTGGCAAGGCTGCTGATGTCATCCACCTAGAAATACACCTTTGGGAAGGTTGTAGCCTAGTAATCTCAGTTGCGCGTCCTATGACTATGTACTGCTGTAGTATGATAAATTAGTTAGGTAGGAGTTCTAATCCCAGACTTGGCAAGTGTGTCTGTGTGTGTGTGTGTCTGTTTGATTCGGTCTGTGTAGACAGCAATGCTTTTTAGGGTAGTCACACTCCATACAATTTGAATGCTCTACTTTGGTAAGGCTGCTGATGTCATCCACCTAGAAATACACCTCCGGGAAGAATGGAGCCCAGTAATCTCTTTAGTGCATGCCATAACTGCATACTGCTGTAGTGTGATATAGAACTCTGGTAGGGTTCTATTCCCACCCATGGCAGTTCTGGATGTTTTGTGTGTGTTTCAATGTCAGTGTAGGGAGCAATGTCGTTTAGGCTAGTCACACTCAGTACATTTCAAATGCCCTAGTTTGGCAATCCTGCTGATGTCATTCACTGTGAAATACACCTTTGGGAAAGGAGTTCTGCAATAATTCCCATGGTGCATTTTATAATAGCTTCATGCTGTAGCGTGATATAGACCTCGTTTAGGCATTCTATACCCACACTTCGGTTCTGGATGTTTTGTGTGTGTTTCAATGTCTGTGTAGGGAGCAATGCATTTTAGCCTAGCCACACTCACTACAATTCGAATGTCCTACTTTGGCAATCCTGCTGATGTCATCCATTGTGAAATACACCTTTAGGGAAGGAATTCTCCAGTAATCCCCGTGGTGCGTCCTATAACAGCTTCATGCTGTACTGAGATATAGACCTCTGTTAGGGGTTCTATACCCACACATGTCAGTTGTGGATGTTTTGTGTGTGTCAGTGTCTGTGCAGGGAGCAATACATTTTAGCTTAGCCACACTCACTACAATTTGAATGCACTACTTTGTCAATCCTGCTGATGTCATCCAATGTGAAATGCACCTTTGAGAAAGGAGTACTCCAGTAATCTCCATGGTGCATACTACAACTGTGTAGTGCTGTAGTGTAATAAACTAGTTAGGTAGAAGTTCTAATCCCAGACATGACAGGTGTGTGTGTGTGTGTGTGTGTGTGTGTGTGTGTGTGTGTGTGTGTGTGTGTGTGTGTGTGTGTGTATTTCTAACTCATATCCTGTGTGGAGGTGGTTGTGAGTGTGTAACAACTGGGCCCAATGGGGTGCATGTTTTGCAAAGTTTTTATATGGTAGCCCTAGTATATATCACAATGTCCACCATACAGGGATAACAGATGTGAAATAGCCAAGAGGCTGGGGTGCAAATCCATACTCATACATGTGACATCAAGGCCAAGCAAACAAAGTTAGCAACACCAGTATTACCCAGAGAACACTCTCAACCCAAGTCTCATACACACACACACACACACACACACACACACACACACACACACACACACACACACACACACACACACACACACACACACACACACACACACACACACACACACACACACTTGACTAGGCAACAGTCACTATGTTGGTAGTACACTGCATATTGCCCACTGATAGTTACTATGGAGTGATTGCAGTGGCCTACAGAGGGCATGGCACCGTATCCATTTGTCCAATAGGCACGCACATGCAGACAGTGCACCTTCCCCATGTTCCCCACTGGACACCTGCAACACCTGTGGTGCCATCAAATGTGACCCACAAAGGGCATACTATGCCTGAAAACATGCCCTGTATGGACAGATGCCACTGACACCAGGGAATGCTGTTAGCATGCTATCAATGTAGGTGTAGCATACACCTGCTGTCCATTACAATTTCCTGCCACATGAGGCTAGGACTGGCACATCTAATGATAATCTGTGTACACAACATGGGCCAGACACCCCAGGTACAGTTCCACATTTCACTGTACATGCATGTGGGAGGTGTGCACATCACAGACACTGTCCATGTTATGGACTAAGGAACCTATACTTGGCAAGCAATGCACAGCATTGGCCACACGCAGTAGTCACCCAGGTGAGTGGATGGTGAATACAATACCCACCTGTGTGGGCAAATCCAGAAACTATACCCCTGAGCCACAATGCAGATCATTGTCATGTTGCCTGATGCCAAGGTGTACCCATCACCTAGCCTTGTATAGCCATCTGGCACAGTCATCCACCACACACCTGTGAAGAAATGCACCCATGCATGTCAGTACAAGCACCCTGTTTGTGTGTGCATGCATGTGTTGTATGATGTGTATTATCACATTCACACTCACTACAACCCCCATTGGCATACTGAAGCATGCTGTCTGATGTCACACACCTCCCCATACCCTTTGCCCATATAACCACTGTATGACCCCTGTGGTGCATGTAAAACCTGCACAGTAATGTGTTGTGGCAATCTCACTAGTGATAAGTTTTATTCCTGGCCCTGCCAAATGTGTCAATGTGTGTGCATCCCTGTGAGAGTGTGGCTGTGTTGACATTGGCACCTGTTCATGCGGATAGGCATGTGTACTGCACCTACTGTATAGCTACCATATCCCTGTTGCAGATGTCACTCACCATCACATACACGTTCTAAGGGCTCTTCAACATGTAACCTATGTGGCACATTCAATAACTGCATAGAAATGTGTTATCATTACATAGTTGTTAGGGGTTTGATACCCTGTGCTGGTAGGTATGTGACACAAACATGCTTAGGTTTTACTCTCCCACCCCTCCCTGACTTGTCTTTGCCCCTGCCTGCCTCTCTCACTCCCTCTCTGGTGGATGTGGATACCTACACCTGCTTTGCTTAGGCAGCAGCATGTGTTTTGAGTGATGCTTATGATCAGCTGATGGCCTCTGCACGAATTGCAGCCCTCCTCTAGCTGATTGCATGTGGAACAGCAGTGGTAACATTCCCATAGCTAACTGCATGGAAACACACTCCAATATCTAGGAACATCATGTTGCTGTTGAGCCTTTTCATTCACTGTGAGCAGGAACTCGATCTGTTGTTTGGCAAACAGTGTCTCAGATGGATTGGGAATTTACCTCTAACAAAATATATTGTGGAAATGGGGCAACACACAGTAGGGGGATGTGCCTGACCTGACTACAGACTGTAAGTGCTGCTATACTGCATTTGGAGGAGTGTTGGTTTAACAGGGTGTGCATGGATATGACTGTCCTACATGTTTTAATACCTGCCACGTCTGTGCTATGTTTATGAGGAATCCCCATCTTTACGGTCATCTGCAGACTGGGCAGTGTGTGGTGCCATTGGTTTCACGTGTTACAAACAGAGCTTCTATCTGTGAAGTCCAGAAGGTAGTGTGAGGATTGCAGTTTGTAGATGGTGAAAGCTGTGACAGTTACTGACTTCATATCCCTCATAGGACATATGTTGCAACAAACCCTGTTACAACAGTATACGTATGAGGTTATCACAGCAACATGTCAATATTGGCCCTGTGTATGTGCTTCCAGCCACAACTCTGTCAACCTTTGTACATATGTCATGCATTAAGAGGTGCATATGTGCTGTACACCATAATTAGTGACATCATATCTGATAACAAGCCAGTGAGATATCAGGCTGCTACACATGTTATGTACAGTAGGGGTTATATTTGATGACATAACCTGGACATTCTGTAGTTGTGTGTACAGTACTGAGGTCTGTGTACTTATGGTGAATGTCGACAGTGTGTATATTGTTAATATGTACTTAAGCCTGTGTACAAACTGTGGAAGATGTCAATGTTCTTGGTCCCATCCCATCTGATGTTACATGCTGCTCCACTGTATATTACCGTATCGGCTTACAAGTTTGTAGGGCCATGCATACACATTTCCTATAGCACAGACAGGCATTGGACCACACTGTGTAGTGGCCCAGTATAAGTAGGGTTAGTGTGTGAGTGGCACATATGAGGATGGTGTTGAACAGATTGTCCATATACTGTAATATTATGCTAACTTACCATATGTGGCTGTGGCTGTGTTCACATTGGTTGTGGTTATGCAATTTCACACAGGTGTATCTTACCCTGTGCTATGACATGCCTGTAGAGCCTGCTATATATGCTGGTACATGTGCATTCCCCCATAGGAAATGTAGGCCAGTGTTGAGCCAGTCTGCCTGTAGACTGCACAGTGCTTTGTTACATGCCTAGCAGCTTAGTGTAGTTACCCAGTGAGATGTCATGTCCAGATACTTGCCCGATGTACTGCTGCCAGGCCTCCCTTAACAATCATGTATGTCAGACAGAGCAGTGGGATGCTGTACAGATGTATGTCAATATCTAGTGGGTAGTATGTGGCCATGGCACCGCTGTACCAGCAGTTATTATGTGTCAGGACAGACAGGGATGTGTAAATGCATAACCTATGTGGCAAATGTATACCAGTCGTTACATGTTATACCCATCTACATGGCTGTTAACATCCACATTGTCAGGCTTGGTCCACATGTTTTGCACTAAGGGTTTCTGTGTATACCTCTGGACTGTCCAGAGTGGGTCAGAATGTCCACATATATTGGCCAATATCTCTGCTGTAGCTCAGAGGAGCATTACGTGCTAGTAGCAGTACTGTACTATGATGTCCTTAGGATGTCTGTCAGTAGCCAATGGCACACATGTGAAAAGCAGATGTGACCTCCCACACACACACCATGTCTGTGAAGACAATCCCTATGACAGTAGCAATAGTTTACTACTATACCTGCTATACATTCCTGACATTCCCTTGCACTATGAAGTTGGGAGTATAGGAGCTGAGGTAGGACTACACTCCATGTTCAGGACATATGGTGAAAATATTTGTATATATAATTATCCAGATATCTATATAGATATATACACATATACATATCAACATATATAGATGGGTATGTATATGTACATAGACATACATATACACACCCAGATATATACATATACAGAGCCATATATGTCTACACATATACAGATAGTGATGCATATGCACATATACGTATGGATATCTACATATGTATTGACAATAGTAGGTATATCAGAATAGATATGTATGCACATATAGTTATAGATATCTAGATATATACCAACATAACTAGGCATATCTGTACACATATGATGTGCATACATATATAGCTATATAGACATATATCTATATATACATATACGTATATCTAAATATACACATATGTGCATATATATATATATATATATATATATATATATATATATATATATATATATAGACACACACACACACACACACACACACACACATATATATATATATATATATATATATATATATATATATATATATGTACATACAAAGAGATGTACACATGGCCATATATATGTAGCACTATACAGATGTGCATACAGACATATGTATGAGTATACATGTGTATGTATATGTAGACTTATATAGACCTATTATGTGTATACAACCATATTCCTGTCATGAGTAAACATCACGGTTGTGTACACCCTCCCACATGTATCTCACTGTATGTATCTGCTATGTGCACATTATGATAAAACAACATATGTGATGCAACAGTCATATTAATACAAGGACTACACAATTTAGGAACTACAGGGAAATGATCAATACTGCTCAATATGCGTATTAACAGCTATACTGGTAAAACAACAGCAGTCTTCACAGTGCTCATGGGGTAGTGGTTAAGTGTTGTGACTTCAGTGTAAAGGGGCCTGGGTTCAAGACCTGCAAAGGCTGTTCATTCTGTTGCTGGGCAGAACAAGGGCTGTCCGATACAGAGTGGTTAAGGCAGTTTTGAGCAGCTTTAAGCACGTTTTTGTGGGTTTGCGCAAAGCTAAGTGGTGCTAAGCTACGGTAAACTTACGGGCACTTACACCGTATAGACTTCACTTACCAGTGCGCAAATCAGCTTAGCTGTAATATTGCAGCAATGCTGATACTTGCTAAGCGTAGCTTAGCCCTGGTAACCAGGACACACAACCCAGTCTGATAACTTGTAATAAGTGTATGTAATGCCATCTACAATGCATGCAGCTATGTGCTGTCATTACAGTAGCAAGGGGAGTGAGTGTCATGTGTGGGACACAGACATATATGAGGCCTGTACAGCACTGTTATCCATGTGAATGTGTTACATACAGGTGTAATAGCATACGGTACATGCTGTCACACTGGCATGTAGTGTATCATGGCAGTACTACTGTTGACAGTGCTAACCCAGGCAAGAGCAGAGTGCTTAATGTAGTACTGACAACAGGCACAACTGTGAGCATTTATGGTCACAGAGGCCTCCCTGTTGTATTCCTGGTGTGTGAGCTGTGTCACAGTATATACCCCTTACTGGATAATGATCCATCATGAGGAATGTAACTGTAGACTACCATCTGCACAGCACATGTTAGTGAGGGCATCCGACATGTAGTTTTGGCATACAGATTGTTGTCAGACATCTGCAACACACTCATGCTACTACATAGCTACTTGCCAAGCTGATGACTGTCAGTCCCTGTACAGATGTGCAGATGGCAGGTATCCAGCTGGGATATGTGCAGGCAACCTCAGCTTGATTGACACTGACTTGTCTGCCCAGCTGTGTAAGAAGTGGTACATATAGGAGATGTCACCCTGTATGCACCACATGCCACAGGTACCTCCACTACACTAACACAGTCAACTGAACATGCTTGGGTACAGGTCTCCATCACAGTCACTAACCATGTGTTGAAATGCATGCTGCATACATATCACCTTGATCACCTCAGTGGCCATGTGCAGGAGGCACCTCCAGGATTGGCTGATGCATGTCAATCTCACTCTGAGGGTCACAACAATAGTGTCTGTCAGTTTATTGCCCACTGCTACCTTGCAGGTGGCAGGATAACACTGTACACACAACCCCTACACAACCCATCTTCCCTTAGACAATAGCTAGGTACACAGCTATGACCACCTGCAGGGATGCACCCCTGTAATATTGCATGTGTACATGTGCATGACTGAGTATTGCAGTGTGTGTGTGTTAGCACACCTGTACATGGGAATCCCATGAGAGCCTTAACGACCAACGCAACACCCATTGCCATATTCAGTTGTGGCTGCTGCTGTATGGGACATTACATGTACCCTGTTAAGCTTACCACCGTACTGGCTACACAAGCCTTGCAGTATCAGCACAACAGTGGTTTACAAATGGGGTGATAGGCATGGGATACTCATTGTGTTATGGCATGTGTGTGTAGTTTTGCATGCCCGTATATCTGTAGGGTATAGCATTCCAAGGCCACATACTCCTATTACAATACCCATTGCCACACAGTAGTACAGATAGTGTTGTTGCTGCCCATAAGTGAAGCATGACAATGCAACACCCTACTACGTGTGTGGCATGTGCATGAGAAGCATATCTCTGTAGTACCAATGTTGGGGTATACTATGGGTTGTATCGCAGTCGCGGCCAATGTGTGATGGTGGTTATGGCAGAGTGTCATCATGGGTTTCAGGGAGTACAATATCCAGTGGGGGATGTGGGTGATGTGTACACTGTAATTACACCAAAGTACTCCCGGTATATGTCCCATGTACCACGTTATGGTTACCACTGTCACTGTCAATCATACAGGTAACTGTTACCACAATCCAAGCCAGTTATGCATGTGATGTGTGTAGCCTACCTGTAACACATTGGTGTCATGGTCAAGTTAGTTAGCGGTGATAGGCCCTGGTATCTCAGATGTGTGTCTGGTTGTTATGTGTCTGTAATTGTGTATATGACGGTATGTCACACTACATATTGTTCAAATACACCCATTACATCACCCATTAGCATACTGTACATGTCGGGGAATGTTCTGCATGTACCATGTAACCTGGAACATACCTCACCCTAAATGCTGTGGTGTGTGTGCAGTGCAACCCACGGACATCAGTATCATGACATAACTTGGTAGGGGTCTAGTCCCAGTGTTGCCAAGATACAGTGTGTGTGTGTGTATGTGGATGGGTCTACATCAGGTTGCAGGGTATACAAGCATCAGCGAGCCACCTGTCCATGTGGCACAGGCAATATCCAGTTTAGTAACCAGTGAAATGTGTTAGACTGTACCCCAGATATGTCATAGCCATGGTGTCACCACAGTGTCTCTGCATTGATGGTATGGATGACAGGGATGTGGCACAGGTATCATCATATGCACAGGGCATCCTAGTGCTGACACATGTACACCTACAACACAAATGGATAACATTATAGAGACCTCAACCAACCAGTGTTACTAACAGCTAGAATGCATCATTGCTGGATGGCTACACTATCTGCCAAATATGCCTTATAGTCTACTCCTTACAACATGTTACACTGCAGTACTGTGGTCACTGTTGTACAGTCACCGTGTGCATCAGAACCATATCAGCCTGTCCCTGCATTGATGATACAGATGACAGGGATGTGGCACAGGTATCATCATATCCACAGGGTGTGATGTTGGTTTGCCAGAGGCCAAGGATGGGCCATACATTTGACACCATGTGTGTGGGTGAGAGGTGTACTGTTGGGAGCTGGGTGAGGTGATGTGGTGTGTGTAGTTATGTGGTTGCTCTAGGTGTGATTGTATAGTGTGTGGTTATGCATGCACACAGTTCTACCATGTGGCTGCCCCACACAGGTGTTTATGGACAGCTGCAGACCATACCTGGCAGGTTGTGCAGTTCACTGCCTCTGGCCACGGACATGTGGACTGGGCCTGTCAGGGGTTCCATGGGCACATCCAGGTACAGGCCTCAATGTGCTACTCTCACCTGCTGATGACATTTGTCTGCTGGTACCAGGTCCCTCCTGGGACTGGCCAGGACCACGTGCACATGGCCTGCTGTGGTTTGGACAACACCCCCCCACACTGCCAGGGCTGCTACTGCCACTATGAGAGCCCACTGGTGTCCTGGTACATCCAAGTTGATTACCAGCTGTTGGCGTTGCTGGCCTATGTCGCCACACTCCCACCACATGTTCAAGCACGGACAGACCATGGTCGATGAGGGCCATTATCTCATCAGACTGTCTATACATGCACTCAGTTAATCCATGGATGGCACCAGCCAGTTCATGGGTGTTGTCATTTGAAGATGTGAGAGCAGCCCTCTCCAGGTTCAGGCCCTATCTATGGTAACATTCTATACATGCCTGCACTGCCATGACAGTGTGAAACATACTTCTGCTGGTACCAGCTATGTCACCTCTGCCAGGGCCATGATGTCCAGTGGCCCTTCCATGAGCACGCTGGGATATCTGCCTATATGGTGGCCTGCTGTGACCGGACACAGTAGGCATGGTTACCACACTTTCCAGTGCACTGCCACCGACCGCCAGCTGTCCCTCTGCTATGGCCACTGGTGATGGGGTGTGTATAGTCACTAAAACTGTGTGCAGGGGTGGGGTGACTTAAAGGGGGATTTCAAATGTTGGCACAGTGTCAGCCCCTAACAACCCTGCCTGTGCCTCAACATTAATATCATTATCTTCGATGTCTGTATGAACACTATCAGATTGCATGCAGGAGGGACCTTGACCCACCTCGCCACCTGTGGGGGAAAACAATAAATGCACTTTAAAACCTGTACAGCATTGCCTAACAGTACACACACACACAAGCACACACACACACACACACACACACACACACACACACACACACACACACACACACACACACACACACACACACACACATCTCCGTAATACCTAACTGTCCATGGCTTTAGAGACAGTCCCACATATATGTCCATGTGTTACCCCATCCTGCATCACACTTGTTAACATACACACATTGATACCACTTATTAACATCTCAGTCCTCTAAATGCCATCAGAAGTGGCCACAACACAAAGCCTTTTACTACTTTACCTGCCTGACCTGTGTGTAGTGGTTTTACATGGCCTCACTGCTGTCATTTGGTATGCACCCTCTGTATGTCCAGACATGATGTGCATGGCCCCTATATGTGTGGGCTAGTATGTTGTATCCATAATATCTCACTGGTGTGTCATTTGTATGTAAATGCCAGATATGCTGCTCCTTCAGCCTATCATGTGACAACTGTTATATTTGGATACACTCCCTGGTGTTGACTAGTACTTCCCCAATGCATCTGTAGAGCTGCATACATGTGTTGTAGGTGGCCTCTCTGCTGACTGCAATATTA
The DNA here is from genome assembly GCF_019279795.1 of Protopterus annectens. NCBI lineage: Eukaryota > Metazoa > Chordata > Ceratodontiformes > Protopteridae > Protopterus > Protopterus annectens. Next base: position 384,088,585 of record NC_056746.1, read on the forward strand.
AGGGTGTACCTGGCTTCTACCTTCCCTCTGGATGCCTGTTCCATGCTACAGACCATATTATACTATTTGCTGTAGCATGGAACAGGCATCCAGAGGGAAGGTAGAAGCCAGGTATACCCTTAATATTGCAGTCAGCAGAGCAAATAGTATAATATGGTCTGTAGCATGGAACAGGCATCCAGAGGGAAGGTAGAAGCCAGGTACACCCTCTCTGCTGACTGCAATATTAAGGGTGTACCTGGCTTCTACCTTCCCTCTGGATGCCTGTTCCATGCTACAGACCATATTATACTATTTGCTGTCCTGTGATTACACACATGACAGGTATTCCTGGTGTGTAACGTGGCAGTCCATGTACTACACTGTCCCAAAGGGAGGTACAGCCGTATGAACATCCCACAGTCACACATGTGCATACATGACCACCCACACACACACACATATGCACACATGCATCCTACATGCATCTAGCTTCCTCCACGTCACCAGAGTGACTCTGCAGGCAAACTAACCACCAGGATGCATGCACACACACACACACACACACGCACACACACGCACACACGCACACACGCACACACACACAAACACACACACATACAGGTGAGGTTGCACAATGATAGTACACACAGTCCTCCTATTACTCATCTGCCAACATGGAGAACATATGGTACAGAACACCATGCAGTTCAGCTATAGTCAATCCATGCCAGCAACAGTATACATGTGTGTGATGCATGTGCTGTGTCACTATATGATGCCCCTTCCCCTGGATACCACTGCACCCATATACACAGTATTGCTGTGCACCTGCTCTGCACCCTGCCATGTAAAGTGCACCACAACTCACCAGTGTAAAACCCTTTGTGGAAAGTGTAGTACTGTGTTTGTTATGTCAACTTTACTTCTCACAGCCCCTACGTTTTTCAGCAACACATACCTGGGATGATATGTGGACAGTTGTCATTGGTGAATGCCTGATACCTGATTTACAGCTGTCAACATCAACAGACCATGTATGACCACTACAAAACCCTTACACTGACAACCATCAGAGCATACCATGGCTATGGGGGGTGTACACACCTTTATTGATTAGACACACACATCCTTGATCTGCCGTGGGACCACATCACCGCATATCTTAGCAGTACACGAGCCCAATATATGACATATGTCCTGTACTTTCACATGCAGTGTCTACAGGTTGTGTAAGGTGTGCAGATGCTGACCACAATGCATACACACTGTGTGGGCATATGTGTGCACACCCTTATCATGATGGTTTATTGCACCTCTTGTGTGTACTACAGCCGTCACTGCTCCTGGCAGTGGTATACCAGCATGGGCCATCTGCATTTGCCATTGTATGTTCAGTCTGCCCTACACATGTCCCCCAGTTCTGCATGATTGCAAGGTCTACTCACATGCACATCCCATGGTGTTCACACACTGCTGTCACTATTGCTGTGTGGGTAGGGTTACGGCTGCCACAGGTCCTGAACCTGACTATGTGCAGATAGAGCCATTCCTAGCATCCTTAGGATCCCTGGTGCAGTGCACTGGTGTGTCATGCTGAACACCCCCTTTAGCCTTTATGCAGATGCTTGACAGGTACACCCTACACATGTGTGTCACTTTGCAGTGTCCCATACACTGAACACCACATGTTACAGCCTAGACCCAGCTGATAATGTGGACTACTGTAATGCCTTATGCCATAGTGTATCTCTGCAGCAGTTGCCATTGTCCTATGGGTATATACACTGGTGTTGTACTGTATATGGGTGTTGTTCCACACATGTCCCTACTCTAGGCCATCTCTACCACAAATATGTTACTCTCTGTGGACACATTCCGCAATGACAGGATGTTAGTTATCATGCAGGTGTCTGACATACCCTTCCACTACCCCATCATGGTCACCCCTGTGAGACCATGCATTTCACAGCAACAATACATGCACATGTACAGCATGTATTCAGGGTAGGTGTGTTAGATGTGTGCATGGAACATACCATCACCATTACATGCCCGGTGTGTTGGCAAGCATCTACATAAAATATACTCACCAGCTACAGGCTGCTGCCTTGGTGGTATCCCGGAGGGTCCTACATAAGATGGTGAGAGATGCAATGTCAGTGGCCACACCTGTGGCAGTGCTACAGGGTGCAGTATTACAATACATCAATTGTGCATTCCCACAATTCTACCTCCTCTGGACATCTGTTTATCACTACAATGCAGCAACACAATATATCTCTGACATGTCAGATATGCGTGCTCTACCTGTACCAATGCGGATGTATACATGACAGTGGTCTACTGATGTGCCCTGTGTCCTTACCCGCATGCTCCTCGGCTGGTGTGTGGGTGACACTCACCTCCACAAAGGAGTCTAGTGGTTGATGGATGTTGGGACAGGCAGGTGCCATGTGGCTGGCCAGGAGCTCCTCCACACGTGTCAGGGGGGATTGATGGCAGACCCCCCCGCCATGGCGAGGTTATCCCCCTGGACTGCAGCAGCACGCCGACGGGCATTGCAAAGCAGGTCAGTACAATGATGCCAGACCTGCTCATAACTGCGGTTGTGCAGTCCGACATCATTGACCCTATGGACCAGGTCATTCCACAGGGCGGTTCACTCCTGCTGCTCATGTGCGGCCCTACCAAACAGCAGTGGATAGTGCTGGATCAAGTATGATATCAATATTTCATTTTCCACATGAGAATAGGTGAGCAATCGTGCATGTGCCATCTTGGCTGAAAGACATAAAGATGGAAACAGGTCTAAGCAACTCATACAGCAAGGTTGCAAAAAAGAGGAAAATCCCAGGATGTAAAAAACTCCCTTACCAGCCTCAGTAAGAAACTGAGATCCCTCATAAAATCCTCCAAAGCTAGTTACAAAAATAAAATTGCCAAAGATTGCAAGGACAGCCACAAGGAATTCTATAGCTATTTCAAGAATCTAAATGGCAATGCTCTGATCTGCTCTGAGCTACAACAGAATAGCATTCAATATACTGATCCCAAGGATATTACCAATATCCTGGCAGATCAATTCAGTGCAAACTTCACCCCCCTCTCACCCCCTAAAGGGCCCATCTCAATACCGAAAGATTGCCAAATTCTGGTAATAATGGCCACACAGGTAAAACATGCACTCTCTAAAGCTAAGAATACAGCTTTCATGGGACCAGACAACATCCCAGGCTGTGTATTACATGAACTACAAAATGAACTGGCACCTCACCTAAGTGTCATGTTTAATCATAGCCTCACCTCAGGCTTCATACCCACTGAGTGGTGCACAGCTACAGTTATCCCACTCCAGAAGGGGGGATCCACCTTGGGTGCCGGGAACTACTGCCTCATCAGTCTGACGAGCCAGATCTGCAAGGTCATGGAATGTATTATCATGGAACTTATAAACAAAGACATTGGCAACCTCCAAACACTGGACCCCACCTAGGTTGGGTTTGTGAAGGGACGATCTTGTCTCCTGAACCTGACTGACTTCTTTGAATCAGTCTCCAGAGCCATGGACAAGGGTAAGGTGGTCCACACAGCCCATCTGGACATTGCCAAGGCCTTTGGCACCATCCCCCACTCTAGAATCATAGATAAACTTACTAAGCTGGGCATTAATCCATATGTCACTCGATGGGTTGCCAACTGGCTTACTGACAGAACCTTAACAAAGCTGCCACAAAAAACTGAGAAAAACGTAAATCAAGCACTAAAACGAAATCTTGCAGAAGTCACCAAATAAATCCAAGTGAATAAAGGTCACGAACACTTTTATTGAACAGTAAGTTTAAGCACTTTTCTTCTACTTAATCAGTAGACTTCCTCAGAACTTAAACATAAAATGCACAATCAGCTTAAATAACCCCATACATACATCAGCAGCTGACAATAATAAAATTCAATCACTTCTGATCAACTCTTAAAGACATATTCTACAAATGAAATAACATCACAACGAACCCTTAATACATCCAATACTGTTTAAATGCCTTAAAATATTAAAATATTAAAATATTAAAAATATTCTTTTATCAAGTCAAAAGAACTCTAAAAATAACGTAAATGCTTGAACACCCCCTTAACTTTACTGACAGAACCCACACTGTAAAAGTAGCCAACTCCAAATCCAGCTCCAGACAAGTGACAAGTGGAGTACCTCAGGGTTCAGTCCTGGGACTGCTCTTGTTTGGCATCTACTTCTCTGAAGTACAGGCCAACACTAAGGGACTCTGGCTAACAAAGTTCGCAGATGACTGTAAACTGGGAGCCATTATTGAATCCCCAAATTATGTGGATATTCTACAAAAGGGCCTTACAGAAACAGATGCTTGGTGCCAGAGCCATGGGCTCAAGCTCAATGGCAAGAAATGTATAGTTATCCTCTTTGGGAAAAAAAACATATACCTGTGAATTACTGGCAGTACACTAAACACTGAAAATGTGGTAAGAGACTTAGGGACACAGGTGGACAGTGGTCTCACCTTCAATAACCACATCGCCACAACAGTTAGGAAATCCTTCCATGTGGCACACCTCATCACTAAGGGCTTTTCATCCAGAAAAAAGGAGGTCATTGTCACACTGTACTCAGCCCTCATTAAACCCATTATAGAATACAATGCCCCCATTTTGTGTGTACCTCTCAAGACATCTGCAACAACTGGAAAGGCCGCAGAAATGCCTCACTAAAAAAATCACAGGCCTAAAGCAGATGCTATATGCTGAGCATCTAAAACAACTCCAGCTATACTCTGTTGCATATCGTCTACTCAGAGGCGATCTCTGCTTAACATACAAGGGCATGTCAAACCCAGAGCTGTTGAACATGCTACACATAAAGAAATTCCAATCCCTCAGAGACAGACACTCCAGGGATCTAAACCTTGTCACCACAATGAACAAAACATGCTGGAGGGATATGTTCCTGACCCCGAGACTCCCCAGACTCTGGAATAGACTGCCCATACATGTCAAGCAGAGCACCTCTTTGGCCCTCTTCAAAAGGAACCTTGATGATTGTATGGGAGATAGAAAAATCACCCCAGGGATCACGTCAGTTGCCCTGCTAGACAGGGGTCCAGGGAAGTAAGTACTGTGGAAGAAATATCTAGGGAATTGTTATGGCTAGGCTTGTATAGGCCCTAGGGCCGATAGCCTAGTATCAGCCTATGAACCTATGAACCTATAAGGTTACCACAGTTCATAATACACATCTCTGACACCCCCGCCATACCTGCTTCAACAAACTGTACACACAACTCATTAGGTATGGCTACATCTTACCTACCAATTGGGCAGATATTGTATTGTACCACATTTTCTGCTATGTGGATTGTAGCCATGTCCCCTGTGTGGACGCTATCATTGCTGGCCTGTTACAGGCTATTCATGTGCATGCCATTATCAGGGTCACTATGGTTCCATATATGCCAGTGGTATGGCTGCTCTGAGATTGCTACACATCTGACATTCTGTGTTATTGGGGATATCTATGCATGCTATTGGACATGTACCAGGATTGTATAGACTATTACTACCAACATATGTTCTATAACAGTGACACAATAACATGTATATGTTCTATTGGCCAGCAGATCTACCTCTCCAAACCCATCTGCCCATGATACCTGGCCACATCACATGTGTGTCCCAACCTGGGGCTTCCTCATGTACTATTTCAGCAATACCATCAGGTGGAACCCCCCAGGGGATGTTGTCTCCCCCCTTGGGGCACACACAGACCTGTTCCCGTCCCTTGAGGTCAGGTCTAGGGTCTGTTCCATACTGGGCTCCACAGACACATGTGGGATGTGCTACATCAGTCTGAGGCACCCAGTACACATTCACAGGGCCAACATGCTCCTCCTGCCCAGCCTCCAGACCAAGCATCTTCAGGACGTTGGCTGCTGTTGTGAATAGCAGTGGGTGGGAGGCTTGTTCCCATTGTGCCCATATTGGGGCCCATGGGGTGTCCACATCACAGACCACACACACACCATCCACGGTGTTTACCCACCAAGTGTCACATACCACCCCTCTAGACTGTCCTCTATATCTTCCAATCCTGACCACCTCCACATGTATACCTGCCATACTTACCCATATTCCCACTGCATACTTCACAGATGCGGGGCAATGAGGTCCCAATAAGGGACTAACATGTGACATACCCATCCATGTTGCACACACTGCCAGCTATAGATATCTGTGTGTATTGCTATGTGGCTGGTGCCTCACACATAGCACGCATCACTGTGGTAGTAATATAGGGGACATGTCTTTACATGCATATATATTTGTGTGTGTGGTTGTATATATGTAGACATCTGCATATAGGTATATATCTATATATGTGTAGATATATGTGGTGTTGTATACATGTGCACATATATATGTCTACACATGGGTATATGTATATTTCTGGACATGCATGCTGATATACATATATATCTTTATGTATTATATATGTGACATATGTACACATATGCATACCTATATGTAAGGTACATTCAGACATCATCTCCACAATCTCACAACACCTTCCTGCACAGCTGCATTGTTCTGCCTTGCTACAACACAGACAGGTGCCACATATGGACATGACCTGACATTAGGGGGGTATATGTAGGACCCTTTTGTAGATAACCCTATTACACACCTATGGCATTCCGGCATGCTACATTACAGATTAACCTGAGTATCTTGCAAGTGGTGGGCCATGGCTCTCACATGTCCATCATAATGGCACTACTTCCACCACCAGCTATTAGCCACGTAATATACATACTTCCCATTACACAACACACACTATGATGGCTTACATCTTGTCTGTCTGTGCTGACCTGCACAGTTGACAGCTATGGACCACTACCCATAGGGACAGACATTATTGTCCATAGCAGTTTTTCAGTTGAACATCAGCACAACAACATCTGATGACACATATAAATCATTCCACATCATCTGTCCCATTATTATGGACCAGGTACTACACTCTATTATATGTATATATGCTTCACATACCTTTTGTGGGAATGATGTCTTGTTGAATGACAGCTGGCTAAATGTTTTTGACTTAGGTTTTTATTGTGAAGAGATTTGTCTTTCTTTTTTTTTTTTCGCTCTCACTCTCTCTCACTCTCTCTCTCACTCTCTCTCACTCTCTCTCTCACTCTCTCTCACTCTCTCTCACTCTCTCTCTCTCTCTCACTCTCTCTCACTCTCTCTACAGCAAATGGATTGAGCTGCTTTGAATAGATTGCAGCCTGGCTTTAGTAGGTGATGCACATGATCGGGTGATGGCCTCTGCACCAATCAATGTCCTTCACTTGCTAACTGCATGCAGCTTGCTGTGTAGTACTTCCAATTACCACTGTCATGGCAACTACCTACTATAAATCCCTAAATCATGTGGGCACGGTCCCTTTCCTTTTCCTGTACGATGGACATCCTTCCTGTGTGTGGGCGTCAGTGTTACAGACAGCAGGCAGCAATACCTCTTACAGGAGAACCGGAACACTCAGGCCTGCTACATATTTGTAGGAGGCTCCAAAACTACAGACAGAGTGTGAGTAGAGTTGTGTTATGCTTTGTATAGTACTGGTGTTACAGGGTGTGTGTGTACATACTAGTTTACCTTGGAATGCAGTCTGTCTTCATAGCTCTCAACTGTGGGCCTATCATCTTGGTGGCCAGAGGTGTGCTTATCATGTTTTGTCTGTCCACCACACAGGTCCTGTGTCAGATATTTCACTGGCAGTGTGTGTGTTGAGCGCTATCAGTACATGGCTACATACATTTCTGTTTCTAACCTCAACTCCCTGACTAAGGGTATGTTGCAGACTATCCTGTAACACCAGCGACTTGCTTAGTGTATGGCAACAGTTTTCAACATATGGACATGTGTTCCAGCCTCTGTCCTCCACCGACATACCAAGCTTTGCACATATGACATGCTGTCAGGGGTTGTTCTTTAGTGGGCTGTGAGTATATCATGCTGTCATTGCTACCATCAGTCCACTGTTGTTGTATCCCCCACACATACAGTGGGGCTGGGGCCATATATATGTCAGCTTCAGTTACACAATATATGTGTGCCCTTATGCACTCCAGAGGCCAGAGTATGCAACAGTGGTA
>NC_056746.1:384099253-384139253 GCF_019279795.1 Protopterus annectens
TATTCTCCACATATACATATTGTGCAACGAATATACATAAATACATCCTTATAAAATCATATAACCATATTCAGTTCCTTATGGGATAAAATATAAATTAATTCACGTTCTTAAATATTCTCTCTCTGCCTTTTAATTAATACAGGTTTTATACTGACAGTATTGTTCAAACCTGGTGCAACATCTGCTTGTAATCTAATGATCCATTCATATTCTTTTAATTCTAGAATGTTATTCATATCTCCTCCCCTAGTACTCATGTCTACTACACCTATACCTCTAAACTTAAAAGTATGTGTATTATTATCCATGACATGTTTGCTTAATGCATTTGTCACCACTTTTCTTCTAATCTCGGACTTATGTTTCATTATGCGCTCCCTTAATTTTCTAGTTGTCTTACCAACATAGAATGCTGTGCAAATTGTACATGTTGCAAGATACACTATTTGAGATGTATTACAATTTGCTGAACATTTAAATTCATATTTTTCTTTGGTAATAGGATGTTCAAAATTATTTACTGAATCATAAATATCAGCACAGCAGCTACAATTGTAGCATTTCAATGTTGCATTTTTATGTTGGTGTATAACTCTCTTTCCTTTAAAGTCCTTATAACACAATTTCTGCTTCAATGTCTCCAAGTTCCTGTATGAAAATCTAGGTTTCATGCCTCCTAGATAAGCCATTTCTTTTCTATAATGTTGCATACATCTCTAGTGTTTGCATTAAAAGTAGTGACATACCTAATTACTTTGTCACTTTTATCTAAATTTTGTGCTAATTGTATTATATCTCTGCCAAAAACAGGTTTATATTTATCCTTTCTTCCTATTTTTCCTCTTCATATATGGCATTCACATATTGAATAGAATAGCCATTCCTTTCGAACTCTCGCATCATTTAATTCGCTTGAAGTATAAAATGATTTTCCTCTATTGAATTTGCTAGCCCTTATTAATTGTGCTTTCAAAACACCTTTAAAAGTATGTGGTGCATGCATACTATTTCTTCTAATGTATCTATTGGCATTTACTTCCTTCTTATATATTGTTGACACTATTCTATCCATTTTCTTATATAATTGAATGTCCAAAAACACTATACTATCTGCTGAAAAAGATATTTTAAATTTCAAAAAATTTGTCGTAGCATTTAAATATACAATATAATTCTCCAATTCTTCACTATTACCATCCCAAATAAAAAAAACAATCATCTACAAATCTTCTGTAGAATTTAACTTTGGTATTTAAACTATTGTGGTTACTCAGTACAAATTGCTTCTCCCACTACTCCCTATTTAAATGTTGATGAGATCCATTAACTCTATGTACTGATGAAGGGTGGTTAACCCAAAAGCTTTACTTTATTAAATCTTTTGGCGTTTAAAGTGTTTTCTTTGGAGTTATTTTTGCGCAGTTTCACCAGGAGTTTAACTATCGGTGTTTGAGTGCACTGGTGCTTATTGTGGCGTCTGCAACAAGGGAGTTTTGGCCAACTTTTGTTTGATTTGCAAACGTTTATTTCATAGTGAAGGAAATGAACCCTTCTGTTAAAAGACTGCTACAAAAACATAATAATCCACTACTGCAATCAACGCTTATTATACCTCCTCAGATGGTAATCGCTGACCAGACAATGGAGGATTTTAGTAAGATGTTAAGTGTATTGGAGAAGAAAGTCCAGATGTATAAGCAACTCTGATGGCAGCGATTAAGCTTTCAAGCTTATTTGGAGTTGGGAGTGATACCACGAGGGTTACGAATATTAAAAATGCCCTCGTATGGAAACACATACACGGACTTGCTTGTGCAATGGCAACAGCTTAATTTGGAATTAAGCTCGAATTATATGAAGCTAATGAATAATTTCTTTGAGCCTGTGGAGAAGAATTTAATGGAGGAGATTGACAAACTTGAAAATGATATCCTAAATATGCCATGCTTTGAGAACTGTAAGGGACAATATCAGGCTTTCATAGATCGTATACAATCTTTAGATGTTAAATTAGAGTCAAAGAAAAAAAGTAAGATACAGCGTGATTTGGCTGATTTTAAAAATGGCCATATTTTCTCTTGGCCGAGGAATGAAAATCAGCGATGGCATGTTAAAAATAAAAATAATGTTATTGCTAAAGAACAAAGGACAATCTTTAATGCTTTAGATCAGCTGGATACTTTTGAATTACCATCAACTCCCGCAGAATCGACGTCCAATCAAAGAGGACGTATGCAAAATTCTGTGAGTGCTACGCCCAATCGACAAGAGGCTTCGTCTTCAAAGGGTGGAGCAGAGGACGGAGAAATCCCTATACAAGATATACGGAATATTTCCATTAATAAGACATGTAGTTTGAAGCCAAATGAACAGTCTTTGCCACGAATTCCAGCAGATGTAAAGGACAAAAGTAAGCAGGTTGAAATTCCTCCTTTTTTACCTTTCCAGTTAAAACAACCTGAAAGGATTGTTGTACAACAACAACTACCACAAAGGGGCCGTTTGCAACAAAGGCAGATGCAGCAGGCGACGCCGGCAACCAAGAGGAAAAACAACAGCCCTGTGGCATACAACAAGGTAGTTCTTCGCTGATGGAAACGATAAAAATAATAAAAGGTACTGTTAATCTCTCAGCATTGACATTAAGTGAGGATCAAATAGAAGTATTAAGTAAAGGTATGAAGTTCATACCCTATGCACAGGACAATATAGTATGATATGTTTTTGAAAACATCAGGGTTATGTATATCTGACATGGCTTAGTGGTAAATCATTTTGGCTATGGTGTGCAGGGTCCTGGGTTCGAGCCTTGCAGAGGCTGTTTATTTTGTTGCTGGGCAGAACATGGGCCGTTGGATACAGAGTGATTAAGGCACTTTAAAGCAGTTGTAAGTGGGTTTGCGTGGGTTTGCACGGAGGTAAGCACTGCTAACTTCAATACAAACAAGATGCATACAGGAGCGGTATATGACACATGTGGGTGGTAAACATCTTGATGGGGAGGGGTGTTTCGAGATCGGAAGCCCACAAGCCCCCTAGTAGTAAGAGTGGGACTGAGGTCCCCACCCATGGGCAGTCACCACTGCACCTTCGCAGCCCCGAAGGTGGCTGGGCTGGGTTCTGAGTCGCCGAGTCAGGCTGACTCTCTAATCGCAACATGAGGCCCTTGAGCTGGCATAGAAGATCACCAAGCTGCTGGTCGATCTTGCTACACACCATAGCCCTGACCTGCCAATGGGTGACAGGTGCCAGTCCGCGCCCACTCCCGGGGGGGTGAGCCCCATCCCCTGAGGTGGTTCCACCTGAAGGTGGTGCAGGACCAATGGACAGGGAGGTCCCGGGTTGGGCCCCAGGCATGCTGGTGCCTGGCGCCATGACCAGCTGAGGTGGAACTGGTGGGTCTGCTGGGACCGGCCTTCCCAAGCGTGCTATAGTGTTTAGATTTCATCATCATATGTGGGTTAGTAATAGTCAGATACTGATAGTTAAACCTCTGGTGAAACTGTGCAAAAATAACTCCAAAGAAAACACTTTAAATGCCAAAATATTTAATAAAGTAAAGCTTTCGGGTTAACCACCCTTCATCAGTACATAGAGTTAATGGATCTCATCAACATTTAAATAGGGACACCAATAAAATCACATGATTCAGCCAGCCTATCCTAACATTATTAACTAACAATTAAATATTTAAATTACTTCATTCAAAGTAGCTTTCATCATTTTTAAAAACATTTAAAACTTAACACTTATTCTTATGAATATACATATAAACACACACACATACATACATATACATACACATACACACATACATATATACACATACACACACACACACACATATATATATATATATATATATATATATATATATATATATATATATATATATATACACACATATATACATAATTATTCTCCACATATACATATTGTGCAACGAATATACATAAATACATCCTTATAAAATCATATAACCATATTCAGTTCCTTATGGGATAAAATATAAATTAATTCACGTTCTTAAATATTCTCTCTCTGCCTTTTAATTAATACAGGTTTTATACTGACAGTATTGTTCAAACCTGGTGCAACATCTGCTTGTAATCTAATGATCCATTCATATTCTTTTAATTCTAGAATGTTATTCATATCTCCTCCCCTAGTACTCATGTCTACTACACCTATACCTCTAAACTTAAAAGTATGTGTATTATTATCCATGACATGTTTGCTTAATGCATTTGTCACCACTTTTCTTCTAATCTCGGAGTTATGTTTCATTATGCGCTCCCTTAATTTTCTAGTTGTCTTACCAACATAGAATGCTGTGCAAATTGTACATGTTGCAAGATACACTATTTGAGATGTATTACAATTTACTGAACATTTAAATTCATATTTTTCTTTGGTAATAGGATGTTCAAAATTATTTACTGAATCATAAATATCAGCACAACAGCTACAATTGTAGCATTTCAATGTTGCATTTTTATGTTGGTGTATAACTCTCTTTCCTTTAAAGTCCTTATAACACAATTTCTGCTTCAATGTCTCCAAGTTCCTGTATGAAAATCTAGGTTTCATGCCTCCTAGATAAGCCATTTCTTTTCTATAATGTTGCATACATCTCTAGTGTTTGCATTAAAAGTAGTGACATACCTAATTACTTTGTCACTTTTATCTAAATTTTGTGCTAATTGTATTATATCTCTGCCAAAAAAAGGTTTATATTTATCCTTTCTTCCTATTTTTACCTCTTCATATATGGCATTCACATATTGAATAGAATAGCCATTCCTTTCAAACTCTCGCATCATTTAATTCGCTTGAAGTATAAAATGATTTTCCTCTATTGAATTTGCTAGCCCTTATTAACTGTGCTTTCAAAACACCTTTAAAAGTATGTGGTGCATGCATACTATTTCTTCTAATGTATCTATTGGCATTTACTTCCTTCTTATATATTGTTGACACTATTCTATCCATTTTCTTATATAATTGAATGTCCAAAAACACTATACTATCTGCTGAAAAAGATATTTTAAATTTCAAAAAATTTGTCGTAGCATTTAAATATACAATATAATTCTCCAATTCTTCACTATTACCATCCCAAATAAAAAAAACAATCATCTACAAATCTTCTGTAGAATTTAACTTTGGTATTTAAACTATTGTGGTTACTCAGTACAAATTGCTTCTCCCACTACTCCCTATTTAAATGTTGATGAGATCCATTAACTCTATGTACTGATGAAGGGTGGTTAACCCAAAAGCTTTACTTTATTAAATCTTTTGGCGTTTAAAGTGTTTTCTTTGGAGTTATTTTTGCGCAGTTTCACCAGGAGTTTAACTATCGGTGTTTGAGTGCACTGGTGCTTATTGTGAGCGTCTGCAACAAGGGAGTTTTGGCCAACTTTTTGTTTGATTTGCAAACGTTTATTTCGTAGTGAAGGAAATGAACCCTTCTGTTAAAAGACTGCTACAAAAACATAATAATCCACTACTGCAATCAACGCTTATTATACCTCCTCAGATGGTAATCGCTGACCAGACAATGGAGGATTTTAGTAAGATGTTAAGTGTATTGGAGAAGAAAGTCCAGATGTATAAGCAACTCTGATGGCAGCGATTAAGCTTTCAAGCTTATTTGGAGTTGGGAGTGATACCACGAGGGTTACGAATATTAAAAATGCCCTCGTATGGAAACACATACACGGACTTGCTTGTGCAATGGCAACAGCTTAATTTGGAATTAAGCTCGAATTATATGAAGCTAATGAATAATTTCTTTGAGCCTGTGGAGAAGAATTTAATGGAGGAGATTGACAAACTTGAAAATGATATCCTAAATATGCCATGCTTTGAGAACTGTAAGGGACAATATCAGGCTTTCATAGATCGTATACAATCTTTAGATGTTAAATTAGAGTCAAAGAAAAAAAGTAAGATACAGCGTGATTTGGCTGATTTTAAAAATGGCCATATTTTCTCTTGGCCGAGGAATGAAAATCAGTGATGGCATGTTAAAAATAAAAATAATGTTATTGCTAAAGAACAAAGGACAATCTTTAATGCTTTAGATCAGCTGGATACTTTTGAATTACCATCAACTCCCGTGGAGTCGACGTCCAATCAAAGAGGACGTATGCAAAATTCTGTGAGTGCTACGCCCAATCGACAAGAGGCTTCGTCTTCAAAGGGTGGAGCAGAGGACGGAGAAATCCCTATACAAGATATACAGAATATTTCCATTAATAAGACATGTAGTTTGAAGCCAAATGAACAGTCTTTGCCACGAATTCCAGCAGATGTAAAGGACAAAAGTAAGCAGGTTGAAATTCCTCCTTTTTTACCTTTCCAGTTAAAACAACCTGAAAGGATTGTTGTACAACAACAACTACCACAAAGGGGCCGTTTGCAACAAAGGCAGATGCAGCAGGCGACGCCGGCAACCAAGAGGAAAAACAACAGCCCTGTGGCATACAACAAGGTAGTTCTTCGCTGATGGGAACGATAAAAATAATAAAAGGTACTGTTAATCTCTCAGCATTGACATTAAGTGAGGATCAAATAGAAGTATTAAGTAAAGGTATGAAGTTCATACCCTATGCACAGGACAATATAGTACAAGCAATTACTGATGTAAAAATGTTTGTAAGAAATTTAACATTAAAGCTGATTTTTAAGGAAACAACAACTAGGATACCTGTTTGTAAAAAATTAAGCACATTTATACCTCAGCCATGTCCTGTGTTAACTGCTTTCGTGAATGTAGTTGAAAAATATTTGAGACAACTTTATTCAAGAAGGAATAAAAAAAAGTTTTATAATTTATCCTATATGGAGTATAGAGCGCTTAAGCAGCTGGAGGAAAATAATAATTTAGTTATTAAGCAGGCAGATAAAGGAGGTGGCGTTGTAGTAATGGATAGAAATAGATATATGGAAAACTTTAGAAGCATTTTAGCAGATCCTTTAACTTTTAAGGAAATAACCTTTAATGAAGTTAAAAAATGTATTGCAGATGTTAATATGACAGTTTATGAATTACAGCTTAGTCAGGATATAACTATTGATCTTTTTAATTACCTCTCTGTACCTTGTCCTAGGATACCACAAATTTATGGTATCCCTAAATGCCTGGAAGACCCACCCTTGAGACCTATAGTCTCAGGTAATGGATGGGTAACATAACCAATATCAAAGTACTTACAATTACAATTGGGTAAATATCTGAATGAATGTCTAAGTATACTGAAAGATACTAACAACTTTCTATCTGATTTGTTTAAGTGGCATGAAGAAAATGTTGGAAAAACTTTTATGTTTGTAATATTGGATATCACTTCATTATTTACAGTAATCCCAAATGAATATGGATTGGATGCCATACAAGGTTTTCTTATTAGTGAAATTGGTATGCAAGCACAAGAAATAGAAAATATTTGTGCTTTCTTAGATGTGGTATTGACAAAGAACGTGTTTATTTTTGATGGAAAACCTTTTTTGCAGTTAACTGGGGTGGCGATGGGCACCCCAATAGCAAATACATATGCAAATTTAGTGTTATATCAGTGGGAGAAGCAATTTGTACTGAGTAACCACAATAGTTTAAATACCAAAGTTAAATTCTACAGAAGATTTGTAGATGATTGTTTTTTAATTTGGGATGGTAATAGTGAAGAATTAGAGAATTATATTGTATATTTAAATGCTACGATGAATTTTTTGAAATTTAAAATGTCTTTTTCAGCAGATAGTATAGTGTTTTTGGACATTCAATTATATAAGACAGCGGATAGAATAGAGTCAACAATATATAAGAAGGAAGTAAATGCTAATAGATATATTAGAAGAAATAGCATGCATGCACCACATACTTTTAAAGGTGTTTTGAAAGCACAATTAATAAGGGCTAGCAAATTCAATACAGAGGAAAATAATTTTATACTCCAAGCAAATGAAATGATGTGAGAGTTTGAAAGGAATGGCTATTCTGTTCAATATGTGAATGCCATATATGAAGAGGTAAAAACAGGAAGAAAGGATAAATATAAACCGTTTTTTGGCAGAGATATAATACAATTAGCACAAAATTTAGATAAAAGTGACAAAGTAATTAGGTATGTCACTACTTTTAATGCAAACACTAGAGATGTATGCAACATTATAGAAAAGAAATGGCTTATATTGATGGCTATGCCAGAGATTAAAGATCTAGTAGGCATGAAACCTAGATTTTCATACAGGAACTTGGAGACATTGAAGCAGAAATTGTCTTATAAGGACTTTAAAGGAAAGAGAGTTATACACCAACATAAAAATGCAACATTGAAATGCTACAATTGTAGCTGTTGTGCTGATATTTATGATTCAGTAAATAATTTTGAACATCCTATTACCAAAGAAAAATATGAATTTAAATGTTCAGCAAATTGTAATACATCTCAAATAGTGTATCTTGCAACATGTACAATTTGCACAGCATTCTATGTTGGTAAGACAACTAGAAAATTAAGGGAGCGCATAATTAAACATAAGTCCGAGATTAGAAGAAAAGTGGTGACAAATACATTAAGCAAACATGTCATGGATAATAATACACATACTTTTAAGTTTAGAGGTATAGGTGTAGTAGACATGGGTACTAGGGGAGGAGATATGATTAACATTCTAGAATTAAAAGAATATGAATTGATCATTAAACTACAAGCAGATGTTGCACCAGGTTTGAACAATACTGTCAGTATAAAACCTGTATTAGTTAAAAGGCAGAGAGAGAATATTTAAGAATGTGAATTAATTTATATTTTAGCTCATAAGGAACTGAATATGGTAATATGATTTTATAAGGATGTATTTATGTGTATTCGTTGCACAATATGTATATGTGGAGAATAATTATGTATATATGTATATATGCATGTATATATATATATATATATATATATATATATATATATATATATATACGTATGTGTGTGTCTGTGTGTGTGTGTATGTGTATATATGTATGTGTGCATGTGTATGTATATGTATGTATGTGTGTGTGTTTATATATGTACATGTATATACATAAGAATAAGTGTTAAGTTTTAAATGTTTTTAAAAATGATGAAAGCTATTTTGAATGAAGTAATTTGAATATTTAATTGTTAGTTAATAATGTTAGGATAGGCTGGCTGAATCATGTGATTTTATTGGTGTCCCTATTTAAATGTTGATGAGATCCATTAACTCTATGTACTGATGAAGGGTGGTTAACCCGAAAGCTTTACTTTATTAAATCTTTTGACGTTTAAAGTGTTTTCTTAGTAATAGTCAGCACATTCCAGGGTTAGGTATAACAGCATGCATAGATATTCCCATTGGCCCAGACACTAGATACGGAACAGTTGCATGACAAACAGAACACATGCATATATAGGACCACAGTGGTAATAAGGACAGCATGCAGGTACATTGATGGCACAATGCCACCAATGTTGGAATACTTCATTATAGCACATGCATGGGAACCATTAACATATTTATCAAACAAATGGACATTATCAGAGTCACTACATACCAGTTGGGGTGGGTATGTTGATTATTGTTGGAGATATGGTGGGGGGGGGAGAAAGATGTCAATTAACAACTAATATATTCCTGTAGTCTACATTACTTTCCTAGTCAGTGCTGTTATCTGTACCTTACAAGTCTTACTACACTACCCTATAGCCTTAGTTTGGACAGTGATATGGCTGTAGTCATTGTTACACATGAACCGGTTTTACCTGCAGTATACACCTCTTACCTGGTATACCTGTAGAGGGACTGTTTGTTAACACTAACTAACTGTTTCTACACATACTCCCGGATTCCTGGTTGATGTTTTGCACATAGCTATCCAACTCTTTCTGCACAGACTCTGGCCATGTGTGGAACACATGCTGGTGTGCTGGGACATATCTAGAATATTGCCCTCTTCCACCTTTAGTGACCTGACACACACATATACATGCTTTCCTACACAGTTATATTATGTAGCACAGTATGGGTGACAGTGACCAGTGATACTTTATTATTCAGAGAAACCGCAACACTCACAATTCCCTACAATACCAGAGTGAACAGTACCAGTACAGGTTATAATGGTCTGTATTCCTCAACACAGTGTTCGTATCCAACGTACCTGTGAGAGCAATGTTTGTTAGCACTACCTGACTGTTGCCACACAAAGTTCTGGATTACACATTAGTATTATGCACATACATCTCACTCTGTTAATGTACACACTCTGGTCACAGCTTGACAACATGGGAGTGTAGATAGGACATACTTGAAATATTACTCTCCTAATAGTTTTGAGGGTTGCTACAGTGACAAGTGTGTTCTCATAGATGTTTAACAATCACTTGTATTCCCTGTTTGTTGGCTAAACATCTGCGATCATCCCACAGACTTACCAAGGGGACAGGGGGACAGGCAGCAGATATGGGCACATATACTGGACATTCTGGGCTCACCTGTACAGTTTTGGGGTATGATTCTGTATGCAGCCTAATTCTACTCCCAGGATTCAGACTATGGCTGTGTCTGCTACAACCTAAACACTGTCCATCACAGTTATGTCTGCTATATAGATATTGCTGTATATCTCCTATCTGCTTTCTGTCTTATTAATCCCCTGTGCTTTTGCATTCTGACCTTGTATTACAATACTCTAATACAGATTTCCTTGACAGTTATATGTTGTAGGACAGTGTGGGTGACAGTGATGTGTAATACCTCATTATTCAGAGCAACTGCATATCATTCTTGTATTTCTGGGCACAGTGTTGGTATCTGACAGACCTGTGGGAGGAATATTTATTAGCACTACCTGAATGTTTCCACACACAGTATCAGATTCCACATTACTATTATGCACATACATCTCACTCTGTTACTGTACACACTCTGACCATAGCTTGACATGGGGTATAAATGGGACATACGTGGCTTTTTACTCACATAAGGTATTGGGGAGTTGCTAGTGTGCCAGCTTTGTTCTCATAGATGTGTGTCAATCAGTTGTATTTCCTGTTTGCTGCCTATACATCTGGGATCATCCCACTGATTTCCCAGGGGGACAGGTTAATAGGCAACAGATATGGGCCACTTTACTGGACATTCTGGACATATCTGTACAGTTGTCGGGTATGATTCTGTATGCAGACTACTACCACTGTCAGGATTCAAACTGTGGCTGTGTGTGCTAAAAAACAACAGTTCACATCTCAGTTGCATATAGTTTTGAGATTTCTTTCTTAAAAACTGTCTCAGGTTTCAACTTTCTGTTACCTAAGAAGTTCATTTGTGAGTGTTCTGCCATTTCACACTGAGCTTGATCGAAGGAAGGACAGTGAGGAAACTCGGAGCTATAATATATAACATTAAGCATCCTGTTTTTTGTTTATTTTGTTCTTTATTTCTTTGTTATTTATAGCACTTTGTGTACTGTGTATTTTTCTAGCTAGTTTCACTGTGTGTGAGGTATTAACTGGAAATTGTCCACTTTTATTAAGCATCTGTTGGGTTGTTTGTTTGTAATAACTTGTTGCAGCTAAACTCTTTTTTCTAGAGGCTCCTTTAGCTGTTTAAAACTTTCATTTAAAGGCTCACTGCTGCATTTCAGGTGTGAGAAACATTTCTGCAGTTTGTTTCCCAGCCTCCCTCCCTGTTGGTATAGTGTTTTTATAGTTGGTGGCTTTGCAGTTGCCCTCCCCTAGTGTAAATTTGATCTGGGGCCCTCCTCCCAGTCTAGTGTCATTACCTCATTCTACCCAGTACAGGGAGAACATTTGAGAAGGCCAATCAGCTTAGTTTCTGCTACTCCTTTCTCTCTTTCCTTTCTCTCTTTCCACTTAAAAAAAATGTATCTGCTTTTACTGTATTTGTGTTTCTTCCTAATTTATTTTGCTTTTGCATCATCTTAAAAGTACTCAATTGTATTTATTACTGCTTGGTGTAACTCATTCTAAGCCTTTTAGTTTAAGCACTTGGGCTTCAGACCAGTTGTTTTACATTAAGAAGGTTTGTGGCCTGCACTGTGATGGCAGGACAGGTAGCTTACATCCTTCTAAGTTGGGAACTGCTGATTGAGGGCTCAGTGTCTGTTATTCTAAAAGTGTATTAGTTCTGGTTTAAGCACTTGGGCTTCAGGCCAGTTATTTTACATTAAGAAGGTTAGTGGTCTGCACTCTTGTTGTGGGAGGAGAGGCTGGACTCTGCCCTTCTGAGCTGGGAATTTCTGGTTAAAGGCTTATAGTGCCTGCATATTTGAACTGTTTCTTACTGAAATTGGTAAACCTTGTTTGCTGTAGCATAGACTAGATCCAGGCCTGCTGAATCTAGCTTTGTTTGTATGCTTGTTGTTTGTTTGCTTATTTCCCTGAAATGCTAATTTCACCTAAAACGTGGCTTTTCAGTGCTTCTGTGGATCCCTAGTGATATCTGCATTGCTTACTGTACTTATTTCCTTGTTTCACTTGAAAGAAAGTTACTGTTTGTCGTTTTTGCATTTAAGTTACCTGTAACACATTGCATTTAAGTTACCTGGCACTTGCTCACTAAGTCAGCACTAAAACATTAAAAGCACTACACCCTCACAAACTCCCCTTGAGTACCTTGTTCCCCATTGGCCCTTTTTTCAATTATAAAGGAATTCCCAATACTATTCTAGCATGTCCAAAGGTCAGTTGTCAATCTCCTCTCCAGTCCAGCTGGTGAATCTGGGAATCTTGAGGCAATGTTACAACTGCCTCATGTACACAGACAACCCTCTCCTCCTCCCAACAAATTCCAACACATGTGAGAGATGCTACCATATAGCCAAACTGGAGGCTAAGCTCTCTCAACTCAGTACTGGCGTAACCAGTCAGGAGGAGAAGGAAACCACACTCACTACAATTCCAGTCTCACATAGACCTACCACGACAGCAAACCAAACACATAAACACACAAAAACATACTCGGAGGCTCTAAATAAAAATCTGCCTAAGCAGCAGAGACCTCCAAAGCAGACACCCAAGCAACCGCTACCCCAAAACAAAACACGTGCAACACATAGCTCACAAAGTCAGTGTGCCGAACAGTCACAGCCCTTAAGGCTAAACAACACACCTGATACACTTGTAATAGGTGACTCTATCGTCAGGTACACTGACGTCCTGCTCACCAGGCTGAACAAGGAGAAGGCCACGGTGAGCTGCCTGTCGATCGCTAGGATCCGCCACATAACACAAGCACTCAGGTCACTCCAAGGCAAGTCCAAATATGACTCAGTCATTGTCCATGCTGGTGTGAATGACCTGAGACGTACCTCCCTGGACTACATGAAAAGAGACATAGAGGAGCTTTCTGAGCATGTAACCCAGGCCAGTATGACCGTGACCTTGAGTAGCATCTTACCCTCACCAAGAATGATGCCACAATATGAAGTCAAGATGATCAATTTCAACAATTGGCTTAAGTATTGGTGTCATTCAAAGGGAATCCAATGCCTGTCAGCCTGGGATGACATGCTCGACAAGCCACGATGCTTCGCTAGGGACGGCTTGCACCTGTCACCCCTGGGCTTTCGGATATTGGCAAAGGCTCTTGCTACCCCCATAGTGCCTTTTTTAGGCAAGGCTCAAAAGACAAATCCACCTCCATAGGTATCACAAGGGATAAGAAACTAAGAGTAATGCTACTCAATGCCAGAAGTCTAAACCTTAAGATGCACACACTCGAAACTCTCCTTAGCATGGAGAACATCGATATCTGTGCAGTAACAGAAACCTGGTTCAAGGCTCCTGAGAGCACCCCAGCACTACCAGGTTATACCTCATACCATGCTTTTCAGCCCAAAAACTTGGACCGAACCACAAAAGGAGGGGGAGTATCAATATTCGTCAAAGATACCCACACCTCCAGGTTGGTGGCACAGCATGAAGCATCAGAGACTATCCATGTGCAACTAACAGTGGGTAAAACTGCCTTCCAGTTTATAGCCTGCTACAGACCACCCTCCTAAACCCAGGAACCCCAATCGGCCTTCCTGAGAACACTGGAAAATATGAAGGTCTCTCCAAACACCATTATATTGGGTGACTTCAACTACCCAAACATAGACTGGGAGCATTACTCTAGCTCCAACACCCTAGCCCAAAGGTTCCTAGAATTTATAAACTCAAATGCTATGGAACAACTTGTTACCACTCCCACAAGAGGGGAAAACATACTGGACCTGATCATCACCAACATGGGGACTCTATGCTCCAGACCAGAAGTGTATCCCTCACTGGTAAGATGAGACCATAAACTAATCTCACTGGATATTCACATCCTGACCCCACCCCCTGTCCAGAAAACCACAGTGAAAAACTTCTCTAAAGCAAATTTCACACTCCTCAAAACCGAGGTGGAATCCTTCAAAGCCCCCGGGCCTGTGGAAAATACGTCCCAGACTGCAGAATCCTTTATAAACGCATTCTATGAACACCTTCAGGAATGCATGGATCTTGCAATCCCAAATAAAACCAAAACCCAATCCTCCAAAGGCAGACTTCCTGTCTGGTGGACCCCAGCCATAAACAAACTATACAATAGAAGGAGGAAGCTACTACATGATAGAGCAAAATGCCAAAAAGGGAAGGCATCTCTGATCAGTATTAGCAAAAAACTACGGGCACTCATAAAATCGTCTAAGGCCAGCTTCGATCGAAAAATTGCACAGGACACTAAGGATAATCACAAGGCTTTCTTTATTTATGTTAGGAACCTGGGTGGGAATTCCTAGATATGCTCAGAATTAGTCCAAAATGACAAAAAATACACTGAACCCACAGACATTGCCAACATCCTAGCTGACAGGTTCAGCACAAACTCCCCCCCCCACCAAAAGGGCAAATATCTATCCCAGCAGAGTGCTGCCCTCCTGACATCTCAGATGCTCAGGTAAGAGCCGCCCTCTCCAAAGCAAAAAACACAGCATCAATGGGACCAGATGGTGTCCCGGGCTGCGTCCTATATGAACTCCAAGAAGAGCTAAACCCAAACATAAAACTACTGTTCAATCTCAGCCTTACTACAGAATATGTACCCAAAGAGTGGCGTACAGCAACAGTGGTCCTTCTCCACAAAGGTGGTGCCTCAACGGATCCTGGGAACTATCGCCCCATAAGCCTGACTAGCTTGGTCTGCAAAGCTATGGAAAGGATCATCATGGACCTCATAAATAAAGATATTGGGGACCTACAGACACTGGATCCTACCCAGTTCGGCTTTGTTAAGGGCAGATCCTGCCTCTTAAACCTGGTCGATTTCTTTGAAACAGTCACCAAGGCCATTGAGGAGGGGAAGGTGGTCCACACAGCCTACCTGGACCTCGCAAAAGCCTTCGATACAATACCCCACTCTGGCATTATAGATAAGCTCACCAGCTTAAATATAAACCCCTATGTCACTAGATGGGTTGCAAACTGGCTCAAGGACAGAACCCACATGGTTAGAATTGCTGGAGCCATGTCAGACTCCAAACCAGTTACAAGTGGCATCCCACAAGGCTCAGTCCTGGGACCTCTCTTGTTTGGTATATATTTCCCGGAGGTACAGGCCAACACGGAAGGACTGTGGCTGACCAAGTTTGCAGATGACTACAAACTGGGCGACATAATCGACTCTCCAGCCAACACAAGCATCCTCCAAAAGGGCCTCATAGAAACAGACAACTGGTGCCAGAGCCATGGCCTCAAGCTAAATGCCAGAAAGTGTATAGTCATCCCCTTTGGCAAAAACAAAGTGCCCACAAATTACCACATAGGTGGTAATCCATTAAGTACAGAAGAAGTAATTAGGGACCTGGGGACCCAAGTTGATAGCAATCTCTCATTTGACAACCACGTGGCCAAAGTGGTTAGAAGAACATTTTATATAGCCCACCTAATCATGAAGGGATTCACATCTAGATCAGGGGAAGTCATCGTGCCTCTTTACTCATCCCTCATCAGGCGCATAATTGAGTACAATGCCCCTTTTGGGATGTACCTTACCAGACACCTGCAGCAACTGGAAAGACCCCAAAAGTACCTCACCAAGAGGATCAAAGGGCTCAAACAGATGCCATATGCTGCCTGGTTAAAGAAACTCCAGCTCTGCTCAGTGGCATACTGCCTGCTCAGAGGCGATCTGTGCCTGACGTATAAAGCCATGTCCAAACCGGAATTAATGGACATGCTGCACCTCAGAAAATCCAAATCCCATCGAGCTACGCGCTCGAGAGACTTGAACCTCAGCACTGAAATAAATAGGACATGCTGGAGGGACAGATTCATGACCCAGAGGCTCCCTTCGCTCTGGAATAAAATCCCAGTCCAGGTTAGGCAGAGTCCCTCTTTGACTCTCTTCAAGAGGAATCTTGATGAGTGGATGGGAGATCGTAGGTTTACC
This sequence comes from Protopterus annectens, assembly GCF_019279795.1. Lineage (NCBI taxonomy): Eukaryota > Metazoa > Chordata > Ceratodontiformes > Protopteridae > Protopterus > Protopterus annectens. The sequence continues at coordinate 384,115,721 of NC_056746.1, forward strand.
CCGGGTATCACTTCTGTGTCACTGTTAGACAGAGGCACAGTATACTAACCTCGAAAAAGGGCATAGCAAAATTAATTTAAAATGGGTGGCGAAAGCCAAGCCCACTCTGGCTAGGCTTATAAATGCCCTAGGGCAGATAGCCTAGTATGAACCTATGAACCTATGTGCTAATCAGTTTCTGTTGTCTGCATTTTCCCTGTTTACTGTCTGTGTCTCTCAGTTGTACTAAATAGCCACTGGGGATTACACCTGTCATATAAAGGCATTCCTACACATTCAATTTATGGTGCACGGTGTGGGTAACAGAGGGCTTACTACAACAGTACTATTACATGATTGCAAATCTACATTACCATACGATTCCAGAATATACACATGCAGTCCAGCAGTTAGACCTGTTTTATCAGGCTATTACAATTTTATTGACATACAAACAATATGAGACTCTTCATACTATATTCTCTAGTGTATGCAGTACTTGCCTTGAATAATACAGGTTTTATACAGGCAATTAATTTAATACTACTTTTAATTTATTTCCTATGACAGTAAATGTGTGAGTATTACTGATCTGCCTCATGTCGCAACCTCGCCAGGTGACTGATGTGGGCCTCCTGGTTCACGGCCTGCTCCATTGCAGCTGTGGGGGACATAAGAGGAATATTTAGCCATACATATCCATGATATACCTGAGCTGGCATTCATTGCACCCATACTGGGGTGATACTTACACATGACTGGAACATCCCTTGCCACTCTAGCCTCTTGGAGCCACTCCTCCAAGAGGTCCCCCTTACACCGCTTCAGGTTGGCATAGTGGTGCCTGACCTGCTCACCAGTTCGAGGTATGCCAGTGACACTGGTGAGATCAAGGGCGAGATGATTCCAGGCCTCTGCCTTATATTGGGAGCCCTGGTACTGGCCCTGAAGCAGTCTCTGATCATGGGTCTGTACACTCTTCTCCTTCTCCTCACTGTGGGTTGATCATCAGCATTCTCATTGTTACCACCCTTAGCCTCTTCCACATGTTGATTTATGATAGCTGCTGCAGCCCCTATCATTTTTTTGCTTTTGTTTGGTAAAATGTCCCTGCTTGTGTACACCCATGGTGTAGAACATGTGGGAAAAAACAGTACAAGGAGAACTAGCATAGCTGGCAGGTGAAATGTATCAGAATCAGCTAATTACACATGCAGCAGACCAGCCCAGCCCAGACCACTATTATAAACTATGCAAACACTGTCCCTTCTGGTTTTTCCCATACTCTACACCACCGGTGTATACAAGAGGGGAACTTTTAACAAACAAACCTACAAAATGAGAGGGGCTGCAGCAGGCAACATAGAACAACATGTGCAAGAGGCTGAGGGTGGTGAGGATGTGAATTCTGCTGATGAACCCACTTGAGGAGAAGGAGAAGAATGTACAGACCCAGGGTAAAATAGCAGGGGCTACATGAGCTGGAGATAGTGGAGCGCTATAGGGTGGATAGGGACCTCCTACATCAAATTGTTGAGCTGTGCTGGCCACACCTCACACACAGAACCAACAGAGGGGAATCCATCCCAGTAGATACCAAGGTATGTGTAGGCCTAGGAATACTAGCCACAGGTACCTCCCAAAGCTCAACTGGGGAAGTCATGGGGATCTCACAGGCAACAGCATCCAGAGAATTCCACCAGTTCCTGGATGCCATGTCAGCACATGCCAGTGAACATGTATATTTCTTCAACACCCGTGAGGTGTTGGCCAGCAATATGCGTCTCTTCCACCAAACAGCAGAATACTCTGAGGTAGTGGGTGCTATAGACTGTATGTACATATGCATTAAAGCACCACCCAGTGATATGGGTAAGGCCTACATCAACCGCAGGGGCATCCCCTCCATCAACTATCAGGTTGTCTGTGATGCCCAGGATATTATAATGAATGTGTGTGCTGGCTGCCCTGGAAGCTATCATGATTCCCACATGGACACACAGCTGAGCAAGAACACCATAATAAGGCACACACACAGACCAGACTTACAATAGAGCATGTGTTTGGGATTCTCAAGTCACTGTTTCAGTGTCTGGACACATCCGGTGGAGCCTTGCAGTACTCACTAGCTACATGTACCCAAATTGTTATGGTATGTGCCATGCTACACAATATGATCCTGTGGAAACAGCTGCAGCAGGAACAGCACGGGGCAGGGCCACATAGCCCCCCACCAATGCCAAGGCCTGCACAGGCACAGAGTGACTCGGAGGAGGAACAACCTGAGCCTACCCAAGTAGGCAGATGGAGGTGTGCCCGGTATGCCAAGGCAGTGGCAAAGAGACAACGCATAGCACATAAACTGACACAGTAGGGACCCAGGGAATGACACCTCTCTCTGACTTGCACATACAGTAAAAGGGATGCCAAACATGACACTACATGTGCTCAACCATGTATAGGAGTGTATTATGTGCATCTGACATAGGCAGCCCTCCAGTACCATCCGCAGGTCTGGCACACCCACAAGGTAAGTCAATCAACCTACCAATTGCCAAATGGAGTAGAATGTGTCGTTACCTGTATCTATGGTATGGATATGAGCATGCAAGGGAATTAGGTGGCTGAATGTTATGGGAGCAGGAAGTAGACACCCATAGTGGCACTATGACATCTGTAACACATACTGGAGTCACCATAGTAGCCAGTACTACACATGGTGACAAAACCCACTGCAGGAAATGTGTTGAGTGACGTGTCTCCATATGACTCACACATGCCAATCAAGGAGGTTAATATACCGAACAACAATCTCAGCCAGCAGGACAGGTATAGGCAACCCCAAACAGAGCCTGTGCTATTACCTCTGAATGATGGCTATGGGTAACCTCCCCCCAGGCCTACACAGACAGACAACAGACTACAGAAGGTCAGGCAGTGGGATGTTAGTTCTGATGGGTAGGAAGTCAGACACCAATATGTAGGACAACCAAAGCTAAGATCTGTAGAACACTGGTATGCCTCTAGTCAGCATGATAGGTAAGAATGCAGAATGAAATGGAGTAACTGACATACCAGTACAGTCATAGCAAAAGTGTACGAGTGTCAGGTGTGCCCCCCATCCTAAGTAGTAATGTAATAACAGTCAGGTGTACCCCCCAGTCCTGTGTAGAAATGTAGAAATAGTCAGGTGTGCCCCCATCTTACGTAGTAATGTAATAACAGTCAGGCGTGCCCCCCCAATCCTGTGTAAAAATGTAGAAATAGTCAGGTGTGCCCCCCATACTATGTAGTAATGTAATAACAGTCAGGTGTGCCCCCACAATCCTGTGTAGAAATGTAGAAATAGTCAGGTGTGCCCTCCATCCTACATAGTAATGTAATAACAGTCAGGTGTGCTGCCCCAATCCTGTGGAGAAATGTAGACATAGTCAGGTGTGCCCCCCATTCTATGCAGAAATGTAGTAACAGTCAATGCCAAATGATTGATGGATACCCTGCAGAAACAGCATGCTACCTGTAGGTGTGCAACAGAAAGGTCAGCACTGCAGTACAAACTACCTGGACTCGATCCACACATTCACAAAAGATGGGCATACTGGGCATGCTCACACACTTAAACACATGAACGCCATGTCTGCAAACACCAGTGGACCACACAAATCTGGCAGTCGCAGATGTTAGTGTAGACACTCCACAGTATGCACCAGTCATGCCTTGCACACACACTGGATAGGAATACAGACATATATGTAAGGACAACACACTATAATAAGCCAAAGGTAGACATACATAGATGAGAGGAAGGGGGTGACTATGACAAGGAGCCATCCAGTCCTGTCCCAACCACGTGAGGTTCAGATGTCACTCACTGCAGATACTAACCACCGGTATCTGTCAGCATTACAGACTATGTGGTGCACGTGCAGCATGACTGTACAAGGAAGTAGTCATCCAGCAGCTGTATACATGTACCTGTGAATTATGACCCTGTGTGTGCCCGCATGTGGCATGTCAATCTCTAGATGAATGGGTTATGGCCCATGCACACGCACTGCCCTTCCCATAGACCTACTATGACAAGCCTGGTGAGGCCATCCACTGTGAAATACACCTTTGGGAGAGTTGTAGACCAGTAACCTTCATGGTGCATCCCATAACTGCGTACTGCTGTAGTGTGATAAACTAGTTAGGTAGGAGTTCCAATCCCAGACATGACAGTTGTGTGTGTGTGTGTGTGTGTGTGTGTGTGTGTGTGTGTGTGTGTGTGTGTGTGTGTGTGTGTGTGTGTGTGTGTGTGTGTGTGTAACTCATATCCTGTGTGGAGGTGGTTCTGAGTGTGTAACAACTGGGCCCAATGTGGTGCGGGTTTTGCAAATTTCTTATATGGTAGCCCTAGTATATATCACAATGTCCACCATGCAGGGATAACAGATGTGAAATAGCCAAGAGGCTAGGGTGCAAATCCATACCCATACATGTGACATCAAGGCCAAGCAAACAAAGTTAGCAACACCAGTATTACCCAGAGAACACTCTCAACCCATGTCTCATTCAGACACACACTTGATTAGGCAACAGCCACTATATTGGTAGTACACTGCATATTGCCCAATGATAGTTACTATGGAGTGATTGCAGTGGCCTACAGAGGGCATGGCACCCTGTCCATCTGTCCAATAGGCACGTACATGCAGAAAGTGCACCTTCCCCATGTTCCCTACTGGACACCTGCAACACCTGTGGTGCCATCAAATGTGACCCACAAAGAACATACTATACCTGAAAACATGCCCTGTATGGACAGATGCCACTGACACCAGGGAATGCTGTTAGCATGCTATCAATGTAGGTGCAGGGTACAACTGCTGTCCATTACCTGCCACATGAGGCCAGGACTGGCACATCTGATGATAATCTGTGTACACAACATGGGCCAGACACCCCAGGTACAGTTCCACATGTCACTGTACATGCATGTTGGAGATGTGCACATCACAGACACCGTCTATGCCATGGACTAAGGAACACATACATGGCAAGCAATGCACAGCATTGGCCACACGCAATAGTCACCCAGGTGACTAGATGGTGAATACAATACCCACATGTGTGGGCAAATCCAGAAACTACACCCCTGAGCCACAATGCAGACCATTGTCATGTTGCCTGATGCCAAGGTATACCCATCACCTAGCCTTGTATAGCTGTCTGGCACAGTCAACCACTACTTACCCGTGAAGCAATGCACCCATGCATGTCAGTACTAGCACCCTGTTTGTGTGTGCATGCGTGTGCTGTATGATGTGTATTATCACATTCACACTCGCTACAACCCCCATTGGCATACTGAAGCACGCTGTCTGATTTCAGACACCTCCCCATACCCTTTGCCCATATAACCGATGTATGACTCCTGTGGTGCATGTGATACCTGCACAGTAATGTGTTGTAGCAATCTCACTAGTGATAAGTTTTATTCCTGGCCCTGCCAAATGTGTCAATGTGTGTGCGTCCCTGTGAGAGTGTGGCTGTGTTGACATTGGCACCTGTTCATGCGGACAGGCATGTGTACTACACCTACCGTATAGCTACCATATCCCTGTTGCAGATGTCACTCACCATCACATATATGTTCTGAAGGCTCCTCAATGTGTAACCTATGTGGCACATCCAAAAACTGCATCGAAATGTGTTAGCGTTACATAGTTGTCAGGGGTTTGATACCCTGTGCTGGTAGGTGTGTGACACAAACATGCTTAGGTTTTACTCTCCCACCCCTCCCTGACTTGTCTTTGCCTCTGTCTGCCTCTCTCTCTCCCTCTCTGGTGGATATGGAGACCTACACCTGCTTTGCTTAGGCAGCAGGATGTGTTTTAAGTGATGTTCATGATCAGCTGATGGCCTCTGCACGAATTGCAGCCCACTCTAGCTGATTGTATGTGGAACAGCTGTGGTAACATTCCCATAGCTAACTGCATGGAAATACACTCCAATATCTAGGAACATCATGTTGGTGTTGAGCCTTTTCATTCACTGTGAGCAGGAACTCGATCTGTTGTTTGTCAAACAGCATCTCAGCATACCTCTCAACCTGGAAACATCAAAAATCTGGACAAGGGCCATGAAAAATAGGTACAAATCTGCATGCTGATTAACATCAAATTTCCATACATAATTACGTAACCCCCCCCACTCCAATGGAATTGTGGGATACCAACTTTTGAACACAAACTGAAGAACAGACAACCAAAATATGGCACCAGAGTCCCCCTGCAGCCATTCCAGTGTCCCATTACTTGGCTATTTCGCCTCATTTTCCATAAACACCAATGTGTGCATACTGCTTTACTTCTGCAATGATTATTTGGATTTTATTTTTACATTTTGCAGCACATCCATGCACAAACACTAACAGACATCTGATAAACAAAGCAATACTGTCTCACAATGAAAATAGACTTGGCATTAAAACTTCTCTGCCCTTGAAACAACATTGAAACCTGCATCACATCCAAAGAAAATGCATCTGGCCAGTGGTGGATAAAGATTACCTTTGGGCTGTTTTCAAATCATTGGCCCCTTGCACACAAAACAAGAAACATACATGTGTTCTTTTCTTTGATACACTTTCCTGACTTTATTAAGTTATATCCCTTGTATAATACAGCACACTTGTTAGACAGAGCACATTTTAAATTTGTTTGAATGAACATTTTTCCAGTAGGCTATACCATAGACAATGAAAGAAAATGCATGAACCAATAATTACAAAACTGACCAATTCAGAACATTTCCATCATAAAAGTCCACTTCTACGCCCTAACTATAAACAGAATGGCAGTAGTGTAAGTCATAGGCATCTTGCTCAGCTTCTCGCAATTATTTTCAATTTTTTTGGCGGGGGCAAAAGGTCAAAAACCAGGGACACATTTTAAACACTGCTTGTATGATTTTGGAAAGTTGCTAGAATAAAATGTTGTGTTACCACCATGCATGTTACTGGCAAGTCTTGAACCTAGAACACTATACACTACAGTCAGTGCAACATACCACTATGCTAAATCAGCAGTTTAAAAAATAGGAAGACTGAAACTTAATGAATCATCTCTGAAACCCATTTAATTCTTAATAATATGCTTAATCATACCATTATACCACATACACACCTTACTGATCCAACACAGTACTATGCTACATGAGCCAGCTTATAAAGTATGACTTCTTACTAAAACAACAGAGCAAGAAACTTTAGACTACTTATAAATACCTTAAGAACCTTCTCTATACTGTTGTTCTTATAGAATACTTGAGATAACCTCTATCTGTGCTCTAAGGTAATGCCTGATCTGATTCTGAAAATGCACTACTGGGAGAACTAACAGCCCAATAAAGGTAGCACTAAAAACAAAAGTATTGATTTGGTTACTTTTCAATATATATCAACACTGATAACTATCACTGTTGAAGTGACACCAGGCCCCGTGTCCAAAATAGTAGAGTCAGTCTGTGGCTAGATGGATTTATAACACTTTATAGAAAAACCTTCCCCTAAAGTCAGAATCATTAATTTCCATCAAAAATAATACATGCCTAACAATCACACATAAACAGAGGTAACAAAAAATGCTATTGTTTCAATTACTGACACAGCAAGTAAGCTTCTCGAAGGACATCAAGTTATAAATGCTCATACCCATTTGTTCCTCAAGTTCATAGGTTTAATACTGAACTTAAACACAACAGTCACATTCCTTGCCAAACTGCTGCATTTTATAGGTAGGTACTAGGCTATCGGCCTCAAGGGCCTATGTAAGCCTAGCCAACAAGGTTCCCTGTCTTACGCCACCCAAGAAAGTTATTTTCCTGTGCCGCCATTGAGCAGAGACACAGAAGTGATCCCCTATCAAACTTAACTATACTAAAATTTAACCTGTAGTCAAGGAAACACTGAAATACTACTGCCACAGGACTCACTTTTCACCCCCTACTATCACTCCTGACCATAGACATCCAAGTACTTTATGTTGGGAAAGCTGTAGATTCTTTAAGTATTGCCATTATTCACATTCCACCAGACATAGCAACATAAAACACGCCCAAGTCATTTAAAATAAGGAACAGCACAATGACACAGTGAAGACTGGACTGTAAAATAATGATAACTAGTACCGATAACAAGCAGCACACTATCAATTAATTTATTTACAGACATATTCTGCCTGTTATGGACTCAAATCAAAGATCTACTACACACAAGACCATAACTCTACCCATGTAGCTAGTTGTTAATGGTCTGAAAGATCAAGTACTACGTGATTGAAAAAAAATCTGGGGGGGTCTGGGTACAATTTTACCACTCCAGTCAAAGTTTTAAATCACCACTTGTACCATTCCCCACAAAACATGCCATACTAAATACATTAAAGCGTCACTTTCCACTAACAACAACAACATTTTCCACAGAAAGCATGAATAAAACACCTGTAATACAGTAGCACCAGTTTATATTTTGGTGACAGAAACATATATGCAGAACATCACGTCTTTGAAAAAGGCATATTAAAATCAATATGAGCCAGAAACATAAGAAAAAAATATAAACTGAAAAATTCAAAATACTATTAAACAGCCAATGATCTTGAACGCAGGAGGAAATAAATCTCAAGTCTGGAGCAACAAGAGTCACATCTATCAACTTTGCATACTGTTATCTTTTTAGGGTGCAGACAGAAAATAAACAAATTCCTTAGTCCATGTTTTCCAGTTCCTCCAAGCCACTTTGTTACAGTGTTTATTACGCCGGCGAGGAATCCGTAACAACAAAACACCAAATTCCTTGTAAACGTCATCAGCACAGCCCACTTTTTCTCTCCCACATCTCCCTTAGCGAGCTCAAACCAACAAAAACATTTACAAATAGACTGCGACTTTACCAAGTGACAGTTTTCTTGCTCAAAGCACCTCTGACAACCCTACGGGCTTTCAAACATTGCCGGAAGTATTTTGTAAAATAAAATGAAATAATACATTCATAACTTACGCTATCATTTTGTTATGTAAAATGATACAAAAGCGACCCTTTCCAAATAATGCACTCTGCGTTAACATCGCTTACAAATGAATTTTAAACTGCACATAATTTTTAAAGCAAGGCATTTTTGACTAATTTAAAACAATTCTGACATAAGAAACACAAACAAACCTTCTTCAAAGGTATCAGTTAACAACTAATCCAATCGAATACAATTAGTGCTTGCTTAGAATACTACTGCTGAACACACACACACACACACACACACACACACACACACACACACACACACACACACACACACACACACACACACACACACCCTTTGTTCCTTACCTAATTCCCAGCAGTTCGAAATGGCAGCAAAAGCATTCTTTCCCGGCAGTTCTTTCCATCCGAAATAACCAAAGTCCAAACTAAGCCAGCATTCTTTTCTCGGCAGCAACAGTTATTTTCAAATTCTCGGCCTGCTCGCAGCAAGCTGGAAATGATGATGTGAGCTCCTTGAGCTCAGTTCCGACTGGCTGGTAGCACTGACGGAGCTGATGTCATTGCGCACATGATGATGTCAGCTCCAGCAGCACGAAAATTCAAAAAATAAGCAAAGAAATCAGAAATGAAGGGGTGCCACTCGGGAATCGTGGCACCCCTTTATTCAGACCCCAAAACTTGGTAAAAACCGAGTAATTCGGAACGGTTGGGAGGTCTGCATCTCAGATGGATTGGGGAGTTACCTCTAACAACATACACTGTGGAAACAGGGCAACACGCAGTAGGGGGATGTGCCTGACCTGACTACAGACTGTAAGTGCTGCTATACTGCATTTGGAGTAATGTTAGTTTAACAGGGTGTGTGTGGATATGGCTGTCCTACATGTTTTAATACCTGCCACGTCAGTGCTATGTGTATGAGGAATCCCCATCTGTAGGGTCATCTGCAGACTGGGCAGTGTGTGGTGCCTTTGGTTTCATGTGTTATCCACAGAGCATCTATCTGTGAACTCCAGAAGGTAGTGTGAGGATTGCAATCTGTAGATGGTGAAAACTGTGTCAGTTACTGACTTTATATTCCTCATAGGACATATGTTGCAACAAACCCTGTTACAACAGTAAATGTATGAGGTTATCACAGCAACATGTCAATATTAGCACTGTGTATGTGCTTCCAGCCACAACTCTGTCAACCTTTGTACATATGTCATGCATTATCGGACCACACTGTGTAGTGGCCCAGTATATGTAGGGTTAGTGTGTGAGTGGCACATATGAGGATGGTGTTGAACAGATAGTCCATATACTGTAATATTATGCTAACTTACCATATGTGGCTGTGGCTGTGTTCACATTGGTTGAGGTTATGCACTTTCACACAGGTGTATCTTACCCTGTGCTATGACATGCCTGTAGAGCCTGCTATATATGTCGTACATGTGCATTCCCCCATAGGAAATATAGGCCAGTGTTCAGCCAGTCTTCCTGTAGTCTGCACAGTGCTTTGTTACATGCCTAGCAACTTAGTGTACTTACCCAGTGAGATGTCATGTCCAGATACTTGCCCAATGTACTGCTGCCGGGCCTCCCTTAACAGTCATGTATGTCAGACAGAGCAGTGGAATGCTTTACAGATGTATGTCAATATCTAGTGGGTAGTATGTATCCATGGCACCTCTGTACCAGCGGTTATTATGTGTTAGGACAGATAGGGGTGTGTGAATGCATAACCTATGTGGAAAATGTATACCAGTTGTTACATGTTCTATCCATTTACATGGCTATTAACATCCACATTGTCAGGCTTGGTCCACATGTTTTGCACTAAGGGGCTGTATGTATACCTCTAGACTGTCCAGAGTGGGTCAGAATGTCCACATATATTGGCCAATATCTCTGCTACTGTACTATGATGTCCTTAGGCGTCTGTCAGTAGCCAATGGCGCACATGTGAAAAGCAGATCTGGCCTCCCACACACACACACACACTCACACCATGTCTGCGAAGACAATCCCTACGACAGTAGAAATAGTCTACTACTATACCTGCTATACATACCTGACATCCCCTTGCACTACGAAGTTGGGACTATAGGGCCTGAGGTAAGACTACACTCCATGTTCAGGACATATGGTGAAAATATTTGTATATATAATGATCCAGATATCTATATAGATGTATACACATATATATATCAACATATATACATGGGTATTTATATGCACATAGATATACATATACACACCCAGATATATACATATACAGAGCCATATATGTCTACACATATACAGATAGTGATACATATGCACATATACGTATGGATATTTACATATATATTGACAGTAGCAGGTATATCAGAATAGATATGTATGCACATATAGTTATAGATATCTACATATATGCCAACATAACTAGGCACATCTGTACACATATGATGTGCATACATATATAGCTATATAGACATATATCTATATGTACATATACGTATATCTATATATACACATATGTGCATATATATATATATATATATATATATATATATATATGTACATACGAAGAGTTGTACACATGGCCATATATATGTAGCACTATACAGATGTGTATACAGACATATGTATGAGTATACACGTGTATGTATATGTAGACATATATAGACCTATTATGTGTATACAACCATATTCCAGTCATGAGTAAACATCACGGTTGTGTACACCCTCCCACATGTATCTCACTGTATGTATCTGCTATGTGCACATTATGATAAAACAACATATGTGATGCAACAGTCACATTAATGACAAGGACTACACAATTTAGGAACTACTGGCAAATGATCAATACTACTCAATATGTGTATTGACAGCTATATTGATAAAACAACAGCAGTCTTCACAGTGCTCATGGCTTAGTGGTTAAGTGTTGTGACTTCAGTGTAAAGGCTTCTGGGTTCAAGACCTGCAAAGGCTGTTCATTTTGTTGCTGTGCAAAACAAGGGCTGTCAGATACAGAGTGGTTAAGGCAGTTTTGAGCAGCTTTAAGTGGGTTTGTGTGGGTTTGTGTGAAGCTAAGCGGCGCTAAGCTACGGGTAAACATACGGGCACTTACACCATGTAGACTTCGCTTACCAGTGCACAAATCAGCTTAGCTGTAATATTGCAGCAATGTTGATATTTGCTAAGCGTAGCTTAGCCCTGGTAACCAGGACACACAACCCAGTCTGATAACCTGTAATAAGTGTATGTAATGCCATGTACAATGCATGCACCTATGTGCTGTCATTACAGTAGCAAGGGGAGTGAGTGTCATTTGTTGGACACAGACATATATGAGGCCTGTACAGCACTGTTATACATGTGAACATGTTACATACAGGTGTAGTAGCCCAGGGTACATGCTGTCACACTGGCATGTAGTGTATCATGGCAGTACTACTGTTGACAGTGCTAACCCAGGCAAGAGCAGAGTGCTTAATGTAGTACTGACAACAGGCACAACTGAGAGCATTTATGGTCACAGAGGCTTCCCTGTTGTATTCCTGGTGTGTGAGCTGTGTCATAGAATATACCCCTTACTGGGTAATGATCCATCATGAGGAATGTAACTGTAGACTACCGTCTGTACAGCATGTTAGTGAGGGCATCCAACATGTAGTTATTGCATACAGATTGTTGTCAGATGTCTGTCAATGCACTCATGCTAATGCATAGCTACTTGCCAAGCTGATGACTGTCAGTCCCTGTACAGATGTGCAGGTGGCAGGTATCCATCTGGGATATGTACAGGCAACCTCAGCTTGATTGACACTGACATGTCTGCCCAGCTGTGTAAGAAGTGGTACATATAGGAGATGTCACCCTGTATGCACCACATGTCACAGGTACCTCCACTGCACTAACACAGTCAACAGAACATGCTTGAGTACAGGTCTCCATCACAGACACTAACCATGTGTTGAAATGCATGTTGCATACATGTCACCTTGACCACCTCAGTGGCCATGTGCAGGAGGCACCTCGAGGATTGGCTGATGCATGTCATTCTCACTCTGAGGGTCACGACAGTAGTGCCTGTCAGTTGATTGCCCACTGCCACCTGGCAGGTGGCAGGATAACACTGTACACACAACCCCTACACAACCCATCTTCCCTTGGACAATAGCTAGGTACACAGCTATGACCACCTGCAGGAATACACCCCTGTACTGTTTCATGTGTATGTGTGCATGACTGAGTATAGCAGTGTCTGTGTGTTAGCACACCTGTACATGGGAATTCCATGAGGGCCTTCACAACCAATGCAACACCCATTGCCATAGTCAGTTGTGGCTGCTGCTGTATGGGACATGACATGTACCCTGTTAAGCTTGCCACTATATCGGCTACACAAGCCTTGCAGTACCAGCACAACAGTGGTTTACAAATGGGGTTATAGGCATGGGATACCCATTGTGTTCTGGCATGTGTATGTAGTTGTGCATGCCCGTATATTTGTAGGGTACAGCATTCCAAGGCCACATACTCCTATTACAATACTCATTGCCACACAGTAGTACAGATAGTGTTGTTGCTGCCCATAGGTGAGGCATGACAATGCAACACCCTACTATGTGTGTGGCATGTGCATGAGATGCATATCTCTGTAGTTCCAGTGTTGGGGTATACTAAGTGTTGTATCGCAATCACAGCCAATGTGTGATGGTGGGTATGGCAGAGTGTCATCATGGGTTTCAGGGAGTACAATATCCAGTGGGGGATGTGGGTGATGTGTACACTGTAATTACACCAAGGTACCCCCGGTATATGTCCCATGTACCATGTTATGGTTACCACTGTCACCATCAGTCATACAGGTAACTGTTACCACAATCCAAGCCAGCTATGCATGTGATGTGTGCAGCCTATCTGTAACACATTGGAGACATGGTCAGGTTAGTTAGCAGCAATCGACCCTGGTATCTCAGATGTGTGTCTGGCTGTTATGTGTCTGTAAATGTGTATATGACGGTATGTCACACTATGTATCGTCCAAATACACCCATTACATCACCCATTAGCATACTGTACATGTCGGGGAATGTTCTGCATGTACCATGTAACCTGGAACACACCGCACCCTAAACGCTGTGCTGTGTGTGCAATGTAAACCACACATGTCAGTATCACTTCATAGCTAAGTAGGGGTCCAGTCCCAGTGTTGCCAAGTAATAGTATGCGTGTATGTGGATGGGTCTGCATCAGGTTGCAGGGTATACATGCCTCAGTGAGCCACTTGTCCATGTGGCACAGGCAATAACCGGTTTAGTAACCTGTGAAATTTGTTATACTGTAACCCAGATATGTCACAGCCATGGTGTCACCACAGTGACATACCCCGTTGTGGAATATGACTGCAGACCATCCTCATGCTGACATATGTACACCTACAACACAAATGGATAACATTATAGGGACTGCAATCAACCAGTGTTACTAACAGCTATAATACATTTTTGCTGGACAGCTACATTACCCACAAAATATGCCTTACAGTCTACTCCCTACAACATGGTACACTGCAGTACTGTGGTACAGTGTGGTACAGTAACCGTGTGAATAATAACCATATCAGCCTGTCCCTGCATTGATGGTATGGATGACAGGGATGTGGCACAGGTATCATCATATGCACAGGGCATCCTAGTGCTGACACATGTACACCTACAACACAAATGGATAACATTATTGAGACCACAACCAACCAGTGTTACTAATAGCTATAAGGCATCATTGCTACATGGCTGCACTACCTGCCAAATATGCCTTATAGTCTACTCCCTACGACATGTTACACTGCAGTACTGTGGTACACTGTTGCACAGTCACCATGTGCATCAGAACCATATTAGCCTGTCCTTGCATTGATGATACAGATGACAGGGATGAGGCACAGGTATCATCATATCCACAGGGTGTGATGTTGGTTTGCCAGAGGCCAAGGGTGGGTCATACATTTAACAACATGTGTGTGGTTGAGGGGTATACTTTTGGGAGCTGGGTGAGGGGATGTGGTGTGTGTAGGTATGAGGTTGCTCTAGGTGTGATTGCATAGTGTGTGGGTATGCATGCACACAGTTCAGCGATGTGGCTGCCCTACACAGGTGTTTATGGTAGCTGCAGACCATACCTGCTAGGTTGTGCAGTTCACTGCCTCCGGCCATGGACACGTGGACTGTGCCTGCCAGGGCTTCCACGGGCACATCCAGGTACAGGCCTCAATGTGCTACTCTCACCTGCTGATGACATTTGTCTGCTGGTACCAGGTCCTTCCTGGCCAGGACCACGTGTACGTGGCCTGCTGTGGTGTGGACAACACCCCCCCCCGCACTGCCAGGGCTGCTACTGCCACTACAGGAGTCCATTGGTGTCCTGGTACATCCAAGTTGACTACCAGCTGTTGGCATTGGTGGCCTATGTCCACGCGGCTATCGCCACACTCCCACCACATGTTCAAGCATGGACAGACCATGGTCGATGAGCGCCATCATCTCACCAGACTGGTTATCCATGCACTCAGTTAATCCACAGATGGCACCAGCAAGTTCATAGGTGCTGTCATTTGAAGATGTGAGAGCAGCCCTCTCCAGTTTCAGGCCCTATCTGTGGTAACATTCTCTACATGGCTGTGCCGCCATGATAGCCTGAAACATGCTTCTGCTGGTGCCAGCTATGTTGCCTCTGCCATGGGCATGATGTCCAGCAGTCCTACCACAAGCACCCTGGGACATCTGCCTATGTGGTGGCCTGCCGGACATCTGGCTATGCCTGCTGTGACCGGACACAGTAGGCATGGTTACCACACTTTCCAGTGCACTGCCACTGACTGCCAGATGTCCCTTCGCTATGGCCACTGGTGATGGGGTGTGTATATTCACTAAAACTGTGTGTAGGGGTGGGGTGACAAAAAGGGGTATGTGAAATGTTGGTGCATTGTCGGCCCCTGATAACTCCACCTGTGCCTCAACATTAATATCGTCTTCACACACACACACACACACACACACACACACACACACACACACACACACACACACACACACACACACACACACACACACACACACACACAGATCTCCGTAATACCTAACTGTCCATGGCTTTACAGACAATCCCATGTATATGTCCATGTGTTACCCCATCCTGCATCACACTTGTTAACATACACACATTGATACCACTCATTAACATCTCAGTTCTCTAAATGCCCACACAAGTGGCCACAATACAAGACCTGTTACTACTTTATCTGCCTGACCTGTGTGTAGTGGTTTTACATGGCCTCACTGCTGTCATTCGGTATGCACCCTCTGTATGTCCAGACATGATGTGCATGGCCCCTATATGTGTGGGCTAGTATGTTGTATCCAAAACATCTCGCACTGGTGTGTCATGTGTATGTAATGCTCAGTACATGCCAGATATGCTGCTCCTTCAGCCTATCATGTGACAACTGTTATATTTTGATACACTCCCTGGTGTTGACTAGTACTTCCCCAATGCATCTGTAGAGCTGTATACATGGATTGTAGGTGACCTCTCTGCTGACTGCGATATTAAGGGTGTACCTGGTGTTTACCTTCCCTCTGGATGCCTGTTCCATACTACATACCATATTATACTATTTGCTGTCCTGTGATTACACACATGGCAGGTATTCCTGGTGTGTAATGTGGCAGTCCATGTCCATGGACTGCACTGTCACAAAGGGAGGTACAGCTGTATGAACATCCCACAGTCACACATGTGCATACATGGCCACCCACCCACACACACCCACATGCACACACGCGTCCTACATGCATCTACCTCCCTCCACTTCACCAGAGTGACCTTGCAGGCAAACTAACTAACCACTAGGATGCATACACACACACACACACACACACACACACACACACACACACACACACACACACACACACACACACACACACATACACATACACATACAGGTGAGGTTGCACAATGATAGTACACACAGTCCTCCTATTACCCATCTGCCAACATGCAGAACATATGGTACAGAACAGCATGCTGTTCAGCTATAGTCAGTCTATGCTAGCAACAGTATACATGTGTGTGATGCATGTGCTGTGTCACTAGGTGATGCCTCTTCCCCTGGCTACCACTGCACCCATGATCATAGTATTGCTGTGCACCTGCTCTGCACCCTGCCATGTACTGTGCACCACAAGTCACAGGTGTAAAACCCATTGTGGATTGTGTAGTACTGTGTCAGTTATGTTAGCTTTACTTCTCACAGCCCCTATGTTTTTCAGCAACACATACCTGGGATGATATGTGGACAGTTGTCATTGGTGAATGTCTGATGCCTGATTTACAGTTGTCAGCATCAACAGACCATGTATGACCACTACAATACTCTTACACTGACAACCATCAGAGCATACCATGGCTATGGGGGGTGTACACACCTTTATTGATTAGACACACACATCCTTGATCTGCCATGGGATCACATCACTGCATATCTTAGCAGTACACGAGCTCAATATGTGACATTTGTCCTGTACTTTCATATGCAGTGTCTACAAGTTGTGTAAGGTGTGCAGCTGCTGACCACAATGCATACACACTGTGTGGGCATATGTGTGCACACCCTTATCATGATGGTTTATCGCACCTCTTGTTGTGTGTACTACAGCAGTCACTGCTCCTGGCAGGGGTATACTAGCATGGGCCATCTGCATTTGCCAGTGTATATTCAGTCTGCCCTACACATGTCCCCCAATTCTGCATGATTGCAAGGTCTACTCATGTGCACATCCCATGGTGTTCACACACTGCTGTCACTATTGCTGTATGGGTAGGATTATGGCTGCCACAGGTCCTGAACCTGACTATGTGCAGATAGAGCCATTCCTAGCATCCTTAGGATCCCTGGTGCAGTGCACTGGTGTGTCATGCTGAAACCCCGTTTCAGCCTTTATGCAGATGCTTGACAAGTACGCCCTACAAGTGTGTCACTTTGCAGTGTCCCATACCCTGAACACCACATGTTACAGCCTAGACCCAGCTGATAATATGGACTACTGTAATGCCTTATGCCATAATGTATCTCTGCAGCAGTTACCATTGTCCTATGGGTATATACACTGGTGTTGTACTGTATATGGGTGTTGTTCCAAACATGTCCCTACTCTAGGCCATGTCTTCCACCAGTATGTTACTCCCTGTGGACACATTCCGCAATGACAGGATGTTAGTTATCATGCAGGTGTCTGACATACCCTTCCACTACCCCGTCAAGGTCACCCCTGTATGACCATGAATTTCGCAGCAACAATACATGCACATGTACAGCATTATTCAGGGTAGGTGTGTTAGATGTGTGCATGGAATATACCATCACCATTACATTCCCGGTGTGTTGGCAAGCATCTACATAAAACATACTCACCACCTACAGGCTGCTGCCTTGGTGGTATCCCAGAGGGTCCTACATAAGAGGGTGAGAGATGCCATGTCAGTAGCCACACCTCTGGCAGTGCTACAGGGTGGGTACAGTTTTACAATACATCAATTGTGCATTCCCACAATACTACCACATCTGGACATCTGTTTATCATTACAACGCAGCAACACAATATATCTCTGACATGTCAGATATGCATGATCTACCTGTACCAATGAAGATGTATACAGAACAGTGGTCTACTGATGTGCCCTATGTCCTTACTTGCATGCTCCTTGGCTGGTGTGTGGGTGATACCCACCTCCACAAAGGAGTCTAGTGGTTGACGGATGTCTGGACAGGCAGGTGCCACGAGGCTGGCCAGGAGCTCCACCACATGTGTCGGGGGGGGATTGATGGCAGACCCCCCTGTGGCGAGGTAATCCCCCCGGACTGCAGCAGTATGCAGACGGGCATTGCGAAGCAGGTCATTACAATGATGCCGGACCTGCTCATAACTGCGGTTGTGCAGTCTGACATCATTGACCCTGTGGACCAGGTCGTTCCACAGGGCGGTTCACTCCCGCTGCTCATGTGCAGCCCTGCCAAACAGCAGTGGATAGTGATCAAGTGTGATATCAATATTTCATTTTCCGCATGAGAATAGGTGGGCAATCGTGCATGTGCCATCTTGGCTGAAAGACATAAAGATGGAAACAGGTCTAAGCAACTCATACAGCAATGTTGCAAAAAAGAGGAAAATCCCAGGATGCAAAAAACTCCTTTAGCAGCCTCAGTTAGAAACTGAGATCCCTCATAAAATCCTCCAAAGCTAGTTACAAAAATAAAATTGCCAAAGATTCCAAAGACAGCCACAAGGCATCCTATAGCTATTTCAAGAATCTAAATGGCAATGCTCTGGTCTGCTCTGAGCTACAACAGAATGGCATTAAATTTCCTGATCCCAAGGAAATTGCCAATATCCTGGAAGATCGATTCAGTGCAAACTTCACCCCCTCTCACCCCGAAAAGGGCCATCTCAATACCGAAAGATTGCCAAATTCTGGTAATAACGGCCACACAGGTACAAAATGCACTCTCCAAAGCTAAGAATACAGCTTCCATGGGACCAGACGACATCCCAGGCTGTGTACTAGACAAACTACAAAATGAACCTGCCCCTCACCTAAGTGTCATGTCATAGCCTCGCCTCAGGCTTCATGCCCACTGAGTGGTGCACAGCTACAGTTGTCCCACTCCACAAGGGGGGATTCACCTTGGATGCTGGGAACTTCCATCCCATCAGTCTGGTGAGCCTGATCTGCAAGGCCATGGAATGTATTATCATGGAACTTGTAAACAAAGACATTGGCAACCTTCAAACACTGGATCCCACCCAGTTTGGGTTTGTGAAGGGCCGATCTTGTCTCCTGAAACTGATTTACTTCTTTGAATCAGTCTCCAGAGCCATGGACAAGGGTAAGGTGGTCCACACAGCCTGCCTGAACCTTGCCAAGGCCTTCAACACCACCCCCAACTCTGGAATCATAGATAAACTTACTAAGCTGGGCATTAATCCCTATGTCACTCAATGGGTTGCCAACTGACTTACTGACAGAACCCACACTGTAAAAGTAGCCGACTCCAAATCCAGCTCCAGACAAGTGACAAGTGGAGTACCTCAGGGTTCAGTCCTGGAACCGCTCTTGTTTGGCATCTACTTCTCTGAAGTACAGGCCAGCACTAAGGGACTCTGGCTAACAAAGTTTGCAGGTGACTGCAAACTGGGAGCCATTATTGAATCCCTAAATGATGTGGATACTCTACAAAAGGGCCTTACAGAAACAGATGCTTGGTGCCAGAGGCATGGGCTCAAACTCAATGGCAAGAAATGTATAGTTATCTGCTTTGGGAAAAAACATGTACCCGTGAATTACCACATAGGTGGCAGTACACTAAACACCGAAAGTGTGATCAGAGACAGGTGGACAGTGGTCTCACCTTCGATAACCACATCGTCACAACAGTTAGGAAATGCTTCCATGTGGCACACCTCATCACTAAGGGCTTTTCATCCAGAAAAAAGGAGGTAATTGTCTCACTGTATCATCCCTCATTAAACCCATTATAGAATACAATGCCCCCATTTTATATGTACCTCTCAAGACATCTGCAACAACTGGAAAGGCCGCAGAAATACCTCTCTTAAAGAGTCACAGGCCTAAAGCAGATGCCATATGCTGACCATTTAAAAAAACTCCAGCCATACTCTGTTGCATATCATCTACTCAGAGGCGATCTCTGCTTAACATACAAGGCCATGTCAAACCCAGAGCTGTTGGACATGCTACACATAAAGTAATCCCAATCCCTCAGAGACACACGCTCCAAGGATCTAAACCTTGTCATCACAATGAACAAAACATGCTAGAGGGATATGTTCCTGACCCAGAGACTCCCCAGACTCTGGAATAGACTGCCCATACATGTCAAGCAGAGCACCTCATTGGCCATCTTCAAAAGGAAACTTGATGATTGTATGGGAGATAGAAAATTCACCCCAGGGCGTGGCAGTCACCCTGCTAGACAGGGGTCTAGGGAAGTAAGTACTGTGGGAAGAAATAGCTAGGGAATTGTTATGGCTAGGCTTGTATAGGCCCTAGGGCCGATAGCCTAGTATCAACTTATGAACGTATGAACCTATAAGGTTACCACAGTTCATAATACACATCTCTGTCATCCCTCCACCATATCTGCTTCAACAAACTGTACAAACAACTTATTAGGTATGGCTAAATCTTACCTACCAGTTGGACAGATATTGTATTGTACCACACTTTCTGCTATGTGAATTGTAGCCATGTCCCCTGTGTGGACACTAACATTGCTGGCCTGTTACAGACTATTCTCCTGCATGCCATTGTCAGGGTCACTATGGTTCCATATATGCCAGTGGTATGGCTGCTCTGAGATTGCTACACATCTGACATTCTGTGTTATTGGGGATATCTATGCATGCCCTTGGACATGTACCAGGATTATGTAGACTATTACTACCAACATATGTTCTATAACAGTGACACAATAACATGTATATGTTCTATTGGCCAGCAGATCCACCTCTCCAAACCCATCTGCCCATGATACCTAGCCACATCACATGTGTGTCCCAACCTTGGGCCCCCTCATGTACAATTTCAGCAATACCATCAGGTGGAACCCCCCAGGGGATGTTCTTCCCCCACCCTTGGGGCACACACAGACGTGTTCCTGTCCCCTGAGGTCAGGTCTAGGGTCTGTTCCATACCGGGCTCCACAGACACATGTGGGATGTGCTACATCAGTCTTAGGCACCCAGTACACATTCACAGGGCCAACATGCTCCTCCTGCTCAGCCTCCAGACCAAGAACCTTCGGGAAGTGGACTGCTGTTGTGAATAGCAGTGGGTGGGAGGCTTGTTCCCATTGTGCCCATATTGGGGCCCATGGGGCATCCACATCACAGACCACACACACCATCCATGGTGCTTACCCACCAAGTGTCACATACCACCCCTCTAGACTGTCCTCTATATCTACCAATCCTGGCTACCTCCACATGTATACCTGCCATATTTCCCCATATTCCCATTGCATACTTCACAGATGGGGGGCAATGTGGTACCAACAAGGGACTAACATGTGACATACCCATCTATGTTGCACACACTTATCTGTGTGTATTGCTATGTATGCTGGTGCCTCACACATAGCACACATCATTGTGGTAGTAATATAGGGGACATGTCTTTACATACATATATGCTTGTGTGTGTGTTTGTATATATGTAGACATGTGCATATAGATGTATATCTATATATGTGTAGATATATGTGGTGTTGTATACATGTGCACATATATATGTCTACACATGGGTATATGTATATTTCTGAACATGCATGCTGATATACATATATATCTTTATATATTATATATGTGACATGTGTACACATATGCATACCTATATGTGAGGTACATTTAGACATTATCTCCACAATCTAACAACACCTTCCTGCACAGCTGCATTGTTCTGTCTTGCTACAACACAGACAGGTGCCACATATGGACATGCCCTGACATTAGGGGGTTATATGTAGGACCCAATTGCAGATAACCCTATTACACACCTATGGCATTCTGGCATGCTACATTACAGTACATTTAGACATCATCTCCACAATCTAACAACACCTTCCTGCACAGCTGCATTGTTCTGTCTTGCTACAACAAAGACAGGTGCCACATATGGACATGCCCTGAATTTAGGGTGGTATATGTAGGACCTAATTGCAGATAACCCTATTGCACACCTATGGCATTCTGGCATGCTACATTACAGATTAACCTGAGTATCCTGCCAGTGGTGGGCCATGGCTCCTACATGTCCATCATAATGGCATTACTTCCACCACCAGCTATTGGCCACATAATATATATACTTCCCATTACACAACACACACTATGATGGCTTACATCTTGTCTGTCTGTGCTGACCTGCACAGTTGACAGCTATGGCCCACTACCCATAGGGACAGATACTATTGTCCATAGCAGTTGTTTAGTTGAACATCATCACAACACCTGATGACATATAAATCATTCCACATTATTTGTCCCATTATTATGGACCAGGTACTACACTCTATTATATGTATATATACTTCACATACCTGTTGCAGGAATGATGTCTTGTTGAATGACAGCTGGCTAAATGCCTTTGACTTAGGTTTTTATTGTGAGGAGATTTGTTTTTCTTTCTTTTTCTTTTTTTTTCTCTCTGCTCTCTCTCCAATAAATGGATTGAGCTGCTTTGAATAGATTGCAGCCTGGCTTTAGTAGGTGATGCACATGATCAGGTGATGGCTC
The DNA here is from genome assembly GCF_019279795.1 of Protopterus annectens. Taxonomy (NCBI): domain Eukaryota; kingdom Metazoa; phylum Chordata; order Ceratodontiformes; family Protopteridae; genus Protopterus; species Protopterus annectens. Next base: position 384,139,082 of record NC_056746.1, read on the forward strand.
TGCACCAATCAATGTCCTCCACTTGCTAACTGCATGCAGCTTGCTGTGTAGTACTTCCAATTACCACTGTCATGGCAACCACCTACTATAAATCCCTACATCATGTGGGCATGGTTCCTTTACCTTTCCTGTGTGATGAACATCCTTCCTGTGTGTGGACATCAGTGTTACA
>NC_056746.1:384144253-384234253 GCF_019279795.1 Protopterus annectens
TACTTACTACAACAGTACTTTTACATAATTGCAAATCTACATTACCATATGATACCAGAATATACACATGCAGTCCAGCAGTTAGACCTGTTTTATCAGGCTATTACAATTTTATTGACATACAAACAATATGAAACTCTTCCTACCATATTCTCTAGTGTATGCAGTACTTGCCTTGAACAATACAGGTTTTATACAGGCAATTCATTTAATACTACTTTTAGTTTTATTTCCTATGACAGTAATTGCATGAGTATTACTGACCTGCCTCACGTCGCAACCTTGCCAGGTGACTGATGTGGGCCTCCTGGTTCGCGGCCTGCTCCATTGCAGCTGTGGGGGACATAAGAGGAATATTTAGCCATACATATCCATGATATACCTAAGCTGGCAATTATTACACACATACTGGGGTGATACTTACACATGACTGGAACATCCCTTGCTGCTCTAGCTTCTTGGAGCCACTCCCCCAAGAAGTCTCCCTTTCACCACTTCAGGTCGGCATAGTGGTACCTAACCTGCTCACCAATTCGGGGTATGCCAGTGACACTGGTGAGGTCAAGGAAGAGATGATCCCAGGCCTCTGCCTTATATTGGGAACCCTGGTACTGGCCCTGCAGCCATCTCTGATCATGGTCTTTGACAAGGAGTCCTGCCATGACCTTGGACTCCTGGATGCACCAGTGCTGCACCCGAAAGCGCACACCTTCTCCCCTTACTGCCATAGTGCCTGCAAGGGGAAACTACAACCAGTTATGAGATGTATTCCCACCTCTTGGGTTTAAGTAGGGCCGATTTCCCGCACTTTTCCATGATTGGCCAGTTTTGAAAAGGCTAAGCTATGGGCAAACCTGCTTACCTACGGTTGGCATTGTTTCAAGGGGTATACCACTGGGCACATTGAGTTGGCTGCCCTACACATTGCTTACACCACCTAAGCTGCCCTGTGCAATGCTTAGCATTGCTTACATTAGACTTTGCATTATTATTCCTTTTTGACATTGAGTTATTATTCACAGGTTCATAGGTAGGTACTAGGCTATTGGCCCTAGAGCCTATATAAGCCTAGCCAAATGGTACCCTGGCTTTTGCCACCCAAGAAAATTATTTTCCTGTGCCCCTGTCAAGCAGAGCCATATAACTGATCCCCGGGGAGAATTTCCTATCTCCCATCCAATCTTCAAGATTTTTCTTGAAGAATGCTAATGAGGAGCTTTGTTTGATATAGATAGGTAGTTTGTTCCAGAGTATGGGAAGTCTCTGGGACATGAATCTATCCCTCCAGCATGTTCTGCTTATTGTGGTGACAAGGTTTAGGTCCCTAGAGCGTGTAGCTCAGAGGGATTGGGATTTCTTTAAGTGGAGCATGTCCAACAGCTCTGGGTTTAACATAGCTTTGTATGTTAGGCAGAGATTGTCTCTGAGTAGGTGATATGCGACGGAGTAAAGCTGGAGTTTTTTGAGACAGTCTGCATAGGGCATCTGTTTGAGGCCAGTAATCCTCTTTGTGAGGTATTTCTGTGGCCTTTCCATTTGTTGTAGATGTCTTGTGAAGTATATGCCAAAAGGAGCGTTGTACTCTATAATGGGTCTAATGAGTGACGAGTAGAGGGGAACAGTGACCTCTTTTTTTCCTGGATGAGAAACATGTTGTGATGAGGTGTGCCACATAGAAGGATTTCCTGACTACTGTGGCGATGTGATTACCAAAGGAGAGACTACTGTCCACCTGTGTCCCAAGGTCTCTTATCACACTTTCGGTGTTAAGTAGACTGCCGCCTATGTGGTAGTTCATGGGTACAGAGTATTTGCCAAAAGGGATGACAATGCACTTTTTGGCATTGAGCTTGAGGCCATGGCTTTGACACCCAGCATCTGTCTCAGTGAGGCCCTTTTGTAGGATGTCTACATCGTTAGGAGTTTTAATTATTATCTCTTAGTTTGCAGTCATCTGCGAACTTTGTTAGCTAAAGACCTTCTGTGTTAGCCTGTACTTCAGAGAAGTAGATACCAAACAGGAGAGGACACAGGACTGAACCCTATGGTACTCCACTTGTCACTGGTCTGAAGTTGGATTTAGAGTCTGCTACTTTCACAGTTTGGGTTTTGTCAGTGAACCAGTTGGCAACCCATCTTGTGACATAGGGATTTATACCTAGTTTAGTGAGTTTATCTATAATTCCAGAGTGGGGGATGGTGTTGAAAGCCTTGGCAAGATCTAGATATGTTGTATGAACCACCTTACCCTCATCTACGGCTTTGGTGACTGCTTCAAAGAAGTCTTTCAGGGTTAGGATACACAATCTGCCTTTTACAAACCTGAACTGGGTAGGGTCAGAGTTTGGAGATTACCAATGACATTGTTTAGAAGTTCCATAATGATACGTTCCATAGAATTGCATACCAGGCTCATCAGGCTAATGAGGCAGTAGTTCCTAGGGTCCATGGTGGCTCCCTCTTTATGGAGTGGGATAACCGTTGTTGTGCACCATTCAGTGGGCACAAAGCCTGAGGTGAGGCTATGATTGAACATGGTACTTAGGTGTGGTGCCAGTTCATTCTGTAGTTCATGTAGAACGCAGCCTGGGATATTGTCAGGTCCCATGGATGCTGTGTTCTTGGCTTTGTAGAGTGTGTTTTCTACCTGTATATTGTACCTTATATGTATGCCTGGTATCCATGATTAATGTGTACGTACACTCTATGGGGTCCTTGTGTTTTACTGGGGACTTCAACACTCTATTATAATTACACCTCACATCTGGGCTTACTGCTGTACTCCAGTTCACATATTTATGTTATGTAGCGGGTTATGCAACATTTGACTATATACTGATTCCTTTCACAGGTTCAGTTTTCTTTTACTATGGTGAGGTCTTGTTTGCTGATACCTCATTCTTCTGTACTTCTGTGATGGCTTGGTGGTTAACTACTGTGACTATGGTGTATAGGGTCCTGGGTTCAAGTCCTGCATGGCTGCTTATTTTGTTGATGGGCAGAACAAGGGCCATTGGATACAGAGTGATTAAGGCACTTTTGAGCACTTGTAAGGCATTTGCACGATGGTAAGCACTGCTAACCTGCCATTACATCTGCTTACAGAGAGTTAGCTTTACAATTGCTTAACCAGTGTAGGCATTGCTTACCACCATGCAAATGGGCTTAAGCCCACTTACTAGTGCTTAAATATGCTTACTACTGTTTATTTGAGCTTAAACCTGCTTACTAGTGCCTTATTCATTATGACACTGACATCTCACATATGCATTTACTGCAGTACTCCAGTTCATGAAAGTATGTTATTTAGTGGGTTATGCAACATAAATATTACTCATAGTGCTGTGCCATGGGAAATGGAATGTGCTGCAGTGAGTCTCGAACCAGGAATGCCTGGTCGTAAGGCGAATGCTCTGCCCGCTACACTATTGCTATACTGCTTCATTTGCATATATCTTCCTTCTTATCCTTTTCAGCCATTTAAGCTGCATTAACCGTAGCTAAGCGATGGACACACCCACACACCTACGGTTAGCTTTAATCAGATTTAAAAAAAAAAAATAAAGGGTTTCTTCATTTTATTTATATATACTGTTGCTGTTGTACACAAGGGGGACTGTTGGTGGGGATATGCGGTCACCTATGAGCGGTCTCGCTCATTTCATACCCCTTTCTGCTGTTCTTCATTGCAGGGGCGTGTATATTCTGAGGGCTCTGCTCTCAGTCACGCCCCCTGCACTCTTACACGCTCCATGTAAGCCTAGGAGCTCAGGCAGTGCACCTCATTACTATGCATGGCATGCTGCCAGCCTGCTCCTAAATGGATGCCTCCGTGCAGGACTAAGCTAGTCCTGCACAGAGGAATAGTAAATCTGGGGGTCTATGCTATAGATGGAGTACTGTTTACTTGGAATGAAGTTAATGCTAGAATTATTTTTTGTCTCTCTTTTCAGCTGTCAGCTAAGAGAGCATACTGCTAATAATGTGACACCATGTTAACCCTCAATTCTTGGAAACAGCAAGAAATAGAAAAAAAATGGCACAGTTAAGTTTTATAGGTTAAATGATAAAGGGCACCCTAGAACACATCTATAAAGAAGCAATGAACCCAGGCAGCATTTCTCCTGTTTCACAGTGTCATTAAAGAAAAGTGCGTTGTTGCTTGGATAATAACTAACAATTCCAGAACAGAAAGAAAGAATTTAAAAATACCAGTCAAGAATCTGAGATGAAACACAGCATTTAAAAACAATGATCTGTAATTACTAATTACTACATGTGCAACATCTTTTGAGAGGCAGTATTTAGAGTAAACTAAAATCCCTGTTCAGGAGCTTGGCTAACAAGTAACTGTACACATTACACATGCAAATGTATTGATGTAATGTGTACAGTATCCTCCATGGTTTATTGCTTTCATTTCAGATTTTTTCTTTCAGTTCACAGACTTTGAAGTGAAGCACAATATTAAAAATTAACAAAGAGATAAAAGGAGCTGCTGAAATGGGAAAACAGATTTTATTAGCTCTTATCATATCTTTTTGGCTAAGGTACTGAAAGGAAATGAAAAAAAAAATAAACTGCGCACAGATAAAAATTTCTGTTTTGGTGGTGAATAACATTAGCACTGAAATAGCAAAGACCACATTAAACAACTGCAGTACAAACACAATCATTTCCTCAAGTGACTGGCTGGCTGATAGATACACCAAAAGGACTTATTTTAAAATCAAGTTTATATCAGCAATTTTTTTTGCAAATCCTACAATTTATCACCCTTTGGGGAACTGCTGCACTCCCATGGAAATGGGTTTTACAGAATAACATTGACAATTAACGTCTGACCCCCATTTTACCACGGTGCTTGATTCCTTTGCAATTCTAAAAGTTCACCATTACAATAATTGCAAAACAGTATGGAAATGAACACATGGGGAAATGTACCTCCTAAATGCCAGGCAAGTGATTTGAAACATCTGATTGCTCCTTTATTACAGCCAATTTATAAGACTTTTCCTAAATAGAACACAGCTCGCTTATTTCCATATGTTATGTCCTCTATGCTGACAGTTTCTTTAAAGACAGCAGTGTGCTACATTCCTTGTATGAAGGCAAAGCACATGAAAAAGATGATAAAAAATTAGAAAGGCTACACTATACAAGGTAGTGTGTGTGTGTGTGTGTGTGTGTGTGTGTGTGTGTGTGTGTGTGTGTGTGTGTGTCTATATGTGCATATCAATGTGTGTTTTATTTTTAAACTGTATGTCTGGTACAGACGTGACTATATACTGGTGTGGAGAAATAAGATGTGTTTTTTTAACAAGTTCCAGTATGTCTCAAAAGCCCATTTCAGGAAAATTATCACTTGTCTTAGGTGACAGTGTAGATCCTATAATTAATTTACAGTGTCTCTTATTTCAATTTTAAATAAAACCTGTTTTTATTTAAGGTCTGCTTCAATGCTTGTTTTTGCATCAGAAATAAGCAGATGCTGTACTGCATTCAATATGGTTTAAATCAGTTACTAGCATCTCGACTATTTTGCATGACTTCATTTGCATAAGTTCAAGTAGGACTGTTTCTGTTTTGCCATCATCATATTGGATGGGTTCTCTATGCATTTGCTTGAAGGCTTTACTTTCTTGTTTCCTCCCTGAGTAAGCTCTCTGATGCCTGGGGGTGATAAGAATATCAGCTTTTGTATTCCAAATGTTTCAGGGCACAAGCCATCTTCTGCTTGTGGTGTGATGATAAGAAATTGAAACAGCAGAGCATATTTCTCTCTTTATTTATTTGTTTACTTATTGTTTTCAGTTTTATTATTAAACACCTATGATGCTAGTTTTAACTGCTTGTTTTATTTTGTAACATTAACTTACATACCTCCTATGATGGCTTAAAAAAGGAAAATATTTTTCCACTCATGTTTTTGTGTTTTGTCATGGTCTTTCTGGTAGAGACCTCAATGCACGTTTGACAAATTTTACTTTTTATCACATTTAAGGTCAGTTTACTCCCATCTATAGTGAAAATGCGACATGGTTGTTCAAAAGAAAGAGGTCTCAGCCAATGTGTAGGCAAAGGAGTATTTTATTAATTTTGGATATGACATGCAAAAGGAATCAATAGACTCAGTATAAAGAAAGGTATCAAATATGCAAAGGTGATGTAAAACAGATTCCGCTATGTCTGTATAAAGTCAAGAAAATTGATTGCTTACTGAAGCACAAATTTGTTATGAATATTGCATATTTATAGTATTGCAATTATGCTTTGGTCATCCACAGAAGAAAGTACAACCCACACACACACACACACACACACACACACACACACACACACACACACACACACACACACACACACACACACAGCCAATATAAACAGCCATTATGTAACAGCTAAAAATTTCAGACTTACAATCTAGGCTTGTCGCTGCAGATTATCAGCGTCTGTGCAATGCAAATTTCATAAAAGAGGTTTATGAATGTAGATTTATAGATACCCTAAGACAAACAGAATTTGTTGCTTATTTTATGTGTTATAAATAAGTTGATTTGCTGAGAAGCTTCCTATTATGCAGTGGTGTGTCTGACTGTACTGCATAGGCACAGATATTGAGACCAAATTTGCTCTTTACAACCTAATCCCCCAGTTTGTATTGTACCTTAAATATTCAGTATTTGTATGAAGACATTCTGGTTTGTGCTAGGTTGCTCTGTGTGTAGACTTAGATTGTTTCTTTTAGACAGGTGCCATCTCCAGTAAATCAACTCCAAACCTACAGACACAATGCTCCCTTCCACCCTTAACAGAAAGCACCTGGAACAAAGGACTTGCACTTTCCAACCCTCACTGTAGTCAGACTGGTTGAAAAAGGCATTCTGAGACAATGTAGCAGTTGTCTCATTGTACTGACAACCACCTACTACTTAAACCAGCAGACACAGCATGAGAGAAATGTACTTATATAATGATACTGGAGACAAAGCTCTCTCAGAAAGCCACAACGAATAACAATCAGGTTGTCAGTATCTCACAACAAAATACTAAACAAAGCACACACAGCTCAGACCAATCACATAGACCTACATATGTTGAAGTTCTTAAAAGTAACATATCTAAACCACAAAGACCTCCTAAATGAAATCTAAGAAACATGTACCCTCAACAACCTCAAAAACCACATCACAGGCAGCTCCCAACATGAAAAATATATCTAAGAGTCACATTAACTTAAAATTCAAAAACCCATAAGGCAAACATCTGCATGATCCAATATCTTAGTCAGGGATGACTCCATAGTGAGACACATTGATTCACCACTCACCAGGCTGTGTGAAGAGCTTATCAAACTCTAGAATTTGCCATACCATGCAAGCACTGAAGTCCTTGCTCCATAAGTACAAATATGACACAGTCATAGTACAAGTGAGTGTAAATAACTTGAGATGTACCTCCCTGGACTATATGAAGACCAACCCAGTTCAGATTCATCATGGGCAAGTACTGCCTACTTAACTTGGTTAACTTCTTTAAAAAGTTATTGAAGCATTGGATGAGGGCAAAACAGAGCACACTGCATATCAGGACCTCTCAAAGGCGATCAACACCACTCCAGACTTGGGTATCATAGGATCATAGGAAGTTACTAGGCTATTGGCCCTGAGGCCTTTACAAGCCTAGCCAAGAATTTAGCCCATGTTCCAACAAGTCAGCACCCAATGCCACTATCCAGCAGGGACACATGCAGAATCCCAGGGGTGTATTTTCTATTTCCCATCCAGTTATCCAGGTTGTGCTTAAAAAGGGTTAATGAAGCACTCTGCTTGACGTGGAGAGGAGGTATATTCTGCAAAAGGGGGAGTCTCTGGGACATAAATCTGTCCTGCTAACAAGTCTATTTGATGTCACAGACCAGGTTCAGGTCGTATGTGCAGGTTACTCGAGTGGAGCTTGACTTGCAGATATGCAGCAGTCCCATCAAGGTGGGGTTTGATATTGCTTTGTATGCCAGACAGAGGTCACCACTGAGGAGTCTGTAGGAGTCTGAGTAGAGGGACAAGGCCTTTAACCTATCTGTGTAGGGTAGATGTTTGAGGCCCTGGATTCACCTGGTGAGGAGCCTCTGTAGTCTCTCCAGCTGCTGCATGTGCTTTGTGAGGTACATGATGAAAGGGGCATTGTACTCAATAATGGGTCTTGGAAGAATACATGGATGTTATGACCACCTTGTCCCTGGATGAGATTTGCTTACTAATGAGGTGGACCATGTAGAAAGCTTTCTGTACAATGGAGCCAATATGGTGGTCAAAAGTCAATTTTCTATTAACCTGGGTGCCCAAGTCCCTCATGACTGATTGCGTGTTTAGGACCTTATTATTAATGTGATAATTTGTGGGGATGTCACTCTCCCCAAAGGGGATGATAATGCATTTTTTGGCATTCAGTTTGAGGCCATGTTTATGGCACCAGTCATTTGTTTGGATGAGACCCTCTTGGAGGATGTCCACATCACTAGGGAAACTGATGACTGCACTCAGTTGCAGTTGCCTGCAGATTTGGTCAGCTGTAGCCCACTGGTTTTAGCCTGTACCTCAGAAAAGTATATCCCAAACAACAGAGGCACCAAGACTGATCCCTGGAGTACACCACTCATTACGGGTGTACTGCTTGAGGTGGCTTCCCCTATTTTGCCTAGGTGGGTTCTATCAGTGAGACAGTTTGCTACCCATCTGGTAACATATGGATTGATGCCTAGTTGAGAGAGCTTATTATACTTGAGTGGGGAATAGTATCGAAGGCTTTGGCAAGGTCAAGGTAAGTGGTATGCACGGTCTTCCTCTCATCCATGGCTTTGGTGACTGTCACAAAGAATTCAACTAAATTTAACAGGCATGACCTCCCCTTGATGAAACCAAACTGTGTGGGATTGAGTGTTTGGAGGTTGCCAATGTCCTTGTTAATGAGGTCCATGATAATCCACTCTATGGCCTTGCAGATCAGGCTAGTTAGGCTGATGGGTCTATAATTTCCTGGATTGGTGGATGCTCCACCTTTATGCAAATAAACTCCACCTTTCTGCAGATAAAATGTCCCAGCTAAATATCAGTCCCTGTGTAACTTACTGGATAGCACATTGTATCCCAAATAAAACCCATGAAGTTAAGGTGATTAGCCATACCTCATCTAAAAGATCTGTCACTACCAGTGTACTCCAGGATTCAGTACTTGGGCCACTCTTCTTTCACATTTACTTCTCAGAGGTTAAAGCTAATGTTAAAGATTTATGGCTGATCAAGTTTGCAGATGACTGCAAACTAGATGGCATTATAAATCCTCCAAAAGGACCCAACATATAAAACTCCGTAAAATCCAGTGTATTAAAATTGAGGAGCCTATATAGGTGAGAATAGGATGGATGAGGGATAATTAGTATAAAGTATAATAAACAGTGAACTAAATAATAGTTGATAAAATCTATTTGCCGACGCTTGGTTTCTTTGGGGTTTTTGATGGTAGTTGTTACTTGTATGTATTTACTTTGTAGGGAAATGTACAAATGTTTGAATGACTAAAATGTCAAAATACTTACACAAGTAAGCTTAATGTCATATTATTTAATATTTATTCAAAATACCTATTTAACATTGTTTAAATTCAGACTTTTTTTAAATATTTAAAAAAACATTTTTAATAATATTTTTAATACTCTCAAGCACATCTAATTTAATTAACATTGATTGTGATGCGTGACTTATTTATGAATTTTATGTCAAGTTTTTTTTAACTAAATTAACTGACTATGACGAGTTGGAATGATTTAATCAATTTTTAGTGTTGTTCCTTAAACATCAGTGAAGTAAGCTTATAGGAAGTAATATTTGTTTCAGGAATAGGGATTATTGATTGGATGTTTTTTTTAATTAAATTAATTATTGTGGATATATAACCGAGTGTCGATGTGTTGTTTAACGTCTGAAGAAGTCCAGTAAGTTACTGGATGAAAAGCGCTTAACTTGTGACAGTTGTTTTTTTTTATTAAATTTGGTGTTCACAGCCGATACAGTGTGCCTTTTTGCCATTTTATGGCATTATAAACGCCCCAGAGGACACCAGGATCTTCCAAGAAGGCCTTTCTTGCACAAATAGCTGCTGTCAAAACCATGTAATAAAAGTAAATGTGTATAATTTTATCATTTGGCAAGCGTAGCTCCCCTTGTGACTGTCTCATTGACAACACACCACTGAACATTGATCCTGTAGTTAGAGATCTGGGAACCTATGTCAACAATGAACTGTACTTTGATCACCATATATCCACTGTTGTAAGGAAGCCCTTTTTTTGCACAGCTTATATCTAAATGTGTTGTGTACAGATCCAGGGATATAACTGTTCCACTGTACTTTGGCATTTATTAGGCTGATCAATGGGTATAATACCCCTTCTGATATTTACCTGTCCAAACACTTGTCACAACTGGAATGACCAGAATGCTTTCTCATTATAAAATCAAGGGCCTAAATTGTAAAAATGATGTAGGTTGTCTCAAAGCCTCATTTCTTTTCTCAGGATTATACAGGCCACTGAGAGGTGACCTCTGCCTTGTGTATATAGCATCAAAGGCCCTATTCTGTCAGACCAATTACACATTTACAAGTCCAGTGGTATCATAAACACCCACTCAAGAGATCTCCATCTCTTTTGCAAAATAAATAAAAACATGTTAGAGGGATAGGTTTGTTCAAGACCTTTGAAAGCACTACAACAGTAGAGGGTTTCAATGCCTAAAATATGTTCAGGACAATCCCAATTGATGAAGGCATTAAAGGCTGGAGTGTCTCCACATTCTAAAATGAAAAAAAATGTGTATATATATATATATATATATATATATACATATATATATATATATATATATATATATATATATACACACACACACACACACATATATAATCTCTAGACACGTTAGACAAGATAACAATGTGGAACCCCTCCACTTCCAACTTACAACAAAACCACTTGTCATATCAAAACTAACTATAGGATCCCTTCTATGCCCTCTTCAACCCATACTTCTACCTAACTAGTATGAAGTCCCAGTGTATTAAGCCAAACACCATTCTACTGGGAGACTTCAACTACCCCTCCATAAACCAGTGGACTTATACATCCTCAAATACGTGTGCCCATAAATGTCTCACTTCTTCAATACAAACTCCCTGGACTAGATAGTCAGCACCCCTACCAGATGTGATAAAATCCTGGTCTTGGTCCTTACCAATATAGGGCAGCTTTGCTCTCCACCAATTGTAACTTCCTTCCTGGTCAAATCAGATCACAAGTTAAGTCCATTCATCATAAGAGTGAGGCCAAAGTATCTTCCAATACCTTAGTATTCAGAGATTATGTGAAGGCTAAATTACTGAAACTGAGGGATGGCCTGGCTAAATTCAAAAGCCCCTTCCATCCTGATGAACCCACTGCCTATGCGGTTAACTTCACTGCTAAATAGATGCATATATGCATCTGTTCCTCTCATTAATAAATACAATGCCAAATTCAAAAATGAACGCCTACCATGGAACCCAAATATAACCAGGCTCTACAATAAAAGAAAAAACTCATTGCATGCAAAAATGAATCCAACTTTAAAAATGCAAAAAACACTCTTGCTAAATTAAACAAGGAACTCCAGACCATGATCAAATCAATCAAAGCTAGGTATGGGGTTAAAATATTCATACAAATGAAAGATCACAAAGCCTTCTTTCATTATTCTAGAAATCTCATAAACATTGCCCAGTACTGTCTGTGTCTAAGAGTAAATGATATGACATACTTGTACACAGAGGGCATAGCCAATCTACTAGTGAAAACGCTTAGCTAAAACGTCACACCCTGTCCCTTCCAATATTCTCAGGTCACATACCCAAAACTACACCCACTCAAATCTCCCAAGAACAAGTTCTCAAGGTGCTATCAAAGGCCAAGAACACTACAACTATGGGGCCAGATAACATACCAACTACCTACTTCTCCACCTGAAACATGGCTTGTCTGATTCCCAACAGAACTGTTCAATATTTGCCTCAAATCAGGTTTCATGATGGATGAATGGAGAACAGCAACAGTTATTCTCTTGCACAAAGATGAGGCTTTAGCGGACATGGGTAATATAAAGACCCACAAGCCTGACCAGTCTCATTTGTAATGCCATGGAAAGGATTATTATGAAATTAATAAATAAATAAAGATATAGGTTACCTACAGACTATCGACCCAGCCCAGTTTGATTCAATGAGAGGTCCTGCCTGCATAACCTGGTCAATTTCTTCAAAAAAGTTACTGAAGCAATGGATGAGGGCAAAACAGTGCATAGGGCATATTTAGACATCACAACAGCATTCAACACAATCGCATTCCCTGGTATCATAGATAAATTCTCCTAGCTAAATGTCTACCCATATGTAATTCATTAGATAGAAAAACTGGATTACAAATAGAACCCAGGCAGTTAGAGTGGGTCAGTCTACCTCTTCCAAAAGTCCAGTCACTAGCAGTACACCCCAAAGTTCAAATTGTGGGACAGTCCTCTTTGGCATTTACCTCTCAGAGACTAAAGTTAATGTTAAGGGTTTGTGGCTGACCAAGTTTGCAGTCATGTTTGGTGTGATGCCCCTGCACTGGCCCAGTAATCCAGGAGCCTCAATCCTCACCACTGGCAACAGCTATGGGATGTACATATTGGGAGGATGACAAGTACACACACAGTAAAGTACAATTTCCCTTAAGAGCACACAGAGATCACAGTCTGGGGCTGGTTTCTCCCGATCCCCAATAAGACTCTCCACTGGCACAGCTATAGGGTTAAGATCTCAGCTACCCTCTTTGTCCAACCAGTGCTTCGTGTCCCTGGCCAAGTAACTGACACACATGCACTTTGAGATTTGATTTATATACAAACACACACAGACACCTGGGGAAGGTTGACACAGGTTTATTAGCTATGCCCCCTTTTGCCCAGACTATAAGTTAGTTTCCACTGCCACCAACCACTCATCAGCTACTATAAGGCCCTTACAAAGGGTGTCCAATCCTGCTGTGTAATGTTACTATATCCAAATGGTAGTTTTGACCAAGTGACAGGCTATTAGTAGTGTCCTGTACAGTGTCACAAAATAGATATACAAGTACTCTAAGAGCTTAAATATGTCTTACAAATATCAGCCACAAAGATAGGTTTAAATATATTTAATAACAAATAATAAAAGAACAAGACAATACTCAGTAACTCAATACAGTGACTTCAGAGTTCAAAACCACAGGAAGTATTTAAAACAACATTGCAGGACAGTCTCAAATAAAGAAACATCTAAACTAATCTGTACTATATTCCTAACTATATCTAAAAGAGATACTATTCCCTGAGAACTTACTTACAGACATGCAACTGCAGATGATGATGATGAGTGGATGTTCTTGCTAGGTCCAAGACAAAATACAAAAAATGCCCAGTCTCTCTCTCAGAGAGTTCTTACATTGATATCAGATATTACTGCTGGATTAGCTTGGATGACATCACTTTTTGTCACCTGACTTAAGTTCCCAAGCTAAACCAGAAACTAACAGAATTTCACATCTCTGTGTTAAAAATACGTATCGCTCAGATGTTTGCTCAGAACGGAAAGTCATAAAACAATAAAACACTTTCAAAACAATGCAGAAATGCAGAAAGCACCCGAGTTCTAGACATCCTGTCTCCTTGTTGCATTGAAACTAACTTTTATAGCACAATCGTAAAGCAGTCTAATTTTAACTTATTTTCTTGAAGTTTTGCAAGTTAACTCTGTATGTTCCAGTTTCTACTATTAAAACATACATTTGCACAGGTATATAGTTTATATGCATTTCTGTTCTTTTCCAGTAGGGTACACTGTGGATACATCTTAGCTCAGTACATAACATACAGTTCTGTATAAATCATATAAATATTCACAAATGACATATAATTATTTACAAAATTCCAGCATGACATTTCTCCCCCCAAAAAAAACTCAAGCTAGTTTTTCAAGTAATCCTTGAGAAACATTGCTTGAGAGGGTTGAGCTTATCTGGGAATACCTTACCCTATTCCCTGTCATAAGAACCATCTGCGTTGGCATTGCTAACCCCAGTGTGGTGCTGCACTATCATATCATATGCTTGCAACCCTAGGCTCCATCTTAGTAACATGGCATTTTGCTGGCTGGCTCGATTTAGCTATGTTAAGGGATTGTGGTCTGTAACTACAGTGACTTTTCTTCCATACAGATAAGGCTGAAGTTTCTGCAGTGCCCACACTATGGCTAAGCATTCTTTTTCTACAGCTGCATAGCATTCCTCCCTGGGTTGGAGCCTATGACTGAGATATACCACTAGGTGCTTGTCTCCTTCTGAGGAAGCCTGGTAAGTATAGCCCCCATCCCATGTTTTGAAGCATCCACCTGCACAATAAATTATTTGCTGTAATCTGGACTGGCTAACACAGGGGGTCCTCCCAAAGCTCCTTTAAGCTTCTCAAATGCCTGCTCACATGCTGGGGTCCACATTATCTTATCTGGCTTGTTTTTCATTGTCAGGACTGTGAGGGGAGCAGCTATGGTACTATAATTGAGGACAAACTTTCTGTAGTACCCCACAGTCCCTAAGAATGCCTTCACCTGCTTTTTGGTAACAGGGGCAGTCCATGCCTGAATGGCTTCCACTTTGGCAGGTTTTGGCCTGATCTTGCCACTCCCGACCCTATATCCTAGGTAGGAAACTTCTGCCATACCCACCTGACATTTGCTGGGCTTAATGGTCAACCCTGCCCTCTGTAGTCTGTCCAGCACCTTCCTGGCATGCTGAAGGTGATCTTGCCAGGAATGGCTGTAAATGGCAATATCATCTAGGTAAGCAAGGGCAAAATCTCCTGCTCCTGCTAGGAAACAATCTACCAGCCTTTGGAAAGTTGCTGCAGCATTTTTCATCCCAATGGGCATCTTCATGAACTCATACAAGCCAAAAGGAGTCACAAAGGCTGACCTGTCTCTAGCACTGGGAGTCAAGGGCACCTTCCAGTAATCCTTGGTAAGATCAAAAGTGGTATGATATGTAGCCCGGCCCAGCTGCTCTAGGGCTTCATCTGTCCTAGGCATGGAGTAAGCATCTGAATCTGTGTAACTATTTAATTTCCTGTAGTCCACACAAAACCTGGTGCTGCCATCCTTCTTTGGTACCAGCACCACTGGGGAGGCCCAGGGACTGCTGGACTCCTGAATTACTCCTGCGTCCAACATTTCCTGTATCTCCTTCCTCAGAGTCTGTTTGACTCTTTCAGATACTATATAAGGGGCCTGCTTAATATGGTTTTGGGGACCTGTATCCACATGGTGCTGCACCAGGTGGGTGCACCCTGGTTTCACAGTGAACAGGTCCCCAAACTCCTGTAACACTGCTCAGATTTCTCGAACCTGGGTAGGGGATAGCTACTGGGACATTATTACCCCTTCCACTGAGGTGTCAGTCCCAGGCTCCCTGAGGAGATCAGTCAAAAGATCCCCCTCAGACTCCTCCTGCCATCCACTGCAAATACTCAGCAAATGGGCCACCCTATCCTGGTAAGGTTTCATCATGTTGACATGTTACAGTTTGTGCCCCTGCCTCCTGCCCAGTAGTTCTACCATGCAGTTAACATCACTGACCTTCCTTACCACCTTGTAGGGTCCCTCCCAAGCTGCCTGCAGCTTGTTGTGTCTGACAGGAATGAGAACCATTACCTGCTGCCCTACAGCATACTCTCTAGCTTGAGCATTCCTGTCATACCAGACCTTTTTCTGCTGTTGGGCTTCTGCCAGGTTCTCCTGGGCCAGGCCCATGGATTCCCTGTTCCTTGTCCTGAGGTTTAGGACATATGCCACAACAGACTCCTTGTGGGATTCACACTCACCCTCCCACTCATCTCAAATCAAATCTAGAGGTCCCCTCAGCCTATGCTCATACAGCAGCTGAAAGGGTGAAAAACCTGTCGATTCCTAGGGCATCTCTCTGTAAGCAAACCACAGATGGGGCAAATATTTTTCCCACTCCCTCTTAAACTGGTCTACAAATGCCTGTAGCATGGACTTGATTGTAGAGTTTAACCTCTTAACAAGACAATTAGTCTAGGGATGGTAGGGGTGGTCTTTGGGTGCTTAACACCACAGTGCTTCCACACACAAGCCAGCAGGTCTGTCATGAAATTGGCACTTCTGTCAGTCAGTATTTCATTTGGAAAACCTATCCTGCTGAAAATTTCTAACAGAGCATTTTCCACCTTTTCTGCCTCAAAGGAGGACAGAACCACTGTCTCAGGGTATCTGGTAGCATAATCTACTACCACTAGGATATACTTTTTCCCTGTGGAACTTGGGGTACTCAGAGGCCCCACAATATCCATAGCTACCCTCTGAAATGGCTCCTCAGTCACAGCTAAAGGCATCAAAGGAGCTTTCACCTTGTCTCCTGCCTTGCCTAATTTTTGACACTGCTCACAAGTCCTACAGTACCCTGTTACATCTCTAGAAATCCCAGGCCAATAGAAGTTCTGCACAATGTGTCTCTTTGTATGTTTTATGCCGATATAACCTACAAAGGGAATATCATGGGCTATGGCTAGAAGTGCCAGATGGTAGGCTCTGGGCACTACCAACTACTGTGTTCTCTTACCCTTTAGCCCTCCCTCAGGGGTCCACACTCTATACAGTAACACTTTGTCCCAGTATACAGATTCCCCCCTTCCCTTGAGAATTAGGTGCCTCACTAGCTACCTCCCTCAGGCCTTGTAATGTAGGGTCTGAGAGTTGAACCTGTCTCAACTCTCTCTTTGTAACTCTTCTCAGCTCCCCTTCCGCAGGAAGTCTGGTATTCTCTGACAGCGGTGCCTCACTGTCAGGCTGGGTACTACTACTCACCTCTGCCCTTGCCGTCACTCTGTCTAAGGGAACATCAGTACCCACAAGCACCTGTGGCTCACCTTCAGTCTCACTGCAACAGGGCAGCTCCCTCCCTGAAGTAACCACCTCACCAGTCCTGGCTGCAAGTGTGCAGTCTGTCTGGGTCTCCTCCAAGCTACCAGACTCACTTGCTTGTCTCCAAGCCTGACTGCATGTATCTGCATGCACACATGTTACTGCATTATCAAAATCATTCCCTATCAGGACATCTGCAGGGATATCCTCAAACACATCTACTTGCTGGCTTCCTTTTCTACCCTCCTATTCAAGGTAAACTCTAGCCAAAGGTATTTGGAATGGGGTCCCTCCTAAAGTTGTGACTGGAGTAGACTGCCCAAGCAAGTAGTGCTCCTCTGTAACCATTGCAGGCTTCACAATATTTAGATCAGAGTCTGTGTCTCTCTAAGCAGTGGCCTATTTTCCATCCACTAAGATTGGATATAACCTCTTGTGGTAATTTGGTACCCTTGTTGTCTTGAGATAACTTACTGCTGGCATTTTGTAATTCCCACTTATTGGCTCTCCAACCTTCCCCACCTTGCCTCTGTGGACATCTATATGCTATATGGTCTCACTGGTTGCATTTAAAACAATTAACCCTTGGACCTGGATGTTTACCTGGACTAGTGGCTTCCCCTGCTACTGGCGGACTCTGTTGGGGCAGTCTGGGCTGCCCACCATGGATTCCCTTAGATCCATGAGCAGCACTGGGTGTCCTTTTCCTTTGCAGTGATGCCCTGTTTGCTAGGTATAGGTCTCTCTTCTTCTCCAACACATCTGCAGTATTGCATTGTCTATCAGCTAACCAGATTTTCGTGTCCTCAGGCAAAGTGCTAATGGCTTGTTCCCTCACCAAAAGGTCTGCCAGCTCTTCAAAAGTGGTGACCTGACATCCACTCACCCACCTATGAAAATAACTGCATAGTTCAGCAACATATTCACACACACTTTCATCTGCCTTGTGTCTAGGCTCACAAAACTTTTTCCCAAAAGCTTCAGGTGTTAACTTAAAACATTCTAGTAAACAGTTTTTTACAATATTATAATTTAAGAAATCAGTGTCAGACAATTTAGAAATAGCAGTTACAGCTTTATCATGGATTAAGGGGGTCAGGAACCATACCCAGAGCCCTTGGTTAACATTATACTGTTTGCATACCCTCTGAAACATATGAATGAAACTATCAAAATTATCCCTCCTCTGTAAATTGTGGAAGAAATTTACCAACCTTTGTTGCTTCTGGGGTTCAGTTACTCCCTTCCCCATTACCTCCATGACTCTGGCAAAAAGTCAGCACCACCTTTTCATGTTGCCTATACCTCTCCTTCTCCACAGCCTCTAGACATCTCAGTCTGTCATTTTCCTCAGCCTCAAGACATCTCAGTTTCTCATTTTCCTCAGCCTCTAGATGTCTCAGTCTCTTTGCTGCTTCTATTTCCAAATGCTTGGCCTCCTGCTCAGGTCTCTAACTCCAGATGGATTTTTAAGTCCTCTGTGGAAAGGTTGAACTGTCCATTTTCTGAGAGTTGTACATTTCCAAGGCCAGCCTGGTTGTCCTCCTGATTGTTGGTCCACGATGCAGCTGTGACTAAAGCTGCAATCATGTCTGGTTAGTCAGGGTGGCATGCACCAATCCTTTAGTCTGGGACATTTCAGCCAACTGGCTCCTTGTCAGTTTAACATACTCCTCTGATGACATGCTTGTCTGCTCTCCCTGACTAACTAAGTTAACAAAAAATAAAGCAATTGTGATATGAAACTCTAAATGTTCACTGCATGGCTGACTGAGAGTACAAATGCCTTCCTTAGTGACCACTGATCACAGTCTACAGGAATTCAATATCCAAACCATTACAATCCAATTAATATGTGATGTAGCTATCCCACCACTGCCATCAATTAATATGTGATGTGAATATCCCACCACTGCCAGCCAATTAATATGTGATGTGGATATCCCACCACTGCCCATCAATTAATATGTGACACCCCTGCACTGGCCCAGTAATCAAGGAGCCTCAATCCTCACCACTGTCAACAGCTATGGGACATACACAATGGGAAGATGACAAATACACACACAGTAAAGTACAATTTCCCTTAAGAGCACAAAGAGATCACAGTCAGTCTGGGGCTGGTTTCTCCCTCTTTCGCCATATCCCCAATAAGACTCCCTACTGGCACAGCTATAGGGTTAAGATCTCAGCTGAGGTGCCAAGCCAAGACCTCCAGCACCCTCTATGTCCAACTAGTGCTTTGTATCCCTGCCCAAGTAGCTGACAGATATGCACTTTGAGATTTGATTTGTATACACACACACACACACACACACACACACACACACACACACACACACACACACACACACACACACACACACACACACACACATGCACACACACACACACACGCACACACACTCACACCTGGGGAAGGCTGACACAGGTATACTAGCTGTGCCCCCTTCTGCCCAGACTATAAGGTCGTTTCCACTGCCATCAATCCCTCTTATCAGCCATTATAAGGCCCTTACAAAGGGTGTTCAATCCTACTGTGTAATGTTACTATATCCAAATGGTAGCTTTGACCAAGTGCTAGGCTATTAGGAGTGGCCTGTACATTGTCACCAAATAGATATTCAAGTACTCTAAGAGCTTTAATATGTCTCACAAATGTCAGCCACAAAGTTAGGTTTAAATATATTTAATGATAAATAATAAAAGAACAAGACAATACTCAGTAGCTCAACACAGTGACTTCAGAGTTCAAAATCACAGGAAGTATTTAAAAAGTACAGTTGTGTACACTTACCATAAATGTAAATGTTCGAGTGTATTCACTGTTGCAGTCATTACATTTGGGTAATCTGCTGGCAGGTTGCCCTCAATCAGCTGAATTCTAAAGTCTTGGGTCCTGCGTCAGTTGCTGTCAGGGGTATAAAACATGCAGCCGATGCCATTTTCTTTAGTTTTTCTTGCCCCCGATGTCAGGTGCCCCCAAAAAGGTTTTATATATATATATATATATATATATATATATATATATATATATATATATATATATATATATATATACATGCATCAATATAAACTTTACCTTCATCTGCAAGCAAATACACCACATAGGTTGTAGAAGATAGAGAAGGAAAGATAAACTCCAGAATGACAGGGGGATGGCGGGAGGGTGACCTGGACTGCAACAGTGAATACACTTGAACATTTACATTTATGGTCAGTGTACACAACTGTACTATGTTCTTCATGTTTCACTGTTGCAGTCATTACATTTGGGTAGAATCCCAAAGCTATGGTTGGGAGGCTGGAGCTAAATAGCATTAGGAGCGGCTATAAGGCCCTGCAGAACTGCAGTGTTGAAGCGTGCCCTGGATTTAGAGTAGAGAGGCAAATGATAGAGCTTTGCAAAGGTGTGAACAGAACTCCAAGTAGCAGCCTCTAGAATGTCTTTGGTTGGTACTCCCCTTAGAAAGGCTGCTGAGGTAACTGCAGCTCTGGTGAAATTAGACCTAATGCCCTTGGGCACAGGTTTACCATGGTGTAAGTAGCAGAAACGGATGCAGTGGCTTATCCACTTTGAAATTGTCTGCTTTGAAATAGCCTTGCCTTCTGATCCTGCAGCATATGTCACTAGTAATTGCTCAGTTTTTCTTAGAGCTTTAGTCCTGCTTAAGTAGAATCTTAGCTGTCTGTGTACGTCCAAGGAATGCAGAATTCTCTCTCCCTTGTTCTGTGGATTTGGATAAACAGTTGGCAGATGAATTGCTTGGTTAAGAGCCACACTGGAAACCACCTTAGGCATAAAAGTAGGATTTATCCTCAGTGATACCCTGTCTGGGTAAAATATGATAAAAGGCTCTACAGCCATGAGGGCCTGAAGCTCTGAAACTCTTCTTGCTGAAGTAATTGCTAGTAGCAGAGCTGTTTTCCATGATAAGAACTTTATATCAGCGGTAGCAGCTGGTTCAAATGGAGGCAGGGTGAGCTTTTCCAACACATAATTGAGGTCCCATGCAGGCAATGGAGATCTTCTAGGAGGCCTTAAATTTTTGGCTCCTCTAAGATACTGCTTTAGTAAAGGATGAGAAAAGATTGGTGGCTCTGTATTGTAATGAGCCGAAATGGCAGAGGCATGGATTTTAATTGATGAGAAAGATAGGCCTTTGTCAAGCATCTCAGTTAAGTATTGCAATATCTGAGGAATATTTGGTTCTACTATATCAGTTCCTTGTGCTTGATTCCAAGCACAGAATCTCTTCCATTTGTTAGCATAAGATTTTCTAGTACTAGGCCTTCTGGCTTCCAAAATGACATCCATCACAGCTTTACTGAGGTGTTGTTTGTATGACTACTTGATCAGCCATGCTTCCAGGTTCAGAGTCTGTAGTTGGTTGTGCAGGATTTGATTGTTTTGCTGGGACAGTAGTTGTGGTCTTTGAGGCAAGGTCCAAGCTGGGTATTGAGACAAGTTCCATAGGATTGGGTACCAGTATTGGCAGGGCAGTCCGGGGCAATTAGTATCATCTTTGGTTTCTCTTGTCTGGCTTTTAGGAGAACTTTGGGGAGAAGAGGCAGAGGAGGAAAGGCGTAAACTGATAGGTTTTTCCAACTGAAAGATAGGACGTCCACTTTCCATGCTTGTCTGTGATAAGTCCTTGTGCAGAATCTTTTCAATTGATAATTTTGAGGAGAGGCAAATAGATCTATGTCTGGGCTCCCCCATTTCTCTGTTATCATGCTGAAGACTTGTGGATTTAATTTCCACTCATGAGGATCCATAAGGTTTCTGCTTAAATTGTCTGCCAGAGTGTTTTGTTTTCCTGGCAGGAATTGAGCTTGAAGAGGTATTTGGAAGGTCAAAGCTGTGTCCCACAGTGCCATGGCTAATCTGCAAAGGGGGTATGAATGTGTGCCCCCTTGCTTGTTTATATACCACATGACTGTGGTATTGTCCGTCTTTCTCAGTAGTTGTCCTGGATGAAGTAAGTCCTTGAAGGCTGTTAGGGCATTTTGAACAGCTAGCATCTCTTTCTGGTTGATATGTAGATGCATTTGTTTTGGTGACCATAGGCCCTGAATGCATCTTCCTGCCATGTGGGCCCCCCAGGCATAATCTGATGCGTCTGTTGTTATGGTTTGGCTGGCAGGGGGTAGAGTGAATGGCCATCCCATGTTTTGGTGACATGCCTTTCCCCACCATAGAAATTCCTGTTGCAGGCAGGGAATGAGAGGAATCATTGTTTCCAGACTGTGAGAATGTTGACTCCATAACCTTTTTAGGTACCATTGAAGTTTCTTCATATGCAGTCTTGCATATGGAATCAGTAGGATGCAGGATGCCATGAAGCCCAGAGCCTGCAGAATTTGTCTTGCAGAAGACTGGTTTTTTGTTGCCATATCAGTTTGAAGTAAGTAGTCCGTTGCCTTTTCTTGTCTGGCGTGAGGTAAGCCATCTGGGCAGTTGTATTCAAGCTTGCACCCAGGAATGTTATCTTTTGAGAGGGTACCAGTTGTGATTTTTTTTTGTTTATTGTGTACCCTAGGCATGTTAGAAGCCTTTTCACAAATGCCAGGTGTCGAAGAAGAGTGTCCTTGTTTTCTGCTTGAATGAGACAGTCATCCAAGTAAGGATATATTTGTATACTTCTTTGTCTGCAAAATGCAATTACTGGTGCCAGGCACTTTGTAAAGACCCTGGGCACAGTAGATAAGCCAAAGGGCAGTGCAGAGAATTGGTAATGCATTTAGCCAGCCTTGAATCTGAGGTATCTTCTGCATGATTGTCTTATTTGGACATGCAGGTATGCCTCTTTTAGGTCTAAAGTCACCAGCCAAGCATTCTTGCCCAGCATGGGGAGAAGCTGCTGCAAAGTCAGCATTTTGAATTTTGGAATATCCAGGTATGTGATCAAAATTGGTAAATCCAGTATTGGCCGCCAGGCCTTGTCCTTTCTGGGTACCAAGAACAGTCTTGATTAAAAACCTTGTCCTTTTTCCTGTTCTGGTACTGTCTGAATGGCCCCCATATCCATGAGGGACGTAACCTGTTTCTGTGCCTCTGCCCATTGTGTTTTTTTTTTTTGGCAGATCTGGCCAACCATTTGCCATTGATAGAGTGTGGAAATGGAATCTGTATCCCTGTGATACGATGTTTAGTACCCACTTGTCCTGGGTTATTAACTGCCAATTTTGAGCAAAAAGTGCTACTTTTCTCCCTATGGGTTCTGCCAAAAGATAAGTGCTTGGTGTAGGCAGAGGGAAGTCATTGGGATTGCTTTCTGTAGGTATGCGCTTTATCTCCTCCAGATTTGGAGGTGGAAGCGCCCCATTGCTTTGACCTGTATGAATCTTGCGCCTGGTATCTGGAGCCCTTAAGGTGTCTGGATTTGCCCCTTTGAGCTCTGTCTGACACAGGAAAGGACCAATTTTTTGTAGGCCAGTGTCTACTGAATCTTGGTGGCTGCATTTGTAAGAAGTCTTTAACAGTTTGCATAGACTTAGCTTTGTCTTCCATTTTCTTTAAAACCTCTTTTGTCTTAATCCCAAACAGAGAATCATGCTGTAAAGGTGCATCTAGCAATTTAGCTTTAACATGATCAGACAAATTTTGTTCCTTTAACCAAGCATGCCTCCTAATTACAGATCCAGTAACTGTGGCCCTGCAGGAGGCCTCTAAGGAATCAAAACCACATTGCAAAGTATGCTTTCCAACTTGTTCAGTTGCATGCAATAATTCCTGCAATTCTTTATTTTCTGCACATTCTGAAATCAACATAATTTTCTGTTTCAGCAATCCCATAACATGTTGTTGGTATGTAAGCATATGAAATTGACAGTTTAAGGCCCTGATTGCCAAGGTTGCAGATGTATAAACCTTTTTTCCCCATCTGTCCAGTGCCCTTGAATCTCTGTCAGAGGGGGCAGGATTTTTTGTTGTTGAGGCCTTAACTCCCTTTGGACCCTGTGAAATAGTTTCAGGATCAGCAGCAGGGTTTCTAAATAAAAATTTATGTGAGTCAGCGACCCTGTAATATCTGTCAGGCTTACTGGGAGCCGGAGGTAAGGAGTCAGGGGTCAAGCTTGACTTCGAAAACACACCATCCACAATGTCTAAAACAGGGGGAATAGCTAAAGGCCTGTGCTGAAGGAGAAGAAGGAAATCCCCGAGTCTCTTTTTTGATTCTGAGAAGTCTTGACTCTCCCAGTGAAAATGCTCCCTCAAAGTATGCAAGGTTTCTCCAAATGAATAATCCTCAGGAGGAGATGCAGATGGAATAGACTCCTCAGCATCAGAATCCTCATATGGAGGTATAGATAATTCTTGATCAGAAGAGGAATCGGAAGAAATAGAAACCTGATCTGAAGATTCATAATCAGTGTCTTGCCTAGGCCTCTTATCAGGAGGGGTATGGGTACCCCTGATCAAGGTAATAAGGTCTTCAGCCATTTTGATCATCTGTTTTTTAGGCATAGAGGCCTGTGCACATGGCTCATGCATCGTTTTTTTAGTTTTAGAAGTTGCTTTTTTCTTTGGTTTTGCAGCTGTTGTCAGTTTGATATACGAATGTTAAGGTCTGAATACACCCACAGAAGCCGGTGCCCGCTCAGTGGCTCCGGACCCATCCGAGGGAAATACATCCGTCGGTCCAATACCCTGAGCATCTTGCAGCATGCTGGACTCCACATGGGTGTCGGTAGAGGCCTGCGACTCTAAGGTAGCGAGTATCAGGGGCTGTGAAAGCACCTCACTGAGTACTGGCGAACCGGCGACTGGCTTAGGAGAATCTTTATTGTCGGTTTTGGATCTCGACTGCCTTTCTCTGCCCCTTTCTTTGCATTTTTTATGTACTCCGGTAGTCGGATTTCTATCCGACGACATTTCTGGGTAGCTAAATCTGTTTCCAAAATACATTGATGCAAAAATATACTGACGATTAATAGTGCGTTGGTTAAATCTAGCACAAAACTGACAGCCAGGCATGTTGTGATCAGGGCCTAGGTAAGGAATACAGTATAAATGGAAATCCTTATGAGGTATTTGCTTCCCACAAGTAATACAATTATTAACTTTTTCTGACATCGGTAAAAAGCAAGAAAAAAGTTTCCCCAATGGGGTACTTAGCTTTAGTGAAGACTTCGGTTCTGAAACTCAAACTCGAATATTTCAGTAGTCGGCCGACCGGCACTTGCGATATGCTTCTGCTTCCGGCACCACGTGGCAAGAAAGACTAAAGAAAATGGTGTCAGCTGCATGTTTTATACCCCTGACGACCTGACATAATGGAAGGGGAGACAGCAACCAACGCAGGACCCAAGACTTTGGAATTCAGGCCGACTGAAGGCAACCTGCCAGCAGATTATCCAAATGTAATGACTGCAACAGTGAAACACGAAGAACATCAACATTGCAGGGCAGTCTCAAATAAATAAAAGCAATCATCTAAACTAATGGAAAACCCTTCTTCAACAGATAACTAAAAACCCCAACCTGTCCACATTTAAAATGACCCTGAAAGACTATTTAAATGATAATTGGCTATGCCCCTGTATTGCTCCCAACTAATATTCTTCCTGTTTTTTCCCACTCATCTCACACATGTTAGCCCAAATAGTGCTCTTCCCACATAGTGATGAAAAATGACCATGGGTGGCAAGACAAATCCAAGGAACAAAATATAATCCACAGAGACAAGTTTTAATTCTTAAAAACAAGTAGTGTAAGTGCTTTCATCTTGCTTCTGTGAGCAAGAATTCATCAGGCAGACTTATATACCTCATATTGTAAAAAATATTCCTGTATGCCTGTAACATGCATGTTTATATTGTATTCTGTTATTATATTTTGCTATAATATTTTTGTTAAGCTCATTTACATATTATTAACAGTGTACTACTTAAAGTAAGTTTACTGCGTGTACCTTAATAATGTTCTTTTTTGTTGTGGAGCTTTTCTCCCCAGGTCTCTGCTGAAAATGGGATTTTTCAACCCAGTCGGACACTACCCAGATAACAAATGTAAATAAATGACCCTAGCCCTGAGTAGCATTCTGCCATCACCCAGAATGATGCTGCAGTACAAGGACAAAATGATTGACTTCAAGAATTGGCTAAGCTTCTTGTGCCATTCTAAAGGGATCCAGTATCTGTCTGCCTGGAATGACATGGTCGACAGACCATGATGCTTTGCCAGAGATAGCCTGCACCTGTCACCTCTGGGATTCAAGATACTGGCTAAGGTTCTTGCTGCCCCTATAGTGCCTTTTTTAGGCAAGGTTCAAATGACAAATTCACCACCGTAACAGGAACAGGCAAGCAAAAACTGAGGGTGATGCTACTCAATTCTAGAAGTCTAAATCTCAAAATGCACTTACTCGAGGCACTCCTTAAAATGGAGAACATCGAGATCTGTGCAGTGACTGAGACCTAGTTCAAGGCTCCAGAGAGCACCCCTGCACTACCAGGCTATAACTCATACCACACTTTTCGGCCGTGTAACCTGGACCGGAACACCAAAGGCGGAGGTGTGTCCATATTCATTAAGGATATCCACACCTCCAGGCTAGTTGCTCAGCATAATGCAGCCAAGGTTGTCCAAGTGCAACTAACTCTGGGCAAAACTGCAATCCAAATTGTAGCTTGCTACAGATCACTCACCATGCCCCAGGATTCATACTCTTCTTTTCTTGATGTACTGGAAAATATTAGGGTTCAACCAAACACCCTAATAATGGGCGATTTCAACTACCCCACCATTAACTGGGAAAACTACTCATGTACCAACTCCTTTGCTCAATGCTTTCTGGAATTCATAAACTCCAATGCCCTGGATCAACTTATCCACACCCCCACCAGGGGCAACAGTATCCTAGATCTAGTCATTACCAATATGAGTGACTGGTGTTCCACACCTGAAGTCAATGCCTCATTGGTCCGATCCAATCATAAGGTAATTACATTAGATATCCACATCCTGCCCCCACCCCCATTAAGGAAACCATGGTAAAAAATTTCTCCAAAGCCAACTTCATGCTTCTTAAGACAGAAGTGGTGAACTTCATGACACCCATGCAGATGGACAATACAGTTATGACTACTGAATCCTACACAATTGCACTTTATAAGCACTTACATGAGTGCATGGATCGTGCTATCCCAAACAGAACCAAGATGCTATCCTCCAAAAAAAGGAAGCCAATCTGTTGGTCCCCTGCCATAAACAAACTGTACAACAGAAGGAAGAAACTCTTGCAAAAGAGAGTAAAATCCCATGAGTGGAGGAGCTCCCTGGTCAGCCTCAGTAAGAAGCTGCGATCCCTGATAAAATCCTCCACAGCTAGTTATGAAAACAAAATCGCCACTGATTCTAAAGACAACCACAAAGCATTCTATAGCTATGTCAAGAATCTCAATGGCAACACTCAGATCTGCTCTGAGTTACAGCACAATGTCACTAAATATACAGACTCAACTGATATTGCCAACATCCTGGCAGATAGGTTCAGTGCTAACTTTACTCCCTCTCACCCCCCAAAGAGCCCATCTCTATACCGGAAGAGTGCAAAGTTCCTGTAATCACAGCTGCACAGGTAAAAAAACACACTCTCCAAAGCCAAGAACACATCATCCATGGGACCAGACAACATCCCAGGCTGCATTCTACACGAACTACAGAATGAACTGGCACCCCACCTAAGTACCATGTTAAATCATAGCCTCACCTCATGCTTTGTGCCTGCTGAATGGCTCACAGTGACAGTTATCCCACTCCACAAGGGGGGAGCCACCACGGACCCCGGGAACTACCACCCCATTAACCTGATGAGCCTGGTCTGCAAGGCCATGGAACATATCATCATGGAACTTATAAACAAAGACATTGGTAATCTCCAAACTCTGGACTCCACACAGTTCAGGTTTGTAAAAGGCAGATCATGTCTCCTAAACTTGATAGACTTCTTTGAAGCAGTCACCAAAGCCATAGACAAGGGCAAGGTGGTTCACACAGCCTATCTAGATCTTGCCAATTTTTCCATACCATCCCCTACTCTGGAATTATAGATAAACTCACTAAATTAGGTATAAATCCCTTTGTCACAGGATGGGTTGCCAACTGGCTCACTGACAGAACCCACACTGTGAAAGTAGCAGACTCCAAATCCGACTTCAGACCAGTGACAAGTGGAGTACCACAGGGTTCAGTCCTGGATCCTCTCCTGTTTGGTATCTACTTCTCTGAAGTGCAGGCTAACACAGAAGGTCTTTGGCTAACGAAGTTTGCAGATGACTGCAAACTAGGAGCCATAATTGAAACTCCTAACGATGTGGACATCCTACAAAAGGGCCTCACTGAGACAGATACCTGGTGTCAAAGTCATGGCCTCAAGCTCAATGCCAAAAAGGGCATTGTCATCCCCTTTGGTAAAAACTCTGTACCCATGAACTACAACATAGGCGGTAGTATACTTAACACTGAAAGTGTGATAAGAGACCTTGGGACACAGGTGGACAGTAGTCTCTCCTTTGATAATCACATTGCCACAGTAGTCAGGAAATCCTTCTACGTGGCACACCTCATCACAAAAGGTTTCGCATCCAGAAAAAAAGAGGTCATTGTTCCCCTCTACTCATCACTCATTAGACCCATTAGAGAGTACAAAGCCCCTTTTGGTATGTACCTCACAAGACATCTACAACAACTGGAAAGGTCGCAGAAATACCTCACAAAGAGGATCACTGGCCTCAAACAGATGCCCTACGCAGACCATCTCAAAAAACTCCAGCTTTACTCTGTCACATATCAACTACTCAGAGGTGATCTCTGCCTAACATACAAAACTATGTCAAACCTAGAGCTGTTGGACATGCTCCACTTAAAGAAATCCCAATCCCTCCAAGCTACACGCTCTAGGGACCTAAACCTTGTCACCACAATAAACAGAATATGCTGGAGGGATAGATTCCTGTCCCAGAAACTTCCCATACTCTGGAATAAACTACCTATCTATATCAAACAAAGCTCCTCATTAGCACTCTTCAAGAAAAATCTTGATGATTGGAGGGGAGATAGGAAATTCACCCTGGAGATCACCTCTGTGGCTCTGCTTGACAGTGGCACAGGAAAATAATTTTCTTGGGTGGCAAAAGCCAGGGTACCTTTTTGGCTGGGCTTGTATAGGCCCCAGGGCTGATAGCCTAGTACCTACCTATGAACCTAAATAATCTTTACTATATTCCTAACTATATCTAAAAGAGATACTATTCCCTGAGAACTTACTTACAGACAGGCAAGTGCAGATGATGATGATGAGTGAATGTTCTTGCTAGGTCCAAGACAAAATACAAAAAATGCCCAGTCTCTCTCTGAGAGAGTTCTTAAATTAGTATCAAATATTACTGCTGGGTTAGCTTGGATGACATCACTTTTTGTCACCTGACTTAAGTTCCCAAGCTAAACCAGAAACTAACAGAATTTCACATATCTGTGTTAAAATACATATCTCTCAGATGTTTGCTCAGAACTGAAAGTCTTTAAACAATAAAACACTTTCAAAACAATGCTGAAATGCGGAAGGCACCCTAATTCTAGACACCCTGTCTCCTTGCTGCATTGAAACTAACTTTTATAGCACAATCGTAAAGCAGTCTAATTTCAACTTATTTTCTTGAAGTTTTGCAAGTTAACGCTGTATGTTCCAGCTTCTACTATTAAAACCTACATTTGCACAGGTATACAGTTTATATACATTTCTGTTGTTTTCCAGTAGGGTACACTGTGGATACATCTTAGCTCAGTACATAACACACAGTTCTGTATAAATCATATCAATATTCACAAATTACATAGAATTATTTACAAAATTCCAGATAGCTGGGCTGGCAGCGTGACACTTGGTACCATCATACATTCCTCAAAGAGCATCAAGAAGGCCTGTCCCAAGTAAATTCCTGGTGTTAAAACAAAACTGTGGACTAAAAGTAATGTCATGAAGCATAGTCATATTCTTCAGCAAGCATGACTCCCCTTATAACTATCACATTGACAAGACACCCCTAAAAATCAATTCCATATGTCCCCTGTTGTAAGGAAGTCTTTTTTCATTGCACAGCTTATATTTAAAGATATTGCATCTGAGTTCATGGGTGTAATTGTTCCTCTGTACCTGGGACTCATTAGGCAGATCATTAAGCATAGTGCACCTTTCAGTATATACCTGTCTAAATGATTGTGGCAACTGGAATAACCACAACACTTTCTTTCTCACTAAAATCATACAAATGATGCAGACTGTCTCAAAGCCTTGTCCTGCTTCTCAGTATCAGACAGGTTACTGAGAGGTGACCTCTGTGCTATGTTAGAGCTTAAACAGACCCTATTCTGTAAGCTCTATTGTACATTTGCAAGTCTAATGATATAATAAACACCTGTTCAAGGGATTTCAGTCTATTTTCCAAAATAAATAGAATATGTTTGAGGACTAGATTTGTATCACAGAGAATATTGCTTTTATGGAACCATTTTCCACTCCATGTAAAGCAAATTACTTCTCTTTCTCTAGTCCAATGTAATTTAGATGAAGGGATGGATAACCAGAAATTCACCCCTGTTTTAGCACCCTGTTCCTCATGGGTAGCGAAAACAAGTAAATCTTGCAACATGTCTTTGTTTAGCTAATCTCTGAGTTATTCATATGCAACATAACGACTAAAAACTACCATGGGAATATGTGCCTAGACTTACTAAGATATTCACAGATCAATAGCTTTGTAAGCATATATGAACCAATAACATGATTTGACAGTCAACACTAACAAATTGTTAATAATTAGGATATAAAGATAGTTGTGCCACTTACATTCCTAATTCCAGCACCATAAAAACATTATTTTTAACAGCACACATATCCTTGACAAGAATGGCAATACACTTGACATTGTAGGTAGTAGGTCATTTTTTATGAATGAACATAATCATAATCTGAAATGCATTTTGGAGAAAGATGTGACAAACAAAAGCAACACATTTTTAAGTTTTGTGATTAGTAGCAGTCTTTATTTCTTTTGTTCTAGTAATGGCAAAATCTGTGGTGCACCAGGTCATTTTACTTGACAGTCAAAGGAAATAGTTTATATGGCAGCTTGTATAATATGCAATACCTTTTATGTGGCAGGACCTCCAGGAAGCAAGAAGATGTATATATGAACCGTACTATACAATCAGGAAGTGTTTTACTTAAAATGTCTTATATAAACACTCTATTAAATGGATTTGTTGTAAAAATTTTATTTTTAAGTTGCAGAACAAGTCATTTTGCATGTTGGGGGAGGGTTAGCAAATCCATTTTGATCTGAAGATAATTAACTATGGCAGATTTTGTTGAAAATCTGTTAAGAACTATCTTAAATAATACTGAGCATCAATTGTATTTTAAAAGCAAGGCCCTTTAATCATTAATTGTTCTGGGCTTTCATTTTTTTCTTTCTGTTATTAGCATGTGACTTTTAAACTCTGTTATGGAAAGATGTTCATTTGTGTGAAGTTTATTAGTGAGAAGAAGTTAAATTTATGAACAAAACTGCATACTGATCTTGATAAAAAACGTTAGAAATGCAAAGTCTGCAGTCATTTGTTTTTTGATCTAGCAATATGATTGCAACCGATGTCACCTTTTGAGGAGAAATCAAAACATTTGTTTTTTACCTCATGCTTTACCCCCCTCCCCCAAATAATGTTATTTTATGAAAACCCTAAGGCTGTTATGTTTTGTTGCTTAAATATAAAACTATAGGCCGGAGGTTTTACTGTTGATTTAGAAGAAATAGCTAAGCTTAGAAACCAGGCTGGAGTTATTTAATATTTAAGGCGTGTCTTGGCAAAAAAAAAAAAAAAACCTTGGCAAGATGAAAATTAGCTGCCTAATTAACTAGAGCTGAGCTGTTGGTATAGTTTGAAAAAGACATTAACATGCAAAAATAAACAATAATATACAAGCTGGGATGATTAACTTTATATTTCCCTTTGAGGTGATACTGGGTAGAACCTATGATCCAATACAATTAGAAAGCTTGAGCGATCACCATGGTTTCCCAGTAGCTGTATTTATAGTTAATAGGGATAGGCTATGATGTTTGCAGATGACATTGTGATCTGTAGTGAGAGTAGGGAACAGGTGAAGGAGACCCTGGTGAGATGGAGATATGCTCTAGAGAGAAGAGGAATGAAGGTCAGCAGGACTAAGACAGAATATATGTGTGTGAATGAGAGATAGGATAGAGGAATGGTGAGGATGCAAGGAGTAGAGGTGGCAAAGGTATATGAGTTTAAATACTTGGGATCAACTGTTAAGAGTAATGGTGTGTGTGGAGGAGAGGTGAAGAAGAGAGTACAGGCAGGATGGAGTGGGTGGAGAAGAGTGTCAGGAGTGATTTGTGACAGACGAGTACCAGTAAGAGTGAAAGAGAAGGTCTACAAGAGGGTAGTGAGACCAGCTATGTTATATGGGTTGGAGACAATGGCATTTACAAAACGGCAGGAGTTAGAGCTGGATGTGGCAGAGTTAACTTGTTAAGATTTGCACTGGGTGTGACAAGGGAGGACAGGATTAGGAATAAGTATATTAGAGGGTCATCCCAGGTTGGAAGGTTTGGAGACAAAGCCAGAGAGGCAAGATTACATTGGTTTGGACATGTGCTGAGGAGGGATGCTGTGTATATTGGGAAAATGATGCTAAGGATGAAGCTACCAGGTAACAGGAAAAGAGGAAGGCCTAAGATGAGGTTTATGGATGTGATGAGAGAGGAAATGCAGGTGGTTGGTGTGACAGAGCAAGACGCAGAGGACAGGAAGAAATGGAAACAGATGATCCGCTGTGGCAACCCCTAACAGGAAAAGCCGAGAGAAGATGATGATGATGAGGGATTGGCAGGGGATTTTTAGAATTAGGGGGTGGGAAGAGAGATAAAGCGTTATGGGATAAGTGGAGAATTTATGTTTAGGGTGGAGGGTTGGAGTTTTAGGTTTGGTGAGCAATCTGAGATGTTAGGGTTAGGGATAGGGAGTGGAGGTTTAGGTTTAGAGAGCAATAGCAATCTGGGGTTTAGATTTAGGAAGGTGGAGTGGAGTTTTTGAATTAAGAAGCAAGGATTCAAGTTAGGAACTGGAAGGTTATAATTAGGCCTCTGGTAGGGTTACACAGTTTAATAGGGGTCAGGTATTAGGAGGGCTAAATAGTTAAGCAAGATCAAGCTAGTGGGAATTTGAGCACTTGTGTTTTTGAGCAAGTGTTTCTCGAGCTGCAAGTGCACAAGCCCTTGTAGTAAACCCTGGCCCCTAATATGATTGCATGGAAAACCTGAAACCGAACTTCTCAACTGTCTCTGATTTTTTTTTGCAGAATGTTCCCAATTTTGCCTGATATTTTTGCCCTGTCTATGGTAAAAGTTTTGATTTTCTGGTAAATAACTGAGTTGCCAGAGATTAGAGTTTTATACTTGTTACTGTTCAGAAAATGCATGTAGATGCAAACTCTGACTTTCTATTACCTTTCTAAGTGAATTAGAATATTATTTTAAAAATTGCTGATAATTTATTAGTGTCTTTGTCTCTCATTAGTCTTTGCTTTATCCCCAATTCTTAAGCACAGATGAAGTGAGCTATGTCTGAATTTCCTGCAGCAAAGCCTGTAGATTCTCATGGCTGTTTGATGCCAGTGTTGTTTTAGTTGTTTGGTTTTACTGATTTTGAACTGGTAGGACTTACACAAAATGTCATTCTCCTTTATTATAAATAGCAACGCTTGACTATGCCTGAAGGCAAAATAGGTTAACAATGGTTGTAGTATGAGAAGTACGCTATGGCAAATACATTTCAAAATTTGATTTCCGGGTACATATACCTTGGTCATGTACTACAGCATGATTAGTGAGAAAATTAACCAGGAGACCAGCCATATTTTCTATTCATAAAAGAAGCAGTGCAGCATACTGATTTAAGGAGATAAAAACATGCTACATCATCCTTGTCAGAGTTTGATTCCCACAACTTCCAAGTTGCTTAATGTATAACTCTCAGAAAGTCACGCTGAAGCTTCTATGTAGGTCAATGTTTTCTCTATTAGTGGAGACAAAAATGAGGCAGATGTGTTAGTAGGTCTTCCCAAGTTCCCAGTTGCTAATGATGACCTAGACATTTCAGTTTGCCCTATATTTTCTAGTCTCATGAAAGGCAGCAGATATAGATCTACAAAACAGGAACAATATACCAAACATTGCAGACATTTGGAGAACGAGAGTTCCTGCTGAGTTATGCCTCATACTTCTGCATTCATGTGCTGCTGAGTGTCAAGTACAGGTTTAACTTTGAGAAAACTATCTTTTTTTAGCTGTAGTGAGAGCTTGGATATTTTATTGCATATGCTGTGCCTTGGAAGTAATATATTTAAAGGATGTTGCCCTAACTGGTAGGGTTTTATATCTTTATAATTTCAAAAAAATAAAACAATGCTGTTTTCTGTGTTTGTAATTCATCATATTTGCAGAAACCCCAACACAAGAAGTACTGCATAAACTGCTGTTGTCCTGTCATAAAAAAAAGTCAGTTATACAGAACAGTGATGCTTCTCTACCCATTTTAATGGGCATCAATTTAACTAGCTTTTATTTAAACACAGGTCCAATAACCCCCCCCAAAATGTATCCACCATTAGAGATATATAAAAATTAAATGTCTGTCTGTTTTTTAACAACACTTGACATCGTAGTTTAATAACATAGGGAGTTTGACATTTTCGCATTATTAGAGCTTACACATGGAAAGCAAGGCACCAGCTGTGTAATTATCAGAAAAGGGTTTCAAGTTCAGCTCAAAAACCTTGACGTACTCATGTCTCCAAATTACTACTTCTATGAAAAGAACTGTATGATGCCCTTGTGGAGTAAGGTCATGTTACAGATCCAGAGCAGCTTGCCCTCTGTGCTGTGCTTACAGTTTGGTTGTTCTGCAAGGTATTCCAGCATATAGCATGGAAAAAAGATATAAAAGAATAGCTTTCAGGAAAATGCAGTATATCCCGAGTCATTCTTAACAAGGAGACTGTTACTGTTACTTTGCTAAGCATCTCATACCTGAACAAGCAATCTCTTTTATACTGGTAGATGCTGTGACGGCCCCTCTCTACTCTGAGTGAGTAATCAAGGAGCCTCAATCCTCACCACTGACACCAGTGAGAGGCAGTCACTAAAAACAGGAATTGATTTGCACAGTATTTAAAATGCAGCTCTCTGCATCAAGCACAATTTCCCCCAACAGCACACAAGGAACATGCTCCACTGGGATTGGACTCTGTGTCTCTTCAGATCCCAGACAAGACCCACCTTGGAGCACTGTGTCCCAGTTCCAGCTATCTGACACATACACTTGAATATCTGATTTCACATACACACACACACACACACACACACACACACACACACACACACACACACACACACACACACACACACACACACACCCACACACACCCACACACACCCACACACACACACACACACACACACACACACACACACACACACACACACACATATATGGGAAAGGCTGGCACAGATTAACCGGCTGTGTCTTCTCTCTCCAAACTATAAGGTAGATTGCTGCCAACAGTCAAATACTCTAAGGCTCTTGCAAAATGTAACCAATTATACTGTGTCAAATTAAGACTGATATAAATGGTAGAGTGTGATCAAAGGAGTAAGGCTTTTTGGAGTAGCCACAGTGTCATTAAAATAAGCACAAGTACTCACAAGATGTTAAAAGTATTTTCTAAAAGACCAGCCATGATGAAAAGGTATAAACAGATTTAATACTGGATAATAAAATAGAGAACACGGGAACACTTAATATTTAGTTACAATAAACAACAGAGTTTTCAGTCACAGGAAATATAAAGATAACACAGTTGGACTGAATCTCACAGATGCAGAAAAAATAATACTAAACTAATCTCACTGTATTACAGTATTCCTAACTGAACTAAAGAGAAACTGTCCCTAGTTAACTTACTTATTATCGCAAGGCAAGATGTACTGCTGAGATGCTCACTTCCACAAGGCAAGATGAAATACTACACACTGACTGAACTGTACAACTAACAGCTGAACTGTGATAACTGGCATAGATCTTTTATATCATATTCCAAAGAAAAACAAAAACAAACTGCTGCTGCCGGAGTCCCATCCTTCAGCTGGTTCTAGAATGACATCACATCTAGTCACCTGACTTTGGCACAATACTCATTCAGAACTCTGTTAAGATTCTGTTGCAGCATTTTTAACATAAGCAACTTTTACAAATACCTTTTTTATACAGCATTTGTACACATCAATATGACAGTCAAATGACATAAGATTATTTACAAACTTCAGCCAGCCATGCTGGCATATGCCACACATGCACTATCTTACTTCTCCTGGTACAGCTGTGAATACCTTGCAATGTCACATCTCTCACCCCCTTTGAAGACTCAAGCTAGTTTTTGAAGCGACCCTGGAAAAACATTGCTTGAGAGGAATGGGCTTGTCTGGGAACACATCAACCTATACCCTGTCTTGAGAATCCATCTGCATTGGGATTGCTGTAATCTGGATTTGCTAATACAGGGGGCCCTCCCAAAACCCCTTTAAGCTTTTGGAATTCCTGCTTGCAGACTGGTGTCCACACTAACTTATCTGGCCTGTTTTTCTTTGTCAGTTTTGTGAGGGGAGCAGCTATTCTACTATAATTGGGAACAACCTTTCTATAGTACCCCGCTGTCCCCAAGAATGCTCTCACTTGCTTTTTGGTAACAGTGTCAGACCTGAATAGCTTCTACTTTGGTAGGTTCTGGCCTAATACTACCACTCCACATTCTATGTCCCAAGTAGGAGACCTCTGCCATATCCACCTGACACTTACTGGACTTAATGGTCAACCCTTCCCTTTGTAGTTTGCCCAGGACCTCCTTGACGTTCTGAGGCTTCATTATGTTACCATAGTACAATTTGTGCTTCTGCCTCCTGTCTAGCATGTTTACCATGTAATTAACAATACTGACTTTCCTTATCACTTCAAAGGGTCCCTCCCAAGATACCTGCAGCTTATTGTGAATGTCAGGAATGAGCACCGTAACCTGCTGTCCCACATCATACTCTTGGGTTTGATCCTTCCTTTCATACCAAACCTTTTTTTGCTGTTGAGCTGCTGTCAGGTTTTCCTGGGCCAAAACCCATGAACTTCCTAACTTTATCCTGAGGTTTAGGACATATGCCACAACAAATTCCTTGTGGGATTCACATTCACCAGTCCACTCATTGTAAATCAAATCTGAAGGTCCCCTCACCCTATGCCCATACCATAACTCAAAGGGTGAAAATACTTTGGATTCCTGGGGTACCTCATTGTATGCAAACAGTAGATGGAACAAAAATGTGTCCCCCTCTCTTAAACTGGTCTGCAGATGCTTGTCTTTAGTGTAACGTTTAACCTGTCCACAAAGCCATTAGTCTGGGGATGGTAGGGGTTAATCTTTATGTGCTTCACCCCACAACACTTCCATAGACAAGCCAGCAGGTCTGACATAAAATTAGCACCTCTGTCAGTCAGTATTCCTCTTGAGAAACCTACCCTGCTGAAAATCTCTAACAAAGCATTTGCCACCTTCTCTGCCTCGATGGAGGACAGTGCCACTGCCTCAGGGTATCTGGTAGCATAATCTACTACCACCAGGATATACTTCTTCCCTGTGGAACTTGGGATATTCAAACCCCCACGATAACCATAGCTATAGTCTGAAATGGATCCTCAATCACAGGCAAAGGCATCAATGGAGTTTTGGCATTGTCTCCTCCCTTGGCTACCTTTTGGCATTGCTCACAGCTCTTGCAGTACCCTGTTACATCCTTTACAACCATAGGCCAATACAAATTCTGCATAATATGACTCTTGGTATGCTTTATTCCTATATGACCTGCAAAAGGACCAGACTGCAGGATCAGGGTACCACCAACTGCTGTATTACCTCACCCTCTAGCCCTCCCTCAGGGGTCCACTCTCTGTACAGTAACCCTTTGTTCATGTATACAGATCCCCCTTCCCATGAGAATCAGGTGCCAACTTAGTTACCTCCTTCAAGCCTCATAAAATAGGATCCAAAAGCTGAGCCTGTCTCAACATCTCAACTCTGTCTTTGTAAGTTTGCCTAGCTCCCCTTCCACAGGAAGCCTAGTATCTTCTGACAATGGTGCCTCCCTGTCAGCCTGGGTACTACCACTCACTTCTGTCCTTGCAGTCTCTTTGTCCATGAGAACATCAGTACCGACCAGCAGTTGTGGTTCACTTTTAGGATCACTGCTACTAGGTAGCTCCCTCCCTGAAATAACCACATCACCAGCCCCAGCTTAGGGCATAGGGTCTGTCTGGGTCCCCCCAGGCTACCAGACCAACCTGCCTGTGCGCACAAGGTACTATATTATTAAAATCATTCCCTGTTAAGACATCTGCAAGGATATCCTCAAACACACCTACCTGCTTGTTCCCTTTTCCACCCTCCCAGTCAAGATGAACCTTGGTCAAAGGTATTTGAAATGGGGTCCGTCCTGAAGCTCTAACTGATGTGGACTACCCAAGCAAGTACTGCTCTTCTTTAACCACTGCAGGTTTCATAATGGTTATGTTAGAGGCTGTGTCTCTCTTAGCAGTAGCCTGTCTTCCATCCACTAAGATAGGACACAAACTCCGGTGATAGTTTGGTAGCCCTGTTGTCTCCAGTCACCTTACTAGTGGCATGCTGTTATTCCCACTTACTGGCTTCCTCAACTTTTGCTCCCCACCTTGTTTCAGTGGACATTTGTATGCTACATGGCCCCTCTGGTTACAGTTAAAACATCTAACCATTGATCCTGGCCATGTACCTGAACTAGTGGCTTCCCCTGTTACTGGTAGACTGTGTTGGGGTGATTTAGGCTGCCCACCATAGGTTCCCTTGTATCCATGTGCAGAACTGGGTATCTCTTTCTTATGCAGTGATGCCCTGCTTGCAAAATAGAGATCCCCATTTTCTCCTCAGTTCATCTGCAAAGTTACATTCTCGGTCTGCCAACCAGATTCTCATGTCCTCAGGCAAAGTGCTAAGGGCTTGTTCACACACCAAAAGGTCTGCCAGCTTTGAAAAGTGGTGACCTGACACTCACTCACCCACTTATGAAAGTAAGTGCTTAAGTCAACAATATAATCACATACACTTTCGTCTGCCTTGTGTTTATGCTCACAAAATATTTTCTGCAAGCTTCAGGAGTTAACTTAAAACAGTCTAGCAAACATTGGTTTACTTCTTCATAATTGAAACAGTCAGTATCAGATAATTTAGAAACAGCATTTATAGCGTTAGCATGGAGTAAGAGGGTCAGGAACCATACCCAGAGCTCTTGGTCAACATTATACTGTTTACATAATCTTTCAAATATTTGAATGAAACTATCAAAGTCATCCCTTTCCGCAAATTGTGGAAGACATTTACTGACATTTATTGCTTCTGGGGTCTGGTTATTCAATTCGCCATTACCTCTATGACCCTGACAAAGAGTCAACATCGCCCTCTCATGATGAAGCTGCTTCTCCTTTTCTTCATCCTACAAGCACTGCAGTTTCTTTAATAGTTCCAACTCCAAATGCTTGATCTTCAGTTCATGCTGATGCTGCTTCTCCTTTTCTTCAGCCTCCATTTCAAGTCTCTTTAACACCAGTTGGATTTTTAAGTCCTCTGAGGAAAAGGTGAACTGTCCTTTTTCCGCAGACTGCAC
This sequence comes from Protopterus annectens, assembly GCF_019279795.1. Lineage (NCBI taxonomy): Eukaryota > Metazoa > Chordata > Ceratodontiformes > Protopteridae > Protopterus > Protopterus annectens. The sequence continues at coordinate 384,184,115 of NC_056746.1, forward strand.
ATCCCCATCACCAGACTGGCTATTTTCCCGGTTGCTGGACTGTGCTGCAGCTGCAATCAAGGCTGAAATCATATTCTCTTTAGTCAGGTGGGCATGCACCACTCTGTTGTCCTCACACACCTTGGCCAGCTGGTTCTTTGTCAGCTTGCTATAATCTTCTGTGGACAGCTTTGCCTGCTTTCCCTGACTAAACTAACTAACAAAAATAAATAAAACTGTTGTAACGCTGAAACTCTGAATGCTTACCTTGTGGCTGTTGAGAGTACACAGACATTCAGTGACAACTGCTTACAGGCTACTGAAGTTCAATTAAAATCCCACCACTGTCATCAATATGTGTTGGCCCCTCTTTACCTCAAACCAGTAATCAAGGACCCTCAGTCCTCACCACTGACACTGGTGAGAGGCAGTCACTAAAAGCAGGAATTGATTTACACAGTATTTCAAATGCAGCCCTCTGCATCAAGCACAATTTCCCCCAAGAGCACACAGGGGACACTCTCCACTGGGACTGGACTCTCTGTCTCTCCAGATCCCAAACAAGACCCACCTTGGAGCATTGTGTCCCAGTTCCAAGTATCTGACACACACACTTGAATAACTGATTTCACACACACACACACACACACACACACACACACACACACACACACACACACACACACACACACACACACACACACACACACACACACACACACACACACACACACACACATCTGGGAAAGGCTGGCACAGACTCACTGGCTGTATCCTCTCTCTCCAGACTATAAGGTAGATTGCTGCCATCAGTCAAATACTCCAAGGCTCTTACAAAGGGTAACCAATTATACTATGTCAAATTAATACTGATATAAATAGTAAAGTGTGGCCAAAGCAGTAAGGCTTTTCGGAGTAGACACAATGTCACTAAAATAAGCGCAAGTACTCTCAAGATGATAAAAGTATTTTCTAAAAGACCAGCCACAATGAAAAAGTATAAAAATATTTAATAATGGATAATAAAGTAGAGAGCAGAAGAACACTTAATATTTAGTTACAATAAACAGAGTTTTCAATCACAAGAAATATAAAAATAACACATATGGATAGAATCTTACAGATGCAGAAAAATAATACAAAACTAATCTCGCTGTATTATTCCTAACTAAACTAAAGAGAAACTGTCCCTAGTTAACTCACTTATTAACGCAAGGCAAGATGTATTGCTGAGATGCTCACTTCCACAAGGCAGGATGAGATACTACATACTGACTGAACTGTACAACTAATAACTGAACTGTGATAACTGACATAGATCTTTTATATCAGATTCCAAAGAAAAATAAAAACAAGCAACAAACTGTTGCTGCTGCCAGAGTTCCGTTCTTCAGCTAGTTATAGAATGACATCACATCTAGTCACCTGACTTTGGCAAAAATGCACATTCAGAACTCTGTTAAAATTCTGTTGCAGCATTTTTAACATAAGCAACTTTTACAATACATTTTTAATACAAGCAACTGTACAAATCACTGTGACAGTCAAATGACATAAGATTATTTACAAAACTTCAGCCAGCCATGCTGGCATATGTCTTACTTCTCCTGGTACAGCTGGCAATACCTTGCAATGTCACACATGTCATAACTACTCAGCTATGATCAATTGCTGTCACACTCTAACAATATACACTGCAGGTCTTAAACGTGCAACAGTGGTTTCCATTATACTTTAATATGTATAACACCGGAATACAACAGTATTTTTTACAAATATATTTTTACTCTACTTTATATGCAGTTTGGGGGATTTAGTTTTCAAATTACCTCAAAAGCCAGTGGTGTGTGAAGCACTGAAAACTGTAGTGAATGTACACTATGCACTTTCACAGAAATTCAGTTGTGCTCAGAACACACTACAGCAAAGGTCATGTATAATGGACTGCTTAGATTATTCTATGTTCAATCAAATGAACTTGGCGTGGCTCCTCAATAATAAACAAAAAGCCTGCTCTCACTGACGCTGACCTGGTGCTCTTTACCTCTTTCTCTTCAGAACCACTGGGTCCTCTTTGCTGTGCTAAAGAGCAAAAAAGGTCTTCAAGCTTCAATTATTAATTTTTAAATGGTTTACTGCAAAATATACCACACAAGAAATGCTGAAGCGCTTCAGTAAGCAGTAAAGCAGTGTCAGAATTTCACTTCTATACCAGCTGAAGTGAATTCTAATATTGCCAATCGCACCCCCTATCACCCACCCTAGCTACACTTCTCTATTTAAATTTATATATTGGTCCACCTGAAATAGTGTTAATTAATAATAAAAAAATAACTATATTATTTCTGTGCTCCAAAACATAACATCAGAGCATGTAAATTGAACAAAACATTTTGCAGAAGGTGCCCCTGCATCCCCATACCTCTGCCAATTAAATATATCAACTCTGAGATAATACAGTACTGGGGAAAGGGCATATTCCCAACCCCAGTATCATACTGATTTTGCAAAACTAACTCAGTTGACAAAATATCTGTTGACTAAATTACAAGTTGACAAAATTAAGGGATCCTCTCTCTCTCTCTCTCTGTGTGTGTGTGTGTGTGTGTGTGTGTGTGTGTGTGTGTGTGTAATAAATATATATATATATATATATATATATATATATATATATATATATATATATATATATATATATCTATAGATATAGACACGCAAACACGTATATACATGCATACACACACACACACAGACACACACACACACACACACACACATATATATATATATATATATATATATATATATATATATATATATATATATACACACAGATAGAAATGCACAAAAATGTCTATCTATATCTATATATGTATATACAGAGCGAGAGAGAGTACACACACACATTTCTATATTTGCTAGTTCCATAGTCACTCAAGAGATCACAAAACTTTGAACTAGCTGAAGCAGTGTACAGTGGTCTTACCTAAAGAGCAGGACTGCCCAAAATAAGTCAGTTACTTTTTGATGTGATTCTGTGGAAAAAAAAAAAAATGAAAAAAAAGATGGTCACTGAAAGGTAACATGACAAGTGAAGGACTAGTGACTGCTTGCAAGGCAAGGATTAAAATAGACTACAGAAATGGGACCAGCAGGAGGTGCATGACATCCTAAGTACCAAACCAAGTAGAAAAGAAAATGCAAGATTTATATAAACCACTAAAGTTTATTTTCAAGATCCTTCAGATTAAGAGCTTTTGTCAAGATCAGACTTCTTCAGAACCTGAAGTCTTTCTCCATCGACAGTTTATTTAAAACATTCAGGCAACCAATGAAACCACACAAAACTGTCACATGTCAGATCCTTGGTACAAATATGGTATAAAACAATTATCAGTTAGAAGACAGAGAGAATTAATGCTAAGCGCTAAAATATTCCGTACCAGTCTATCAGCTCCTAATTCAAGCTGCCATAATAGTTTATTCTTTTCCAGCTTCTGCTACTCCTTGGGTTTATGTTAACTTAGAATTAGCACTAAGAACACAAATGCATTGATATTAAGGCAACTTTCTATGTATCTAGTCAAAGAAATTTTCATATTTTTCTATTCAAATCATATAGATATTTGTAAACCTGTTTACACAAACGTGCTCAGTTTTACCAACATAAAATGCTGCATGAAGAGCAGTGTGTTAAATATACCACACTTTCATAGTACAAGAAAATTTTCCTTTTAATTTTACCTGCCCATAGCCTTCAATAGTCACCTCTGAAATGCTCGGAATAACTACATTGGTTACAGCAACCACATATGTAAGTACTATCCATAGTAAAGGGAACATTATTTCTGTTCTGAGTAAAGGATTCAAAAGTGTTTTTAAGATTTCTGACCCTCTTATAAATAAAGCAGGGTTTTTCTCCTAAAATTTTCCCAACCTCAGTAAAATATTTGAAAAGTCATCAATTAGAAATAATAATATTGTGAATGTCATGACTAATAGGAAAGTACTTAAGAAGAATCATAACACTACCAAAATTCTTATCAGGGTTTTCAACCAGAAAATCAGAGCCATCACCTAGTAAGGCTTGTAAAAACCTATCATTCTTTTATTCACAACCTCTTCTTGAACAAGAGTGGTAAACCAGGAAGGATAGCCTATCTCATCAAACATGTTCAGGACTACATCAATTTCTGCCATAAATTGTTTGTCATCTGAGATGATCATAGCTATTTTCACAAACTGCCCCTTAACTAAACTCTTTTTTTGATATCGTGGATGGCAGCTCCTAAAATGAAGGTCGCTTTTAGAAAATGTTGGTTTTCATTAAATAGTTGACATAAAATAGCTGTTGCTAAAATATTTATTAGCACATACATATAATTCATCATTATTGCATCATACTGGAAAGTAAACCTAAGAAAACTTCTAGTGTTATTCAAATAGTTACTAAATTCTAACAGCATGTCTTCAGGAACTGACTATAAAATTGAGATATAATCTAAAAAAATGAAAGTATGCCTTCCAAAATTTAGCATATTCAGAGTTCAAAATAAAATTGTTCTAACAAATGTTGGATTAAAAAAATGGATTTATTTAGTCTTGGAGGACTTGATGCTATATTTTACATCAACTATTTACCAAAAAATGATTTCCAAAAGGTACCTTCATATAAATGTACATGTGAATGTCTTTGGATGTGCATTATGTTCTTAAGGTATAGATCTTGCCACTTTTCAAGATTTAAAAGATTAAAAGATTTAAAGATTCAAAAGAAACTTTATGGTCATTTAGGAAACACAAGTACTACCTAAATGAAATTTTGAGTGTCAGCTCTTTTACAGGAAAAGACTAACACAAAAGACATGACATGATAGGTATTAAAGAATAAGCAATAACTATAGTAAAAAAGTAATTGTCTAGGTAGCTGACGCACATGCTTGTACACTATTTATATTCACTGGACATCAGTGACTACTAGATAATTAACACATGAAAAGAAAATTATACTATACACAGAGGTGAGGTTGGGTGATATTGCACTTAAGAAAGTGATCGGAATAGCACTTGATTGAGAATATATTCATTTTAGTGTGTAATAAATAAATAGAATTAGTGTATGAAAAAAAAGAAAAGAATGAGAGGGTAACAATCTATTATAGTTTTGATGCATCCAGACTTGCATCTGCATCAATGAGTCTTATTGCAGCTGGATAAAAACTGCTCATGAATCTGGAGGTCTTGAAGCGGATACTTCATAACCTACTAGATGCAAGTTTAGTGAACCAGCCATATGCTGGATGAGAAGTGTCAGTCAGTATTTTTGGGACCGCTTTCATTTCTCATTTGTAAGGTAAGAAGACTAGTGCCTACAATATTTTCTGTTGTTCTTATTATTCTTTGCAACTTTTTCCTTTCGGCCATTGTACTGTTATTGAACCATACAGTGTAGTTGCTGGTGATAATGTTCTTGATGGCTCCTCTGTAGAAGGTATTTAGAGAATTCATAGAGAGCTTTGCTTTTTTAAGCCTTCTTAGGAAGTGTAGTTGCCCCGGTCATACTCCAGGAAAGATCCTCTGATATATGTACCCCCAGGAACTTTGTAGTTTGGACTCTCTCCACTTCTTCACAGTTGATCTTAAGGGGTAGGTGCATGGCACAGGTTTTTCTGAAATCAATAATGATTTTTTTTCTTTTATTGATGTTCAGGTCCAAATTGTTGTTGTTGTTATTGCACCATTCAGTCAGGGAGTTGACCTCATTCCTATAACCACTCTCATCATCACCACATAAGAGTCCCACCACTGTGGTGTCATCTGCAAGTCTGATGATGTGGTTGTTGCTAGCTTTCACAGAGCAGTCATGGGTAAGGACTGTGAACATAAGAGGACTCAGCACACAAACCTGGATTACTTTGGTGTTGATTGTAATAGTCCTTGAAGTGTTGTTACCAGCACACCAGCACAGGACCTTTATGGTCTTCCAGTCAGGAAATCGAGGATCCAGTTGCACAGCCCTTTATTTATGCCAAGGTTGATTAGCTTTTCTATAAGTTGCATTGGAATCACTGTATTGAATGCTGAGCTGAAATCTATGTACAACAGCCTGGCATAGTTGTTCTTCTCTTCAAGATGCTCCAATGTGAGGTGAAGTGCCACCGAAATGGCATCAGCAGTAGATCTGTTTGCCCGGTAGGCAAACTGCAGTGGGTCAAAGGATTGGGGTAGTTTAACTAGTCTTTTAAAGCATTTCATTACATTAGATGTAAGGGCCACTGGCCTGTAATCATTTAGGCAGGTGGGGTTGACTTTTTTGGACAGAGGGATTATGTTAGTAACTTTGAGGCATGCTGGTACTTTTTCCCCGGACAAGTAAGGTATTGAAGATGTCTGTCAGGACTATGCTGATTTGGTTTGCAAAACCTTTCAATACTTTCCCCAGAATGTTATTAGGGCCAGCAGCCTTCCTGGGGTTCACTTTCCTCAGTTGGTTCCTTACGTCCACAGCACTGAAGTTGAGTACTGCCTACTTTTGGTCATTGAGAAGCTTTACAACCTCCAGATTGTTTTTCTCTTCAAACCTGCCATAAAATGTGTTTAAACTGTCCAGAAATTCAGTGCTATCATCGCAGTGAGCTGACTTGGTGTTGAAGTCAGTTAGCTGTTGAGTACCATGCTACAGGCTTCTTGAGTCTTTTGCATCCTCAAAGCATCCTTGTATCATCTTCCCATGCTCCCTCTTGGCCTCCTTGATACCCTTTTTCAGATTAACCCTTTGCACACTTAGTCCCTTCTTATCCTTTGTCCTGAAAGCAGTGTTTCTTGCCCTCAGCAACTTGTACACCATGCTGTTTAGCCATAGTTTTTGGTTGGCATTGTCTTTACATCCTCCATGAATTTGGATATGTAAGCCATAGTTGTCTCAGTATATTCATCTATGTTCACAGATTATTCACAGTGGCTGCCTCCCTGAAAACATCCCAGTTTGTGGTATCAAAGCAGCCCCTGAGACTTTCCATAGCTCATTCATGCCAGATGCTGATTTCTTTCACAGTGGGCTTATCCCTGATCAAGAGAGGTTTGTAAGCTGGTATTAGTTTTATGGAGATGTGATCAGAGCCACCCAGGTTTGGTTGTTGTACAGCTCTGTATGCTCCTTTTATACTAGTGTAAGCCTTGTCCAGAGTATTTGCTGCCCTTGTGGGAAAATCTACAATTTGGTATTAATGGGATAGCACCTCCCCGAGACCTGCTTTTTTGAAGTCACCAGCTATCATAAATGCACAGTCAGAATTCTTTCATTGCAGCTCACATATCATATTATGCAGTATATTAAGTGCTTCAGTGGTGTTAGCACTTGGTGGCATATACACAGAGCTGATCTGGCCTAGTAGTGCATTGTTCTGACTCTAGTGCATAGGGTCCTGGGTTTGAGACTTGACAATGATGTATTTTTAGATGGTGCAGTGGTAGCATTGTTGCCTCACAGCAAGAGGTTCCACAGTTTGATTCTTGGCTGGGGTGCCTACTGTGTGGAGTCTGCATGTCCTCCCTGCATTTGTGTGGGTTTCCTCCCACGTTATAAAAACATGCATCTGGAGAGTTTCTCCCTGGGCATCTGCTGAAAATTGGCTTTGTTCCAAGTCGGACTTTCTCGTTAAACAAATGTTAAATAAATAAAAATATACAGCTGCTACATGGACACCATTTAGTTCTCTGGGCACATAGAAAGGTTTGCATTTCAGTATCAGAAATTATGCATTTTCAGAGCAATGTTCATTTACAATGTTACAATTTTTGCACCAGCTATCATTCAGAAAAATGCACACTCCACCTCTCATAGTTTTTCCACACAGAGCTAGCTTCCTATCAGCTCTGAACAAAGTGAAACCATCAAGGCTTACAGCACTGTCACTAACCCTGTTATTTAACCAAGTATCTGTGAAGACTGAAAGGAATTTCTTACCTTGTTTGTGTTGTTGAACTTAAGCCTGAGAAAGTCCATCTTGTTGTCTAATGAGCATACATTTGCTAATGGAAGTAAGGGAAGTGCAGGCCTGTGAGGGTTTGTTTTCAATCTGCCAGCAATTCCAGCTCTGCAACCTCTTTTTCTGGTTCTGTTGCATCTCTTCCTTTTGGGTCTCATCCTAATTGTTCCAGAACCTTCCATTTCCCGATTTAGGTACTTTGAAGATTGTTTGGTTAAGATGCTGAGTTCCAGGAGTTCTGTGAGTGTTGTAGGCCCCAAGTGCTCTGTAGTACACAGGGAATCCAGCCAGAATGACAGCACAATCTAATACTTGATTTACAGGAGTTTTTTTCTACTGTAAGTTAGTGGAACATCATTTAATTGACTGGAAAATTATTTTCTCATTTTTTACCAGAAAAATAAGACAGATTAAGCATGTATCATGAGCTAACATAGCCACATCCTCCATTGGTGCTGCCATTTTTTTTTCACAGTACATTTTGTTGTTATCTGTGCAAACATCCCAGTTTGGACATAATTATGGGCTCATAGGTTCATATGTTCATAAGTGCTTACTAGACTAATGATCTGTGAGGATCTTCAGAAACCTAGCCATGCATTCCCAATATGTTTTTAGCCCCAGCATTTTATGTAAGATTAACCCAGAGCCCTTTTTACTATAAGTACAAATAACTCAGGGGTAGGCAGACATTTACATGCTACTCCTGTCCATAAGGGACAAGGGTGCCAATCCAGGTGTGAACATTCATCCAAATAATGCTTGAACATAATAACAGACATTTATTCCTAATGTTGGCAACTATAAAAGGCTGTCGTCCACCAACGTATATATGAAAAAACGAACTGACCAATGATATAAGTCCAAAATCTTTATTTTGACACACACAGCCACAAATCCAAATGGAAATCAAACAGATTGAGCGCGCTTTCGTCTCATATCGTGAGACTTCATCAGAATCTCACGTTAGTACAAATGTTCTGTTTAAATACACTCATACTGAAACAATTCTTAATTAATTGATTGTTAATCACATTAAAGTTGATTCCAGTTCTGAATAACCCTTTTGTGTATAAAACTGTTGAAAATTACTTAACTCACATATAAATAGCTAAAGTGCACACCCACATAACAATGAAAGGTATATATATATATATATATATATATATATATATATATATATATATATATATATATATATATACCTCTCTCAAAATAAACAACATAAATACAATAAAAATACATATAAGAAAACACAAATTCATTCACATAAACTCTTGAAGGCAAAAATATGGACAACTGTTGAACTTCATGTTATTGGTAATTTGTAAAAGTAACCTTTTGCAAAAATATAATATTTCTTGAACATGAAAGGTGTATAAAATTCCATATATTCTTGTTGTGTATCACCTAATATGCTCAAATATGTTAAAATAACCGATTAAGTAAAATGTACTTATAAATACTAATAAATATATATACAAAAATATATATATGTACAAACTTTCCTAAAAATGCATTAATTATACATAAAATTAATTTAATATAATGTATAAAAAATATGTAAAAAAATGGATGTAAATAATACTCTAAAATACTTTTAAAATACTTATAATATTATTTTATAAAATATTTCTAATATGTTGTTCTATTCGTTACCAAACAATCATGACAAGGTAATTTATATATCTAAAAACTGCATGTATCTACCTAGGTATCTACATATTCTATTGTAACTGGTAAGAACCACAATTTTATTTCTTCTTTCTAACATTGTTTGCTGCCAATAATTTCAAGGCAGGTTTAATAAAGATATGGTCATTCATTCCTGGGTACACACAACAGTCCAATCTCATTTGCCAAATCATCTCGCGGCACTTCAGGAAAGTTTCCCAATCATCTCTCCTTTCTTTCTGTTCCACTACCTCAAGTACACAAAATTTTATATTCATATTCTGACAAATGGTTGAATGCCTATAAAGTGCATTATTCTCATTATTTTTATTTATATCCCTAATATGCTCGTATATATGAGTTTTCAGATGCCTTTCTGTCTTACCTATATAATACCCCCAGCATGATTGACAACAGGCTAAATAAACCACTCCTTTGGTGTAACAACTTGTATAAGCATGGCCTTTAATTGTAAAATTATGCTGGGTATATTTATTTCCTTTTTACAGGCAATATATGGGCATTGTGCACACCTCCCACATTTGTGTGTGCCCACCTTTAGTAATGCCCCTTCTTTTTCTTGTTCCTTCTTTTTCTCTAAAATGTTTTTCAAATTCCTATTTCTCCTAAAGGCGTATTTAAGCTGCTGTTGAAATATGTTTATTCTCATCGGCATTGTTTTAAACATATTCCAAATCCCATTGATGCCCTTTTTTAACCAACCTATGTCAGAATAGTACGCTAAAATTAACCGGGGTATATCCTTTTCTGTTGTTATTTTACTTATTTCCATATTCCTATCCCTATTTACGTCATACTCATTATTCATAGTCGTATCCATACTGATCGCATTATTAACTATCCCTTTGTCATACTGTCCACTCACCAACAATGGGCTATATCTACTATTACGTTTCTTAATTATTTTGTTTTTAATATTTTCCACCATGTTGTCAGGATAACCTCTTTCTATGAACATCTCCTGTACAAAATCTAATTCACTTGTAAAATCACAAAACTCAGTTGTCATTCTGGACACTCTGATCATTTGTCCTTTTACCACATTTCTTTTTAAGTGGTAAGGATGGTCACTTTGATAATGCAAGTACGAGTTTGAATAACATTTCTTTCTGAAAATATTTGATTTATATACTTTCTTAATATAGTGTTTATTTGTCCTTACATCTAAATAATGTATTTCATCCTTGTTGCACTCACATGTAAATTTCAGAAAGTTAGTGCTACCATTTACATATTCCATAAATTGTTCAATTAATTCTTATGCACCATCCCATATAATAATAATATCGTCCAGAAATCAAAAATACCTTATGATATGCTGCTGAAAACTTGACCCAAAAATATATGTTTTCTCCCAAAATAGCATTATTATATTTGCATAAATGGGAGCACATGCCGAACCCATGGCAACTCCATCAAGTTGATGGTAGATGTCTCCTTGAAAATAAATAAAGTTATATTTCAAGACTAATTCCATGTTTTCCAACACTAATCTGAATTCATCAGGGTTCAGCATGTTAAATTCAGTAATCATTTTCTCAAACCATTCCATGCCTTCCTTGTGTGGGATTACAGAAAACAAATCTTTAACGTCGATTGTTAAAAATAAATAATCTTCGTGAAATGGTATTGTACTGAATTTCTTCAGAAAGTCCCAAGAATCAATCAAAATCTGCACATAGTTTAAATAAAACGTTTTTAACTTAGTATCAACATATATGCCAAGAGGTTGCATTTTAGATCCCCTAGATGCTACTATTGGTCTTATTGGGGGATCAGCTATATCTTTGTATATTTTTGGGATACCAAAGATTTCAGGTATAACTGGTTTAGGGACTCTAAGGAAATTATATAATTCCACATCGATAAGCCCTTGTAACAAATTATCCTCTAGCATTAAGTCTATTCTTTTATACAAAATATTCAGTTCATTCATGGAAATAATACAATACCTACTGTCAATATCTAATTTTTTTTGCATTCTCTCAGTATAATCCCAGCTATCCATAAGTACCACTCCACCCCCCCTTGCCAGGTTTCATAACTCTTATATTTTTATTGTTGCTAAGCTGTTCTAAAATTATCCTTTCTTCATCAGTAAGATTGTCTGTTATTTTATAGTTGCCAACAGTAGGAATAATTGTCTTGCTGCAATTTTGTCGATACTGGGTTGCCAGTACCTAGTATTTATGTTTGGTTAATAATAACAGACATACTTATTATTTATTTATTGACATTTGTTTACCAGGAAAGTCCAGGGCCAAGTGAGCCCATTTTCAGTGGAGCCCCGGGGAGAAAAGCTCCAATGTAAAGAGTATAATAATACATAAAATTACAAAAGTTTATAAAATTACATAGAAAGAAATATGAGCAAGTAAAACAATGTATAAACAGAAATATTAAATATAAAGATAATACAAAGGCATAATAAAAATTTGAAAATGGTAGTTAACATATTTCAAAGGATTCTGAATTAAATAGATATATCCAGAAGAAAAAAGTATGTGACTTGAGGCGATAAATTAGAACAAGCAAAATCAGAAAAGTTAGTGACAGAGGCAAATAGGTATGTTATAATGACATGAGGGAAGGGAAAGTACAAAGGAGAAACAAAAGAAGGGGTACAAGGGGGAAGAGTAAAAGTAAAAGGACAAAAAAGATAGGATAGAAGGAAGATGAGCAAATAGAAGGAAAATGGGATGTGGAGAAGGACAGAGAAAGGTGGGGAAAACAGGAATTATTAAGAAAAGCTAGAAATAGACAGATACGGGGTATAATTAGATTAAGTTAAGTGATAGCTGAGGTAGAGAATGTGCAGTTACATGTCCAGTTGGAGAAGAAGTGGTTGTGCAGTGCACTTTTGAAGTTAGAAGGGCTTGGTTGTAAGCAGATGGATGCTGGAAGGTTATTCCATATTTTGGAAATTGTCCAGGAATATAAAAGTTGGCCTGCAGGAAGTTTGGGTTTGTGTATTTGGAGAAGATATTGGTGTTCAGAACCTAGAGGCCAAGCTGAAGTTTAAAGGGTGAATAGGGAGCTGACAGCAGGACAGTCTTGAGGCTTATAGATCAGTTTATGAGTGGTTGTGAGCTGGAGGAGGAGTAGATAGTGGGGGAGTTCATGCCATTGTAATTATTTTAGGGCAATGCAGTGATGAGTGGAATGGCGACTATTTGTGGCAAATCTAGCAATCTTGTTATAGCATGATTCTAATTTTGCATTCAGAGAAGACTGCAGGTTAGTTAATAAAGGAACACCATAAGTTAGCAAAGGCAGAAGGTAGGTTAGTGCTAATGCTTGTTTAGGAGGAAGGGAGAGGAACTTATGTCTATAGAATAGCCCCAGTTTTTAATGTGTCTTATTTATATTGTTTTGAATATGAAGATCAAATTTAAGGTTTTCATCAGTAATTACTCCTAATAGCTTAGTGTGGGTTACTAATTCAATTTCCGTGGAGTTAAGAGAGAATATTTTGAAGTCAGCTTTATTGATGAGAGAATTTCTCTTGGGAATGAAGATCATAAGTTTGTTTTTTGCAGGGGATGTAGAGACAGGTGATTTTTTTTAAGTTAGATTTCTACAGTGGAAAATGCAGATTGGGTGATTTGCTTACATGTGTTTGAGTTGTGGGCAGAGCAGACTATAGTGGAGTCATCTGCGTACTGTACTAGAGAGCCCTGTTGGATAGCTAGGTGGAGATTACTAGTGAAAATATTTAACAGAAGAGGGCCCATAATTGTGCCTTGAGATACCCCTGTAGGCTTATGAATGTAAGGAATACTTTGCTTTACATGGAGAGGAAGATGATCCCAGAGAGGTGATATTCTCTGTGAGACATGTCAATCCCACTGCATGTTCTATTTAAGTTACGGAAGAGTAGGTGTTTCTGCCTCTAATGGACTTGCAGATGTGTAATAGATTTGAAAGGCTTGGGTTGGTAGAGGCTCTGTAAGCAAGACAAAGATAACTCCCCCTGTAAGATACCAGAAAGAGGGACAGGGCTTTGGTCAGTATAGCTTTTGTGATTTTGGTCCTTGATTTTTTAGTGAGAAAGCATTGTTGTCTCTTAAGCTGTGTCAAGTGTTTAGGCAGGTATTACTAAGGAGGGCATGTTACTCAAAGATTGGCCTAATTTAGCAATAACCCACGCCTGGGTGTGGATAATGCTGGATTTACCCATGGTTGGTGTGGTTTGGTCATGAGGGCAAAGCCCGAGTGGCCAAACAAAGACAACCATGGGTAAATCCAGCATTACCCACACCCATAAGTGGATTATTGCTATTATACAATGACATTACTTAAGAAAAAAATACTTACTTTTGTTAAATAATGGTATTGTATAATGCCTCCATGCTGCCTTTCTGCAGCTGTCTGGTATTCTGCGGCAGTTCTGATGTACTGTGCATGCATATGCTTTCGCAGTACATCAGAGTTGTGGGTGGAAGCAACGGAGAAAGCAAGATCTCCGTTGCTTTTTAGAAACTGTCTCGCTATGTTAAAGGAGTTTAACATAGCGAGACAGCTTTAAAAAAAGCAATGGAGATCTTCCTTTCTCCGTTGCTTTTTTTTAAGGCTGTCTCGCTATGTTAAACCCGTTTAACATAGCAAGACAGCTTTAAAAAAAGCAACGGAGAAAGGAAGATCTCTGTTGCTTTTTTTAAAGCTGTCTCGCTATGTTAAACTCCTTTAACATAGCGAGACAGTTTCTTAAAAAGCAATGGAGATCTTGCGTTCTCCATTGCTGTAAAAAAAAAAAAAAAAAAAAAGAAAAAAACTTATACTAATGGAAAAGTCCGGGTGACCAGACTTTTTTCCATTAGTATAAGTCTGATTTACAACGTGCACGCTGACCAGTCAGCATCAACGTTTTGGAATATTAATGGGGGGTTGTTGTACAATGAGGCAGAATACAGTGGAATAATTGGGTTCATATTACGTTATCGAAAGATAACGTAATTGAATGGCTGAAACATCGAAACATCCGCATTTCGAAACTTTTATTGTGGAGGGCTGTGTCCCCCCCCCCTGCTAAATATATATTCCAACTCCGAGATCGCACTACAGTGAGGAAAGGGCAAATATCCCAATCTTCACTGTACTGTGATCCCACAATTCAAACTTCGAAATGCGGCCGTTTCAATGTTTTGGCCATTCGATTATGTTATCTTTCGGTAATGTAACAGGAACCCAAATAATCACCTCCCTGGACCTGGGAGCCATGCCATTACTAATAAGCTATGCAATAAAAAAATGACTTCCTTACAATGGTGGATGCTGTCAGAGGAGTGTTTTTCATGTGACAGTTGCAAGGGACATCATGCCTGATGAAGGATATTATTAACAGCAGCTATTTGTTTGGGAAAGGCCTTCCTGAATGATTTTGATATCCTTTGGAGAGTTTATGATGGCACCAAGTTTACAGTCATCTACAACTATGGTCAATCATAAGCCGCTAACACTAGCTTTGAGCTCCGAGGAATAGATACTAAAGATGAGTGGTCCAAGGAATGGACCCTGAGGTACACCACTAGTGACACTTCTGTTGGTGGAGATGGATAAACCTACTCTAATTACCTGTGTTCTGTCTGTGAGCCAGTGTGCTATCCAACAAGTTACATAGGGATTTATGTTTAGCTGGATGAGTTTATCAATTATGCCTGAGTGGAGGATGGTGTTGACCACCTTTGCAAGGTCTAGAGATGTGGTGTGCACAGATTTGCCCTCATCCATTGGTTCTGTAAATTATGAAAGACGTTGACCAGATTAAGTATGATGGATCTGTCCTTGGCAAAACTGAACTGGCTGGGTTCAGAGTTTGTAGTATGCCTGTGTCCTTATTTATCAAGTCCATAATGACCATTTCCATAGCCTTACAGATGAGGCTGGACATGCTTATAGGTCTTCAGTTGCCCTGATCAGTTGATGCCCCTTCTTTGTGTAGGAGGATGACTGCTGCAGTCTTCCAGTCATCCAGTACAAACCCAGATTGGAGGTTGATATTGAAGAGGCTTTGTGGGGGATTTGCTAGGTCTTGTTTCAGGCTGACCAGTAGACATCCTGATGTGTTATCAGGCTCCACAGAAGCAATGTTCTTGGCCTTGGATAGTGCTTTGATGACTTGCTCCTGGGAAATTTGAGGGGCATATATATACTGGTATTTGATCTGGGAATGTTGAGGGGAAGGGGGATGAAGTTAGGATAAATTAATTTCTGCTAGTAGATTGGCTATGCCATCAGGATTAGAGTGTGTGATATCATTTACTATTATCTCTGCAGAGATTTGAATATTATTTATGAGGTTTCTAACATAGTTAAAGAAAGTTTTGTGATTTATTTTGTCTAGGTGGCTATTCTATCTAGATTTGGATGATTTGATCAGGGACAGCATCTTTCTGTTAATTTTGGTAAGAGTTGTTTTAGTATTTAGAGGGCTACATTTATGTTTACATACAATGCGCTCCTCTTATTGCAGAGTCAGTTTATATTTGGGTTCCACCTTAGGGGTTTAGTTTTAAATTTGGCACTGTATTTAGTTAGAGGCGAACATATGCTGCTATGCAGCTACTTACATGTGCATAGAATTGGGCAGTAAATGATTTCACATCCATAGAGAGGGTCATCAGAATGGAAGGGAATGTTGAATTTCACCAGGTTGTGACTCACTTTTAGTACATTAGCTTTAGTAAAATCTCTGAATACTGAGTTATTGGAGGACTCCTTCTGACTTCAGTCTTATGGTAAATATGATTTATTTATGGTCCAATTTAGCTACAGAGGATATTATAATGGGTAGGGAATAGAGCTATCCCATATTGGTGAGAACTGAGAACCAAGTCCAAGATTTTGTCTTCCTTAGTAAGAGTGCAGAATAGCTGATCCAGTTAGTTTGTATTTATGAAATTCAGAAATATCTGGGCATACATATTTGGGGATGTACAAGTTTTCAGCTGATGGAGGGATAGTTGATGTCCTTTGGGAGAAGGGTGCTTGGCTGAATGCTTAGAGTTTCCAGACTAGTCAGATAGGAGGTGTGGGCCAAAGGGGGGGGGGCTTAGAGGTGGTCCTATACTTAGCTATGATATGATAATAGACTTTATTAATGGTATGTTGGGCCTGGAGGTGTTTCAGGTCATTATCCTGCCTAACAGGCTTAGAAGTGAAATTTAGTTTGACAAATATAGAGACCATGCTGCCTTTAGTGCCTTCATCTTGTGCAGTGGGTCTGAATGCATGGTAAGTGCTGAAACCTTGTAATGAAGGGGTGCTTTCAATATTTTTGAACCATATTTCCATGATGATGCATATATCGATGCTTTCTAGGGACAGAGTGCCTGTAGGGGAGATTAGCTTTCTGTTAAGTCTCCAAGCACTGAGCAGTGATATTGCCATATTATCTGGTTTGTTTTGTTATGCTGGAAGCTTTTGAAGACCATCTTTGCCTGAAAAAGCATTATGAGAGTGGATACAGTTTCTGTCAATAGATGAAAGCCTTGGGGACAGGTGCAAGTCATCCTTGGCAATGTCATTTAGACTGTCGATTATATCCTCCCAGGCAGATACATATTGTATTCCATTTGAATGACACCAGAAGCTAAGGCAATTTTTGAAGACAGACAATTTTTTTTAATATTGTGGCATCATTCTTGGCAAGGGTAAAGTGCTACTCAGGGTCAGTTTCATACCTGCCTCGGGTGCATATTCTGAGAGCTCCATCATGCCTCTCTTCATATAATCCAGGGAGGTACATCTCAGATTATTTACTCCCACGTGTACTTTAACTGTATTATGTGTATACTTATGGTGCAATGACTTGAGTGTATAGATTATGTGGCATATCCTGGCTCTGGATAGGCAACTAACAATGACCCTTTCCTTACTTAGCCTGGTGACCATTGCATCAGTGTGTCTCACAAAGGAGTTTTCTATTACTAGGATAGGATGTTGGGTTGTGTGGAGGTTTGTCTTCTGGGTTTTCAAGTTAAGACACTATAAGTTATAGGTGCATGCTTCATGGTGGATGCTGTTTGAGTTGAAAGTTTGTGAGGTTGCTCAGGGTACTTATTGCTATAGTTTATCTGGGAAGCCTTTGAGGTTGAGGTAGATTAGTTTTAACAACCTCAGCATATGTAGGTCTATGTGTTTGGCCTTTAATGCATGCATTTGGTAAAGTGTGGTACTGTGAATATGTTTGGAAGTTTTTGCATCTCTATGAGCCTTACTTCCAATGATACTGTGTAACTACATTATCACATTGCTTAAGAATTTGGTCGTTGTCAGTAAAGATGAGGCAATTGCAACATTGTCTCTGGATGACCATTTTCGCCAAACTGAATGCAGAGATATTAGGAAAATGAAAATCTATGGTTTCAGATGTTTATTTTGTGGGTTTCCTGAGAGGTTTACAATGGATTTGCTATAGTGCTGTGTAGGTAAAAACTGCAGTCTAAGTTTAAACACAGGGAGTAATGCTCCTCTGCACACAAACCAGGAGCTTGTCACACAACTAAGTACTCAAGAAATTTCAGAGGTTGGTATCTTTAAGGAAAATTGAGATTCAAAGCATCTGCATCTATACAAGGCACAGCTAGCCATCACCACAAAATGCTAAGAGTTGCACAGATGTGTGTCAGTTTTATACAAATGAAGTAATTAAAAAAAATAATAATAATAAATAACAAACCTGTCCTCTGGTCAATCACAAAATAGCACTCCTTTAGATTCTTTAAGTAATCCAAAGCAAATAAATGACTCTGCTCCCTTCTACTGCCACCAGAGTGCAAATCAAAGCTTTCCAACTTAGATCGCAAGAAACGGCCAAAGAGCAGATAAAAAGAAAATAAACATTTAATAATTCGGAAAGTCAGCAGAGGTAGCAGAGAAACTTTTAGTAATCCAGAAAACCAGACCAAAACTGCAAAAGAAGTATTTACCAGACTTGTAATGATGTTGTTGGTGAACCAAAGCATATATTTTCCAGTGGCATGATCACCAAGCATTGTGAAGCTTTATGGAAATGAGCCAAGCATCTCACAAACATGATGACTTTATACAAGCTAAGAAATAAAAAAAAAAAAAAATCATACTGCCCTCTGGCCTGTCATGAAACCACAGTCTCTTAGATTGTTTAAGTAATCCCAAGCATATAAATTAATTGGTTCCCATCTTCTACCACCAGTCTGCAAACAAAAGCTTTCCAACTTAGATCACAAAAAAAAAAAAAAATTAGCCAAATAAAGAGCAGATCAAAACAAAATAAACATTTAATAATTCAGAAAGTCAGCAGAGGTAGCAAATAAACTCTTAGTAATGAAGAAACTCACTTCTTTGAGAAAGTCACCAAAGTAATGTATGAGAGCATAATGGTTCATACTGCCTACCTTGACCTGGCCAAGGCATTTGACACAATACCCCACTCAGGCATTGTTGACAAACTTAAGAGGTTAGGTACAAGCCCTTATGTAATCCAGTGGATAGCCAACTGGCTCACATACAGGACCCAAGAAGTTAAGAATTGCGGAGTCCACCTCTACAAAGATGCCAGTCACAAGCAGAGCTCCTCAGGGAGTGGTCCTGGGACCACTCCTTTTTGGTATTTATTTCTCTGAAATCAAGGCCAATGTCAATGGCCTGTGGCTGACTAAATTTACAAATTATTGCAAATTATGAACTGTCATTGAATTGCTTGCCAACACAAATGTTTTCCAGGAAGGGCTGACACAGACAAACAACTGGTTCCAGAGCCAAGGACTAAAACTAAATGCCCATAAATGCATACTAGTATCCTTGAGGAAGTCATCCACACCTGGTAGCTATCATATTGACAACACATTCCTAAGGGCTGACCCAGTAGTCAGGGACTTGGGGATACACATAGATAGTAATCTAGCCTTTGACCATTGCATGTCTACAGTAGTGAGAAAATCATTCTATGTTGTGCAACTTTTAAACAAAAGTATTGCATTTAGGTCAAAGGAAGTCATTGTTCCACTGTATTTGGAATTCATAAGACCTATTATTGAGTAGAATGCTCTCTTTGGTATGCACCTAACCGGGCATATCCAACAATTGGAATGTTCACAGAGGTTCCTCACTAAAAGAATATCGGGTGTAAGTAACATGTCCTGTGCAGACTGCCTCAAGGCCCTATCCATGTATTCTATCTTCTACAGGCTGTTGAGGGGAGATCTATCCCTGGCATGCAAGGCATTGCAAGACTCCACCATGATGAACCTCCTGCATATCTGCAAAACAAATAGCACCAGAATTACCTGTTCTAAAATGGGATATAAATAGGACCTGCTGGAGAGAGAAGTACGTATCCCAGAGAGTACCCCATCTCTGGATCAGGCTCACCATCCATGTGAAGCAGAGTTCCTCCCTAAACAAATTCAAGTGTAACTTGGCCAATTGGATGGGAAACATGCATTTCATCCCTCCTTTGGCACCCATGTCTCTAATGGGCAGAGACAGACTGTAAATGGTTGATCTCCCAAGCCCCTGCTTGTAAATGTTTCACCCCCCCAAGCCCCTGCTTACATTATCAAGGGTACCAGAACTTGTCGGAGATTTGTTATACATGGCATGGCTTAAAAAGGCCCTTGCAGTCATTATCCTAGTAAACACCTATGAACCTATTACTTTCTTTACACTTGTTACATTCTGTTATTCTGATATATTTATTGATTGCTATTCATGCTAATTTTTAATATTAATGCGGTGGTGTTGGCATCCCTAGTTCCCTATTTTTGGTTCTTTGCCCTAGCCTTAGATTTCCTTGTAAGTTACATAGCAATAGTTCTTAATTCCTACTGGTGATTTATGATTAGTTAGCTTTTGCATCTCAGTCACACATAACTGATCAGCCTGAGATATTTCCTCTTTGACTGAGTTAAAAAAAACATCCTCTAGCTGATCATTTTACCTTTGTTTGTTTTGGTTAATTTAGATGTACAACTTACCTTATATTGGTTGATCGCTGTTAAGTCTATTTTGCTTAATTATTTTGCACCGGGACATTTAGACTTACTGTACATTGACTTCTTTTGTTATGGTAGTGTTTGAAGGCTTAATTTCAAGGCAAAATGGCCTCTTTTTCTGATGTGGTCTGATGAAAGCTTGGCTGGAGACAAAAGCACTTGCCACTGAATACAACTAATAAAATGACAGCAGGGTTTGCTGTACTCCCACTTTGCTCATGACTTTATTTTCATTAATTGCTTAGAGCTCCGTCATTCTCTTTCTACACCCCTTTCAAACAAGTGTCTTCTTTTCTGGCATTCAGCAGACCCTATATCCTGTTTGTTGGCACCAATGACCACATCTCAGTCTATGTTATAGTCACTATTCCTGCCTACAGATTTTTCTTTAAGTGTTTCTTTTTTTTCCATGCCTTATGTTTGAAGGGTTGGCAGTGGCTAAGGTCTGTGGTACTTGGATCCACTCCATTGTCCACCATTAAATTAAATCTCTTAATCTAAAATTATTAAAGCCACTAGTAACAAATGGATTTTTTGTTATTGTGCACAAAATCAACCCTGTGTCTTCTCTACCTAAATCCAATTGATCCATTTGTTCCTCCACTGCAGTGAGGGCCCTCCAGTTCATTCATTCCCAGTGGAGGTGAGATTCAGGCATTAATGAACAGGCCAGTCTGCAGATCCTTAGGAAGCAGAGCAGTCTTCAGATCCTGCTGCCTGTTCTATCTGTACCGCACTGTAGCTGCCATGGGAGGTTCATGCACACATCTACCTATGTGTTACCTCCTGACCAAGTAGAACACTGCTTACAGTGTGTGGTTCACTAGCCTATTCATTATGCAGTGATTGCCAGTGCAGTCAGCCAAACTACTGCTTTCCCACAGGATAACTGAGCCAGTACCAGCCAATCACTCCCATCCATCCTCTACCCAGTCCTTCCTATGCCTGTACTTCTGGTCAAACACAGATCATCCAAGATATTATTCCTCTGCACATTTGGGCTGGGTTTCCGGTAGAAACAGATTAAAATATAAAAAGGGGGGACACAGGAATGTGAATATGTAAATACTTGCTAAGTATGTCAAGGTCACAAGGTCATGCAGGAGATATGCAATGTTGTCCTGGAGTAAGGACCTACATTATCCACACCCAAGAATAGACTTCATATTGAATAATCCATCAAGCAGAATCTTTGGACAAGCCCCACCCCCCAGCCTCCTTTTCCACCACTCTCTCTGAGATTCAATGCCTTCCAGTGCTCATTTGTATTTTAAATAAGATATTATATTTACCACACACACACACACACACACACACACACACACACACACACACACACACACACACACACACACACACACACACACACACACACACACACACACACACACACGCGCGCGTGCGCGCGCACACACACACACGCGTGCACACACACACATGCACTCACGCACACATGCACACACACGCACGCACACACACACACACACACACACACACACACACACACACACACACACACACACACACACACACACACACACACACACACACACACACACACACACACACACACACACAGTTTCCTGGAAGGATGGTAATGTTCTGCAATAAAGTTAGTAAATTCCCACCTTCTTAGATTATTAGGCTAAGGACTTATCAGTTACTGTTTAACTTTTGTTAACAAGCCAACTAATAACAAGCACAAATGGTAAACTGTGGTAGTCAAGCGAATTAAAGGAGGATACCAGCAGTTTGTCACTATTTAGCAATGCATACATTCTTATTAATTAATAAGTAAGTAAACAGATGACCAGACACAGACTTGTTAAACATGAATAAATAAAAATAATTTACTTAGAAAAGAATGAGCTAAGCAATGCAGTTGACAGTTAAATATGCAGAGAGATATTGACTTCCACATTGACCTTCACATGGAAACTGAAAACAAGCCCTCTGATAAAAACGAAAGAAATATTTGTCTGAAACCCTTTCTTTCTTAGCTAGTCTCTGAAGTAAAATAATTATTGACGTTATCTAAACTGGATGAATTTACACACACACACACACACACACACACACACACACACACACACACACACACACACACACACACACACACACACAGAGTACCTAAGCAACTCATAAGTCACAGGCAGCATGGTTGTTTTGTCTTATTATGTCTCTCTCTCTCTCTCTCTCTCTCTGTCTTCTTTCCTCTCAGGATTTTTATCTTCCTGACCCAGAAAAATCACAGCTCCTCTAATGAAAGAGCAGAATAATGAAATGTTCACACCCTGTCTGTAATTGTCGAAGGTACCTGGCAAAATGAAGTTACAATCTTCAGTTCTTCACATACTTTTGTTTTACATTGTGTACAAAAAGGTCACAAGTTAACATGCTTTAATGCCACAGACAAACACATTTTGCACAGTACAGCACATATTTTAGTTTATCTGCTTCAAGTTTATTAAGGCTTAAGGGCAGCACACAAATCTGTTACATTGACTCAGAAAGCAGTGGCATATTTATTCTCAAACACAGAAGCATAGCTGGTTCAATTAGTGCCCTGTGCTGGTGCTATGAACCAGTGCCACACCCCCTTTGCTTATTACAATTAGATCTACACCCGTCCCCCAGCAAAAAAAAAAAAAAAAAAAAAAAAAAGATGTTCCTTGTACTTGCACACAAACCAGTTAGTCAGATGTATGACATGCCCTCCTTCCCTGCAGCCCCAGCCATTCAGGTCTCATATCTGTGCCCTGCCCCCAACACTCCTTTAACATATTTCATTTAAAAAAAATATTTTAAAGTGTAGCAAACAGTTGCTACAGTTTATACTTGCCTGCATTGATCTCTTTGGTGCTCATATTTTAGTTTAAAATTTTTTTTTTTAAATTGTAGCAAACTGCTAGCTACAAATGTAGCAAACAGTTGCTACTGTTTATACCCTGCCCGCATGGGACACTACAGCACTCACATTTTAGTGAATTTTTTTTTTTTTTTTTTACTTTTAAACTGTAGCAAACTGTTGCTTTGCTACAGTTTAGACTAGACATGGAATGCTACAGTGCTCAGGTCTGACTGCAAATGCAATATTGGCTTTTAAAAGCCAGTATTACAATAATGAGCAATTGGGATCAGCTGATCATGCCCCCCAACACTTTGCACCCAGGGCTGTTGCCCCTCTTGCCCCACCCTAGCTATGCTACTGCCCAAAGATCATATAATTTATCTCCAATGGGAATCAATTAAAGCTTCTGAGGCCTCAGTTATTTCATATTTAGCTATCAGTGACATGCTAATTTTCAGTCTCTAACCCAGCTACAGCCAAGGACTTCTAACAACACCATATACCGGTTACCTAACTAGTATGACAAGTAGGGTCCAAAGGTGTTTCTGTCTTTAATTACTTGGCCATATAGAATGCTGATGTTTTCTAGTGTTTTAGTGCTATACTTATTGTAAGATCAAAGACTGCCACTAAAATGATATGACTCCCTGTCACTGTGTGAATATTGTATGCCTATGCTCTATTATTTCAAGACTCTTTCCTAGAATTTTCTGTATTAGGTTTGCAAACTTGCTTATATGTTGGTGTAATGTGCTGAATACTCAAGAATCGTCATGAAATGGCAGCCACTGCAACATAATGTCAGATTAACACAAGGCAGTGAGGCATGTATCAGATTCACTTCCAAAAGGAAGAAAGAGCTCTGTCTAACATGTAGATTTCTTCCCCTTCATCTGGCTCTCCAGATGGTTTCATGAATTAAGTCCATTCTTAAACCTGGGTTGTGTCCATAATGGAGATGAATACCTTGCTTCTTCGCTTGTTTGGGAGGCCACTTACCAACTATAATTTAATTCTAATTAATGATCTGCAATAACTGTCCCAGAGTCTCTAATCTCCACCACTGTGGATAGCATTTTCATGGCTATTTCTGATTCTACAATAAACCAGAAAACCTGAACAATTCACATAGGCAGGAAATAAGGACGGACATACATGGGTGATTCAGACGTTAAACCTGCTCATTGTCTAGAACACAATGTGGTTAGTGGGTCCTTGGCTGTAATTCCTTCATGCAGCAGAGATATTTATTATGACAATAATAGCTAATTGTTAGTTCTTCAGATGTTTCAGTCAATCAGTATTTTATTCAAGAGTTCTGCATTGCTCCAATGATTTTAAGCAGTTTATGGACAAATTAATTTGTGGAATACACTAGTAGAATGCAACTCCACAAATTAAGATTTGAAATGAAATTAAACATCAAAGGAGGGTACATCTGCTAATTATCTCTTTATACCTTCCTGGAATGATGCAGTGCATATACACAAGACTGTTTCTAGGCACCATTGCATGATTTAACACTTCTTGGTAATGTGCTGCAGTTAATAATTCTCATCTAGTGGATTATTTTTCAGTTTGTCATAGTTTCGTTGAGCCAAAAGCTGTTTTCTTGAGTTATCAATTTCATACAAGAAAAACTCCATAAACTGAACAACACACAGGCACCTCTTTATTATCATATATAGATACAATGCTTTTGTCTGTTCATACAGTAGAATTTATCTGATGTCTGTATAAAGAGATAAAAGCACTTAATATATTTAATAATGAGGAAGTGTTTGAGTGCCTTTCACTTTGCTGAGTTCTTCTTGTGCATGTTTTTCTTGATGTTTGTGGTCTCTTCTTGCTGTTTGTTTACCATTACTTCGTGGCTGAGTTATGAACATTTTTAATGCTTGTGAACATGTTTCTTGGATCCTAGCTGTATTGTTCTACTGTTCTGATCTGATGTTGTCTTTTTCACCCATTCCTCAATTGATAGGTATTGGATCTGACATTGGATCCAACTTCGACCACTTCTAAAGACTTGGATCCATAGCTCGAGCTCCTCAACTTAGCCATAATCTACCTCAGTAATAGAATTACATCAGATGTCATTTGCCACTTCAGTAAATGGATGTGGCTTCTGTAGCTTGGGTTTTCACAGTGTTGGATAAGTGAATTTTACATTTTATAGTTCTATAACTTTATTGTTGCATCTTTTTCTCTTTCTCCTTCAATCAAGGATAGATATATTACAGGGCCAAGTGTCCCAATTAATATGTCATACTTCCCTGCCAGCAAGGTTGATTTTTCAATTTCTAGGATTTATGGAAACTTCCATAGCTCTAATACCACAAGATATTACATGAGGATACATCAATGGATGCTGGGAGTTCAGTGGTCCATCAGATGACATCCTCTCTCTGCTCCAATGTGCATTACAAGAATTTTCAAAGACACATCACCTCGTAGATCACTGCATGAGAATTTTTGCAGGGCCACCCTTTTATCCTCCAAACATTCATGGCCAAATTGACCCCATACTCCTCCCAACTAGTGTGGGAGGGCATTACTTTGGATGAATGGTCTAAGGCACTTGGTCCTACATGGAGGCCAATCTTCACTAATATCCTGGAAATGAGAGCAGTCCTATTAGCACTGCAGGCATTTCAAGATGCTCTCCCTCTGGGTCTGATTGCCATTTAGACAGACAATATGTCAGTTGTTTGGTACATCAACAAACAGGGGGAACCGAGTTCTACCCTCTATGTCAAGAAGGGATGACAGTTTGGCAGTGGGTGATTTCTTCTGATCATTTTCTTCTGGCAACACATATGCCAGGGAAGTCCAGTGTTCTAGTGGACAAATTGAGCAGGTCTGTATTATTACCTCATGAGTGGTGTCTTAACCCTGTAGTGTCAGAATCCATCTTTGGCAATGGTGCCAACCATGCTGCAACCTCTTTGCTTCCCTTCACAACAAGTACAGCATGCACTTGCCCTGTTCCTCCCAGAGGGGGAGTCACCAAGAGACTGCTGCCTCCAGTTTAGTACTTTTCGTTTAGTACAAACCTGTAAGGTTTGACATAATGGTTAATATCTCTAACTTATAGATAAAAGTCATAGGGTTTGACTCTGGTCACTGGCTAGGCTTCTAAGAGTCTGCAGACTAATAGCTTAGTATTAACTTGAGAGTATGATTAAAATATATAGATCTAGTTGTTAGTTTGGAATGTTTGGAATGTTTCCTCTTTTCAATAAAGTTGTGTGTGTGTGTGTGTGTGTGTGTGTGTGTGTGTGTGTGTGTGTGTGTGTGTGTGTGTGTGTGTGTGTGTGTGTGTGTGTGTGTGCATGCATGCATGCAGGTACTATGTGGGCATGTGTAATCAGTTCTGGCAGATATTTTACCCACTTTCTGATACCATGTCATGTTATGAGGTTTAAAAAACAGCACACCGACAGCAGCTGTAGCCTCACCTCCATGAGGTCTCTAATGCAAATTGAATTCTCTAGAACCTGTGTGTAACACATGATATGGCAATTAATTTAGCTAGCTTATCAACATTTAAAGTCACACACTTCATATTCTACATCTGATGCCTCATTTGCTATTCAAACCAAGTCGCCCATGTTTAGGGCAGCTCACATATCTCCCTGTCATTTGGCTCTGAACTCACTAATGTAATGTTTAATGTACAACAGCTGTATTCTTTGACTAACAGTATAACTGCATTTGAACATTTGTGTGAATCTAAACACTAAGGCTTTCTGCAGATGTTTGTATGGAGCTGTCAATTCTTAACACACTTTTCATGAAGAAGATGACTTTTGGTTAGCAGTCTGAGTATTATGATGACGACCTTTTAATTAACAATTTGGGCACCCTTTTTCATACCATATTGGAGCTAACCCTGCTCTTTTTTCATGTTTTTTTCTCCATTGCTAGACCCAGCATTGTGCAAGTGATGGCCTGAGTGTAAGCGTCACTTTTTGATCACTTGCTGAGCTTCAGTTTGATGTGATTTTCACATATGTACCTTCTATAAGCTATCTCTAATAAACTTTGATCAGGAGTTTCTTCCTACCATTTTCTAGAAGCCTCTGAGACCTGCACCATCAGTCCATTTGACACTGTTAAGATATCAGAACTGCTCAACTATGGTCATTGTCCTACTTCTTTAAGAAAGTACGCTACTTATACTTGGGTAATAGAACTAGCCATCACAGCGTTAGCATTTATTAGACTAGAACATCACCTCAGAAATAATAGCCATCTCATCTCAGCTATCTTCCTTGATATGTTAAAAGCCTTTGAAACAGTATCTCATCAAATTCTTCTCAATAAACTTGCCTCATACAATTTCAGCTCCAAATCCCTAATCTGGTTTTATAGCTACCTCTCTAACTGAAAACAAGCCTCCATATGGGATAATTAACTCTCCCCCCCTACTGCTCATCACTGTTGGAATCCCACAAGGCTCCATCCTTGGCCCTTTCCTTTTTTGTCATATTTACTAATGACCTCAGTTCCTCCACCAAACTCGCCTCAATCATCCAATACACCGATGATGCCTCCCTCATCTGCTCTGCCCTCTCTATTGAAGAACTGGAATAAAAAACACAGGTTGCCTTCCAAAACATAAACTTCCCATCAACTCATGTTAAACCCCAACAAAATTAAGCTCACGGTCTTTAGAAACTCCACTGTAAAAAAAAAAACAACAACCCACCACCTCTCTCCATCTAGTTCTCTAATGGCACAAAAAACTAGAACCTGTAGAACAAACAAAACTGCTCATTGTTATTATTGACAATGTCTTGAAGTTTGATAAAGATATACCTGTAACTATCAAAAAAGTCTGCATAAAACTTGGTGCTCTCTATAGGGCTAAACCTTATCTTACCAACCACTCCAGACTTACAACAGCTAGACCTCACCTCTTAGCCACACTTCTCTATTGTTATCCTTGAATCCTGCTATAATAATATAGCCAGATGTGCCTCAAACGTGCCTCACAGATCACATCACTGCACAGCTCTTCACTATCTAAACTGGTTAGAGCTCCCTTATGTACTATCTCTTAATCAACTATTAGTTGCTCATACAGTCATTCATAAACCTGATAACTGTCTTGCTCTAACTGACCTTGTCCAACCCTATTCTAACCTTAGTTCACTCAGGTCAGCTGATAAATTATTGCTCAAAGTAATTAAATCCCATAACTATCACAGAGACTCCCTACACTCCAATAAAATAGCCATATCCTGGAATTCTCTTCCCCAGCATATTCTATCCTCCCCTAATACACATAATTTCAAACAGTCTCTAAAAGAAGATCTCTCTAATCATTGGTCGCACTCCTGCACATCTCCAGGCTACGTTTTACATACCTGCCTTTCACTGTCCTTATACACTTTCTCTTTCTTGGCCTCTTATAGCCTTAGCACTCTGGTTTCCATCTTCTTTTGACTGATTTTTGAATATATTTATATATTATATATAAAAATATTGATTTTGTATGGATGATCTTTACTTGTGTTTATAAGTCTGTGATATAATGATTTTGTGTTTATCTGCAAGTAACTTTTTAATCTCTGTTAGCATTACTTGTACCTGGTCTGTATGTAATTTTTGCAGATTATGTATCATGTAACTTTTTTGGAGCTTTTCTCCCCAGGTCTCCTATGAAAATGGGTTACTGGCCCAGTCAGACACTACCCGGTAATAAAATGTAAAGAAATAAAATAAACATGAAACTAATTCTACTGGCAGGGTCTAGTCTATCTTAAGGGATGAGTTTATTACTTATACTTATCTATTAATCTTAAGTGAACTACTGGAAAGGAACAGTGTAGATATAGACTGATCTATATTAATATTAAGGGTAATCAGACTAACAAAGAATGTGTGGAATTTTCAGTGGCAGACTGTGAACAGGCACTGAAAAACATAAAGGGGATTAAAGACTGCTAACTCAAGGGGTCCATATGAACTGCACCCAGAAATTCTGAAAGAAGGAGCAGAAGAAATGTAATATTTATTATTTATATTTTACTGAGTTAGTCTTGCTATGTGAGGCCTTTATTCTTGGGGAGGGAGCTTGGGGAAAAAATTCCTACATAACAAGTAATTCAAAAAACTAGCACAATGGTTTACAGGTTTTGTAGGTTAGCAAGCAAATATCACATGCAGCTAAAGAAAGCATTATATAAAGGGAGAAAAAGAGAAAGAAACATAAAATTAGCTGGCTATTAGGTCATTTTTAGTAATAGCTATAGTATCAGCCACTGTTAAGCAGGTAATCTCAACATTATTGAAAATACTATCTGTAGAATCAGTTAGCTCAAAACTTGTAAGGGAAATCCTCTTCAGAGTAATACTTTCTATGAGACATTTATGTAGCCTAATGTGTTGTTTCAGTTTTTTTATTGTATGACTTGGTGTTTCTTAATATGGTACAATGACACAATACCCCACTCGGGCATCATAGTCAAACTCACCAGCTTAAATGTAAACCCATATGTCACAAGATGGGTTGCAAACTGGATCAAGGACAGAATCCACAGGGTCAGAGTTGCTGGAGCTATGTCAGACTCTAAGCCAGTCACAAGCGGTGTCCCACAGGGCTCAGTCCTGGGACCCCTCTTGTTCGGCATTTATTTTTCCGAGGTACAGGCAAACATAGGAGGATTGTGGCTGACAAAGTTCGCAGATGACTGCAAACTGGGCGCCATAATTGATACTCCAGCGGACACAAACATCCTTCAGAGAGGCCTCATAGAAACGGATAATTGGTGCCAGAGCCATGGCCTTAAGCTGAATGCCAAAAAATGTATAGTCATACCCTTTGGGAAAAACAAGGTACCCACAAATTACCACATAGGTGGTAATCCATTACACGGAAGAGGTAATCAGGGACCTAGGGACCCAGGTTGACAGTAACCTCTCATTTGACACTCACATTGCCAAAGTGGTTAGGAAGACCTTGTATATTGCCCACCTTATCATGAAGGGTTTCACATCTAGATCAAGAGAGGTCATTGTGCCGCTGTACTCTTCTCTTATCAGGCCAATGATTGAGTACAATGCCCCATTTGGGATGTATCTTACCCGACACCTGCAGCAGTTGGAAAGACCCCAAAAGTTCCTCACCAAGAGGATAAAGGGTCTTAAACATATGTCATATGCTACCCGACTGAAAAAACTCCAGCTCTATTCAGTCGCATACCGCCTACTCAGAGGTGATCTGTGCCTGACGTACAAGGCCATGTTCAATCTGGAATTAATGGACATGCTCTACCTCAGAAAATCCAAATCCATCAGAGCCACGAGAGCAAGAGACTTAAATCTCAACACAGAAATAAATAGGACTTGCTGGAGGGACAGATTCATAACCCAGAGGCTCCCTACACTCTGGAGCAGAATCCCAATCCATGTGAGGCAGAGCCCCTCACTAACTCTATTCAAGAGAAATCTTGACGAGTGGATGGGAGATCGTAGGTTTACCCCGGGGGTCATCTCTGTGTCACTACTAGACAGAGGCACAGTAAACTAAACCCTAAAAAGGCATAGTATTCTCATCCTAAGGGGTGGTGAAAGCCACACACACACTGGCTAGGCTTATAAATGCCCTAGGGCAGATAGCCTAGTACGAACCTATGAACCTATGAACCTATGTCTAGTAAAAATGTGTAATGTCGATTTTATATTAATAAATCATCCATAAGTAGATCTCAGAAACTAATTAAGTGACTCCCATTTATACAAGGCAGCAATTAATGTTGAACATGTTTAGATAATACCACATTCCTGACAAACCTAAGTCCCAAGGCAATAATGTTTTAGTACATTCTTTAATGGAGACAGAGTTACAGTGTGTCTAATTGCCATGGGCAGTTCATTCCACACTCCTGGAAGATGGTGGCTAATAGAGTTTCTTCCACTTTAGAGCACATTTTTGCTACCTTTATTTGGAAAAGTGAAGAGATGTAGCTGTCTGCAGGATTAGTGCTATGCCAGCTGGTTGGTTAGTTCTGGGAAGTATTCCTTATAGACAAGAGATCGGCTGTGCCTGTATTAACTGGGCAGCTAGTCTCATCCAGCTCAATGACTTTAAGGCATTGCAGTGGTACATTTAGGGAGAAACACCAGCTGAAAAAAATGTACAATTCTGTTCACAGGTGTGTACTAGGCTAATGGCCCTCGAGCCTTTACAAGCATAGCCATAGGATTACCCTGGGAACTTGCCACCTGACCTTAGTTCTCAGTGCCTCTGTCAAGTAGAGCCACTGGAGTTATCCCTGGGGTGAACTTTCTATTTCTCAGATTTCTCTTGAAGAGGGTCAGCGAGGTGCTCTGCTTGACATGCATGGGAAGTCTATTCCATAGCATGGGCAGTTTCTGGGTTATGAACCTGTCCCTCCGGTACATTCGGTTGATTGTGGTAATGAGGTTGAGGTCTCTGGAGCGTATGGTGTGGAGGGATTGGGATTTCTTTAGATATAGCATTTCTAACAGAACTGGGTCAGACATGGCTTTGTAAATCAAGCAGAGATCGCCTCTAAGTAGACAATATGAGACAGAAAATGGTTGGAGTTTTTTGAATCTGTCCATATAGGACAAGCATTTAAGGCCTAGGATCCTTTTAGTGAGGTACTTTTGTGGCCCGTCCAGTTGTTGCAAGTGTCTAGTGAGGTACATGCCAAATGGGGCATTGTACTCGATGATTGGCCTAATGAGGGAAGAATAGAGGGAGACAATGACCTCTTTCTTCCTGGATGCAAACCCTCAGTAATGAGATGTGCCACATAGAAGGACTTTCTGACCACAGTGGCAATGTGATGGTCAAAGGAGAGGTTGCTGTCAACCTGTGTTCCCAGATCTCTTATAATGCCTTCTGTGTTCAGTAAACTACCATCAATGTGGTAATTCATGGGAACTGGGTTTTTCCCAAAGGGGATCATTCCAGATGTATTAAGAGATAACCTTATACTGCTCCACTATAAAGTAGTTTGGGTATAGGTGATGTCGGCTATTCCAATTTCAAGTATCATCTACCCCTTTTTTTTTGGAAAGTGCACCCATTTTTTGATTTATTAGCTTGCATTATTTATTTGGTACTGGAAGTCTAACTTATGATACATTACTCAGCTGAGGTTTTCTTCCTTTGCACCTCTTCTATATAACGAAATATATTCACAATGGTAATCATTTGAAAGGTCAGGACCTACTTCAGTGAGACCTGTAATATGGAGAATAAATGGTTGAAAAAACAGACTTAAGTATAATAAGTCCAAAATGGTCATTACTCTGAATATTTTCGTTTTGCTGAGGTATGGCAATCTCGGAGTTTATATATATATATATATATATATATATATATATATATATATATATATATATATATACATTTGGGGGGCTTTATGCAGGGGGGCTTGCTCCCTTGAAACAAAAACGTTTAGAAGAGAAGAGTGACGTTCCATATTCTTCTCCTGCGGTTTCAGTCTTTTTTTTTGGTGTGTCAACACTCCGCATTATGATTGCCAACATTTCAATAGGGAGTCATCCACAGTGGCTAGTTGAAGGTCAGTACTGCCTCCTTTTTGGTGTCCTTGCTAATAAGTGTGACTTTTTTTGTCTAAAATCAATTTGCTGCTGTTAAAGCATTATTTCAAAACATTTAATCCTGATTGTAATTTCATCCACAATGAATTTGTCACTTGTGTTACAGAATACCATAAAATGACCAGCATATTGTATTAATTATAGTTGCAGCCATATAATAGGCCTTTTTTAGTAAAAGACAATATGAATAGAAATTTTTCCCTTTACAAATCCCCAGGCAGGAACACCAGCTGTAATATGATATGTTGCTGAGTTGCTTTGCTGCTATGCGTAGCTTCAGAATCCGTATGTTGGTAACTCTGGAACCAGTTTAGTATCAGGTATAACTGGTTAATATTGTTGAAGGCCTTTGAGAAATGCAGGCACAGCCCTTTGTCAAGAGAAGAGTATATGTAATGTGTTTAACTAGTGCAGTAATGATGCATTACTGAGATTGTGCTGAGATCTTGAAAAGATCTGATAATTATTTCGATACTACATAACTTGCTATTACACCACCTTCTCCAGTATGGCTGTTAGCAGGCTTAGTATGTCTCATCTTCCTCCTCCTTCTGACACTCATCATCAACCCCTTTTTCCCCTTTTCTACATATGGTCTGTGTGTCATGTGAACTGTTGCCACACCTCTCAGTTCAGAGCCATGCTGCTACCTTCTTCGGCAGTCATGTCTCACTATCACAGGTCTTTTCTTGTATAATTTATCCATTTTTTGGCTGGATATCCTTATCTCCTCTTACCTTCTTATTATTTATCCTAAATCTTTACAAATTGTCTTCTCAGTTTCTGCACATATGACCAGACCACTACAGTCTATTCTTCTTGACCTTGTCTACAGTTGTGGCTACTTTGGCTTCTGCTCTGATGTCATGACTTCTTTCTCTTTCCCATAATGCGCACCCTACTATCCATCCATCTCAGGCATTTCCTGTCCATTACCTGAAACTTGCTTAACTGTTCTTCCTTCACTGCTCAGGCTTCAGTGCTACACAGACGCACTGGTTGCACCACAGTTTTTTATCACCTTATTGTTCAGTTTATTTACCATTCATCTGTCATACATTACCCTGAAACTATATACATTACCATGAAATTATGTTCCAGTTGGCTGCAGCACACTTGATTCTAGATTTTACTTCCACATTTCGACTTCTGTTCTCCTAGACCACTCCTTCTATGTACTTGATGCTCTTCCAACTTGTTCCACTGTTTACCTTTCCATTTCACTTTTAAGCTTCTTCTGATTTATTTCATTTTCTGTCATGTTAATTGCCTTTTCTGTACTTAGTTTCATCTCATGTACTTTTAGTTTTGCATTCCAGTCCCCTATCATTTACTGAAGCTCTTGCTCAGGGTCTGCATGTAGTGGCACATTGCTTGCATACCAGCATCTTTGTTGATCTGTCTCTTCTAACCTCTTTGCTAATGTAGTCAAGCTCACTGTCAGTCAAATGGTCTGAAATGAAGATTATTTTGGGTAAGATATTTTTCTAATATTTTTGATAGTGGTGGTTGTGTAGCTATGAGTCTATAGTCAGATAAGTCAGTTGAATTTATGCCTTTGTGGAGTCGAATTATGAAAGATTCCTTCCAGATGACTAAGACATGATTTTGTGCTATGGATTGGTTAATTAGTATAGAAACAGGGAAGGCTAGTGCTTCAGAAGTGGGTTTTATGTACTCTGTTGGTAAGCTATCTGCTGCTAAGTTTGCTGGTTTGAGTTTTTGCAGGTTTTTTATGGTGCTAATTGGGACTGGTTGGAAAAAGAAGGATATAGTATTATTAGATGAGGCTGGGGTAGTGAGGGTGGTAGAAGCATTTTATTTAGTAAGAGAGAGACAGAGTATTGAGTTTATGAAGTGGGAGATGAACTGGGTGACTATATTGTCTGGGTTTTACTGCTTGTTGGTGTGGGAATAGTTGCTTGGCCAGGCTGTAGTAGTTTGTTTATGAAGGAGTAAAATAGCTTGGGAATGTTTTGGTGTGTTGACTGAAGGTTGGTAAAGTAGGATTTTTGTCATTGTTTATTAACTTTTTTTAAAGATATCTTAAGTATCTAAAGTATTGGTATCTGGATTGGGTTTTTGTTTTTGTACCATATTTTTCATGCCTTGTCACTTTGAAAAAGTATTTGCCTGGTGTCTTTTGTAACCAGACTGCAGGATTTGACCTTACTCTCTTAGTTCTGAGTGGCATGTAGGTATTGAAGATGCTTAGGAAAGTATTATTGAAATGGGTTACAGAATCATCTAGTGCCACTGTCTTAGGATATTCCAGTTTTACAGCTTGATTGTGGAGATGAAGTCACTTGACTTAAAGTATTTTACATTTTGCACCTGTTTGAAGGCCACCTGTTTGCATAGGTTGGGATGGTTTCTGACAGCATAAGTGAATAGATGGTCACTGATACTGTCAACAAGGCAGCCAGAAAAATTTATGTTATTTGGTTTGTTTGTAAGAACCCAGTCTAAGATGAATTACTTGTTTGTGTGTTAATGTATCCTGGGTTTATCGTTTATTATTTGTAAGAAACCAAATAAATTAATTGACGGGGTATTTGTGTCTTTAGGGTGTCAGCTTATGTTAAGATCACCCATTATAATGGTTTCATGGGGTATATTGTTATATGGATCTGCTTCAGTAGATCAATTTACTAGAAAACTGTAGCCCAGATACCCAAGACAAAAGAACCAAACAGACCAGGACACTGAACATACAAAACATTGAAAACTAACACTGGGAAAGCGGTAAGTTGCCCAACACCACCATGTAAACAAACCACACTAAACTCAACCCACCCAAGTGGGGGCTTCACCCTCCCACACCCCCCAACTCTGAGATCGCACTGTAGTGTGGAAAAGGGCAAAGGTCACCATGTTGGCCAACCGACTATTTTCCCATGTTAAACTTCTGCTGTTTTGCCATTCGGTGTCTTGATCTTTTCGGTCCCTTCGCCTCAGGTATCTGGGCTTTGATGTTCAGGTAAGTTGGTCTACTGAAGTAGACCCTGTTATATAGCCAGTGCAGAAGTTTTTCTGCTATGTTACTATTTGGTCCTGGTGGGATATAAAGCTCAGTGATGCAGATGGCTTTTCTCTTAAGTTTGTGATTTACTATGAAATATTCTGCTTTGTTAAACATGGGTAAAGGCTACATTCTAGTGAGTTTTTGTATATAATTCATACTTCTCCACTTTGTTTGTTTGTTCTGTCAAGTCTGAAAAATGTTACAATCTGGAGGTAGTATTTCATTATCTTTTGCATGAGGTTTTAGCCAGGTTTCTGTCACTACAGCTATATCAGGGTTGTAAAATGTTAGGCATGCTTAGAACTCAGATTTGAAGTTTATTGCAAATGCTTCTGACATTAATATTAAGCAGTATTATGTCAGATTTCTTTGTAGCTAGAGGTGTTGAGCTTAGGGAGGATATTGATGCAGTTTGTGACAT
Organism: Protopterus annectens; assembly: GCF_019279795.1. Classification (NCBI taxonomy): domain Eukaryota; kingdom Metazoa; phylum Chordata; order Ceratodontiformes; family Protopteridae; genus Protopterus; species Protopterus annectens. The sequence continues at coordinate 384,220,659 of NC_056746.1, forward strand.
AGTAGTAGGGCCTGGGTTTGGATGGACATCTCTGATGAGCTTCAGATGAGTGACTGAGTGATAGTGATGGAAATACAATTTAGATTTGTTTATAAGGAGGTAGAGTATTGTTTTCAGGTTAGTTTTTACATATTAGTAGCTAAAAAGGTTGAAGAGATTTGGCAGGTGTATTTGTGATGAAATGAAAAAGAATGGTGCTGTTGTGATTGGTGTAAGGGTTTGGGTTGGTGGGTGAGTTGCTGTTTGGAGGAATGCAAGTTTGATAGTCATATGTCTAAGTATGCTGAGGGAATGTAGATAGATTAGGTGTAGGTATATCATTGTTGTGTGGTGTATTGTGTGTGGGGTTTGTTGGAGGTTTTATGAGTGGTGTGTAAGAACATCTATAAGTTGTTTTTGTTTTGTTCAGAGAAAGATCTAGAAGTAATCAAAATCTAATGTAAAATATGTTTTATTGTTTAGGTTGTTTTTATCAGATTAGTTACAGGATTGCTGCTTGCTATGTTTCTACAGAGCTGCTTAGTTTTAGGAAGAAATAGATTGAAATGTAGTATATGTCTTGAGGGTGAAAATGGAGAATAGTTGTAGGGGACAGCTGCTCAACTGAAGACTGGGTCGCCTATTACAAGATATAGCAAAAAAGTGCATTTAATGTACTTCTCAGCAGTGAGGTTAGACCAGCTGAGTGTGGAAGAAAACTGGCTCTACTGGCATACTTGGACATAAGCCAGTATAAATGTCTACTGTTTGTTTAAACATATCTAAGAGGCGGAATAATTGGGATGAACAAATCTTGCTGATAGGTGACTGGGCAAGAAATTCAGATCCCTAGTAGTAATGGGAGATGACTAGTTATCCTGTGCTGAGCAGCTGAATTCCTGGGCTGCAGGAGCTCTAGATACTTGCTCTATGAGGTTGGATAATAAGCACTACAGTTTTAAGCAGGTAATGCTATTGTGATGGATGATATACGGTGCATGATGTGTGGAAATGGTTCTGATATACAGCTGTGTCTTTAAGCAGACTTGTAAAGTCATTAAAAAGTAGTAGGAAAGCAGTGTGACTAAATGTGTGACTCTGGGGGGTGTTTGGGGGGAGTGAAGAGAGCCACACCTCCCAATAATGTAGGAGACAATCAGGCTGGACCTTCTCAAACCTAGTGGCTCTGGACCCAGCTCAACAAAAGTAAACAAATGACCTGAGGCAGAGTTTTGCTGTGGCAAGCTGAAAGTAAAAATACACCAGTGTAAAGTAGTGATAAGGCAAACCCTACATAAGTTTGTTGTACGTTGCCCATGTAGTGTTTCACTTACCAGTTAAAGGGCCACTATGGATAGAAACTGAGAAAAAAAAAACATATTTCATTCTTTTAATGAAGTTCTACATTCACTATTCATTAAACTTGCCAGAAGCACAATAACTACTTATTACTAATTTTATTTATTTTTCCTAGCTCTGAATGCTCTCAAGGGGCTATACATCACTGTGTGATTTTGTTAACCTGAAAATGTACATATTGTGCACAATGCACTCACACGACATAGCTGATGAGATTACTTCACTCTGCTTTCTGCTCTACGCTCACAATTCCATTCACTTAGAATGTAAGTAGTGAGAAATACTGCTAAGTTTGAGAATTTCCAGTTAAAGTGGCAGTGATTGGTTTGCAGTGACTCTTACAAATTTGCTTTTTATGTGTGTTAAACAATCTATAAAACTGTTTGCAGTGATGTAGAGAAGACTGAAATATAAATTTTATTATTTTATTTATTTTACATTTGTTAACCGGGCTAGTGTAACTGGATACATGTCCATTTTCAGTAGAGGCCCGAGGAGTTAAGCTCCAAGTTAGAACAATAAAATTAATACAATAAAGTATAAGGATACATGAGCAAATATAAAGTATTAACAGTATGCATAAACAGGTTATCACAGTAAAATGTACAGTGCATGATACAAGAATAAATAAAGGGATGTAAATACAATCAGAGTAGTCAAGAGAAAATAAGCAACTTAGTTTAAAAAGGAAAATAGAGTTGCTTACTGAGTAGATGGGTTAGACAGAGTAGAGTATATAGAGACACTTTGACTAGTCAGGTTTAGTGCATTGACATAACTAGTGTGTTTTCAGGAATACTTTCAATTTGTTTTTGACTAGTCAGGTTTAGAGCATTGACATAACCAGTGTGTTTTCAGGAATACTTTCAATTTGTTTTTGACTAGTCAGGTTTAGTGCATTGACATAACTAGTGTGTTTTCAGGAATACTTTCAATTTGTTTTTGACTAGTCAGGTTTAAAGCATTGACATAACCAGTGAGTTTTCAGGAATACTTTCAATTTGTTTTTGACTAGTCAGGTTTAGAGCATTGACATAACCAGTGTGTTTTCAGGAATACTTTCAATTTGTTTTTGACTAGTCAGGTTTAGTGCATTGACATTCAGGAATACTTTCAATTTGTTTTTGAATAGTCAGGTTTAGTGCATTGACATAACTAGTGTGTTTTCAGGAATACTTTCAATTTGTTTTTGACTAGTCAGGTTTAGTGCATTGACATAACCAGTGTGTTTTCAGGAATACTTTCAATTTTTTTTTGACTAGTCAGGTTTAGTGCATTGACATAACCAGTGTGTTTTCAGGAATACTTTCAATTTGTTTTTGACTAGTCAGGTTTAGTGCATTGACATAACCAGTGTGTTTTCAGGAATACTCTCAATTTGTTTTTGACTAGTCAGGTTTAGTGCATTGACATAACCAGTGTGTTTTCAGGAACACTTTCAATTTGTTTTTGACTAGTCAGGTTTAGTGCATTGACATAACCAGTGTGTTTTCAGGAATACTTTCAAATTGTTTTTGATTAGTCAGGTTTAGTGCATTGACATAACCAGTGTGTTTTCAGGAATACTCTCAATTTGTTTTTGACTAGTCAGGTTTAGTGCATTGACATAACCAGTGTGTTTTCAGGAATACTTTCAATTTGTTTTTGACTAGTCAGGTTTAGTGCATTGACATAACCAGTGTGTTTTCAGGAATACTTTCAATTTGTTTTTGACTAGTCAGGTTTAGTGCATTGACATAACTAGTGTGTTTTCAGGAATACTTTCAATTTGTTTTTGACTAGTCAGGTTTAGTGCATTGACATAACCAGTGTGTTTTCAGGAATACTTTCAATTTGTTTTTGACTAGTCAGGTTTAGTGCATTGACATAACCAGTGTGTTTTCAGGAATACTCTCAATTTGTTTTTGACTAGTCAGGCTTAGTGCATTGACATAACCAGTATGTTTTCAGGAATACTTTCAATTTGTTTTTGACTAGTCAAGTTTAGTGCATTGACATAACCAGTGTGTTTTCAGGAATACTTTCAATTTGTTTTTGACTAGTCAGGTTTAGTGCATTGACATAACTAGTGTGTTTTCAGGAATACTTTCAATTTGTTTTTGACTAGTCAGGTTTAGTGCATTGACATAACCAGTGTGTTTTCAGGAATACTCTCAATTTGTTTTTGAAAGATGATAATGAGGAAAGTATGGAGAGTTCATTTGGAAGGAGGTTCCAGGCCTTCCCAACTGTATTAGAGAAAAGGGGGTCACCAGCTTTGTTATATGTTTTAGTGGTATGTACTAGAAGTTTCTGAGAAGACCTTAAGGATTCTAGGTTTTTATAGGAGGTGATTAGAGTTGAGATAATAGGTGTTTTTGAAGGTTTGTAAAGAGTGTTATGGGCTATAGTTAGCTGATGGAATGTAATTAGATTTTGAAGTTCAAGCCAACCTAGCTGTTTTAAATTAAGGCAGTGATGGGTTCTGAAAGGATTACCAGTTGAAAATCTAGCTATATTGTTGTAGGACATTTCCAATTTGTTGAGATTATTTTTGAAAGGTTAGTAAAAATGGGTGACGCATAAAGTAGAGAAGAGATTAGATGAGTGTGTGCTATTGTGGTTCGAGCTGAAGGTAGGAGAAAGGATTTAATCCTATAGAGAGAGCCTAGCTTTTTATTGACTGTTTTTATGGTATTGTTAATATGGATGTCAAAGTTCAGATTATTGTCAATGGTGACTCATGATAGTTTTGTGGATGGGTCTGGAGATATAATGGTATTATTGATAGAGTTTATTGAGAAATCCAGTGGGGGGGATTCCTTGGTAGGAGAGAAGAGGAGGAGTTTAGTTTTTTGGGGGTTTAGGAGAAGGCATCTATGTGTGAACCATTGCTCAACTGTATTAAATACTTGTTGGGTCAGATAGAGTAGTTCAGAAGAGGAGGGGGCTGAGAATATCAGTGTAGAGTTATCTGCATATTGTGTGCATGTAGCTTGGGGGATGGCAAGGTGAAGATCATTGATGAATATGGAAAAAAGTAGAGGTCCAAGGATGGAACCCTGGGGGACTCCCAAAGTATACTTTGCAAAATAATATTTTTTTTTTAATTAAAAGGGTTAGTTAGGTAAAAATAAATAACACACGTATTTAAGATCACAAAAAATGTAAATGTAATTGAACAAATTAATAACACAGGTATTTAAGATCACAAAAACATACATTTTAATTCAACTGTCCAGAATTTCGTAAAATGTCCAGATTTTTATATTTGGTCTACTTCAGATCAAATTTATAGTATTCTGGGGTGGGTTTGTCATAATGATTGAGGTCTTCACTTCATAGACATGGGGTACGGGGTTGATTATGACCTTCAGGTTATTAATCTTTTGAGCAGATCATTAACAATTAAGGGTACTTTTCCATTATCAGGGCAACACTTTGGTTTGCCGATGCTGCTGCAGACATGACACTGAGGTGGAGACCAAGAAAACACAAACTTAATTAATAGATTTGATAAAAAGGACACAAAGACCTTTCTGAGAATGTTTGACTATACATAACACATCAAAATTGTACTAAGTGCAGAGTACTGAAAGATCCATACTATTTATTTTATTTTATTTTTGTGAAGCAGCGCTCAATGAGGTCAGTCACATTTTACTGGAGTAATGGATAGTTAGTATTATATTTTAAAAACCTAGCCTAGATGAAAATGTCCAAGTCATCAAGACTGTAAAAATGAAAGTATGTCAACCCTTCAGTGAAAAAAATGATCTGTCGATCAATTGTTCAACTGCATGCATCCCTTTGTAGCCCTTTCCAAATATTTCTTTCACTCCCTTGCAAATCTTTCTGCTTCATGACCGCATAACTCCAGGGTGGGCTTATACTTTTCATATACATCTTTTGTACATCGAAACAAACACGTTTAGACAGCAGGAAAAGACTGGGATGTAGAACTAATAAATTACTCTAAGTCTAGAGTAATGTATTCATTGATCATCCTGTGTCTTTAACAATCTTTCCTTTTTCGCTTGATATTCTTATTGTTATTTTGGCATTTGTGTATTACTATTTGCATTTTTACTGTATAACCACTGTCTTAATTTTTTGTTTCTCTCTGCATTATATTTTGTCATCTTTCTTAAATATATGTTCTGCTACTGTTTTTTTGTCTCTGAAGTCTGTGTTCTCTTCATTGTTGCTCATCTATTACTTATCCGTAGCCTTCTAACCCTTTCTGTCATTTATGTATGCTTCTTTTATCTTTGTCTATTTCAATTCACTACTTTTCTTTATTAACTATCTTTCTCTTTACCTCAGTTGCAATAACCTCTTTCTTTTCAATTTCACCAGTATTCTTTGCCTGGATTCAAGAAATGTCAAGGAATCTCGTGAAGTCTAACAGTTTGTCTCTGCCTGGTTATGTCAGGTTCTGCCATTGCTTACCTCCTTATCCTGCTGTAATTTGTGAATGACAGTTTTATACTAGTGCCCTCAGTCTACTAGGCATCTCCTTCGTTGAAGAGAACCACTGACAATAACTCCTGGTCTGATGCTAAAAAGAAAAAACAAAAAACTGAATCCAAAATAGCTGCCCCTGCTACATCTCTCAAAGCATCTACTGCAAGTTGATTTATAACTGATATATATATATATATATATATATATATATATATATATATATATATATATATATGGCTTATAATTTTAAATGTAAATTCTATCCTTGTGTATATGTATATATATATATATATATATATATATATATATATATATATATATATATATATATATATATATATATATATATATATATATATATACACATACAGGGGAAAGGGTATAATTTATTTGATTTAATTCATTAGTAGTAACAAATTTTCCTTTTTATTTTTATTTAACTTAATGGTTAAGCTGAATAGTAAACTGTTAAATGTTTATAGGCTGAAATGGTTAAACAAACCTTGTTAGATGGGGTTCCCCTTAAATTTCTTATAATTTACTATTAAAACTTTTAGTAAATGAAGTTTCCTTGTTAGTAAAGTACTGTCATGATTGGATCTGTGTTTGGTTTGATTTCTAGTGTTGATGTGAAAACAGTTAATTTAGAGTCAAGATGAGTGCATGCTGTCCTTGTGAATGGTGTCTGCCAGTGTGAAACACTAGATTATTATAACTGCCTGTATGTTGCCGTGTGTTGTTCTCTGCTTCATCCAGTATTTGTGGATGTTTTGTTCGGCTGCAGGATGTGCCTGAGAAAGTGTTGCACTTTGAATGCAGTCTAATTTATTGCTCTCTAATGTTTCATATTTTGGCTTTGTATGGTATTCACCCTCCTTAATTTCTTTAATTGGGTTGTGCATTGCGTTCCCCATATAGAGCTACAACTGACATTATAGGATGTTTAAATAAGACGGCATTTTCTGAAAGTACTGTAGCTGAACTTGTGAACTGGAAAGAGCTATGGTTGTTGTGTACGATTGTATTGTTAGTAGTGCGAATAGCTAGTTTCTGCAAAGATTAAGTAGCATGTCTTAATTTGTACTCACGCAGTGGCTTGAGAATGCTCACTGTATATAAAGATTTGCCATGGCTAAAAGATGTCTTCTGTGTGTTAGTACAATTACTTAATTTTCCCTGGATGTTACTAACAGTCGCTTGAATATATCTATGAAGGCTGACCTCTGTTTTTTCGGTTGCTTGTTTCTTGTATAGAGGACTAGGGCACAGTGCTTTGCAGTGGTTTGGGAGGACGAGATTGATGGTGAGTTTATGTGGTGATATTTGAATGGCTCTATACCTTGGCTAGATATAATGAATGATTTGTGTCTTTATTGATAATTGGATGCATATAGGGTAAGACGATATGCTTGTATTGGGAGATTAAGAGACTGCAATGTTGTTTGGACGTTGTCATGTCCTGTAATTTTTGACCGACTGGCAATAGATTTGCTCCTTGAACAGCATTGTTATATCTGAATGGTTTGTAACTCATTGGCTTGATTTGGTGGTGTGAGTTTAGATTGATTTGAGTGTTCGAGGGATGTTTCTCTTGCATGTGCTTGCAAATTCTGGAACTGTAACTCATTTCTAGGGATGATTGCAATTGAGATTGCTGATAGTGCTTTGTTTGGAAATGGGAAAGTGGGAAAATAAAATTCTTAGGAGTATTAAGAGGTGAAGCTTTTTAGTGCTCGAGATGGCTCACGAGCCACTTAACATTCGCAGTTAACTCTCTCTCTGAGTCCTATATCTGATTAAGGTTGCTATAGTTAAATGAAACAAAGCCAATGATTGGCTGTTAAAAATTCTCAGGGGAATGGGAAATTTTAATCTAAAATTTGGGACATCAATAAACATCGAGAATGGCTGTGATAACCTTTTGCGAGGCCGCAAAATAAACCGCAAACTAATGAGCTTAGTAACTAAGTTTATTAGTTCGTGGTTTATTTTTTGGCTAAGAAGCTTAATAGTTCGCGGCTCCCCTGTGAGGAAGCCACAGCTCCCCAGGGCGCCGCGGCGCACGCTTTGGGAACACCTGGTCTACAGTGCTGATTCCCCTAATACTTCTAGGGCTCTGTAAGTAGATTTATTTTTGATGTACCCCAAAATGGTTTCATAGTATGTCTATAATGGCGTGATTTTTGTTTTGCAGGTACAGTAAACTCTCAGTTAACTGGAACTCAAGCAACCGGCACTCTCAAGCTACCGGTAAAAAAAAAAAAAAAAAATTCGAAGAAATACAGTACATTTTTCATGTGTTGCACTTTCTGTCCCCCTCTCTGCAGAAATATACCTTATGTTTTTAGAGTATGAGTTTTAAATAAGGAAGATAGGAATAAATTCCCTCTCTCCCCAACCTGAGAACAAGTCAAACCAAACAAATAGTATAGGGTACAGTATTAGTCAGGCTTATTTTTAATAGTAACTCTCAAGCAACCAGAAACTACATTTATCCGCCATCTACCAATCCTCATGGGTGCCAGTTAACTGAGAGTTTACTGTATGTTTAACCTCGTAATGCACTCTGTCTCCACAGAAGATGACATATTAACTATTCCTCTCAATAAGGTTACTGTGTGCGATCCCCACTTAGTATGTCAATACTCTGAATTACTGGTTACATTAAGAATATCTGGAGAGTCAGTGACATTTATAAGTGACACTCTGACTTGTGTTTTTTTTTGTTTTAAATATGTTAAAATGAGCTTTTTATTCTTCAGTTACAAAACAATACATGTATACTTTTAAGGATAAGAATTATCTGTAGGAATCCTTATGAACAACCAGATCTACTGGCATTCCAACCCCATCCACTGTCTAATACTATACAACAACTTAGCTGTGAATATCTCAAAAAACAACAGGTTTATGATTCCACTGGAAAGGAAATAAAGCAGCTGGGAATGACATTACACACTGCAAGAGTTGTAAAGTCCCATAAACTTGATAAGATTGTGAGAACAGTGGGATGAGTGAAGGAATGACTACAAACAGTTTACTCTCTGAGCTTTTCCTAGGCCAAATAATTTTACAGTGTTGTCCAATTTAATGTAAGACCTAAGGAGACAAACCCATTTTAAGGAGAATATCATGAGATTTCATCCAAGCCCAATATGTTGAGTACAGAGCATAAGGGACAGCATAAAAGTGCAGTAGAGGGGGAGAAACCATTAAATTGTGCTTTATTTTCTATTATTATGAACCTCATAACAATGTTTGCAACACAAGTCCTTGGTTGCACAACCTTGAAACCTGCCAATAACATGAAACCAAATCAAACACTTCAAAATGTGCTTTTTTGCAAGGGTAAGCCCACCTACACAATCACATCCAATGAACTTAAATACACCAAGTCCACAGTCGCACAGTATTTGGAAAAAGAGAACATTCCCAAAAAAGCAATCAGCGCTATTGAGCAGTCCATTTTCTTTTTATTTGCTGTACCCCGATCAAGCAAGTGATTTTAGCAGTCTTAAGCAGTGAACCACTTTATTTGTATGTGACAGAGTAGGTATCATTGTATGGGAGGAGAATAAACTGTTTATCAAATTAAAATGTTATGCTTAGGGTGCATATGTGATTTAAATACACAACTGTGGGATGGCATTTATAGACTGCCTTCATTCGCTGAGGGGTTTTAGGCACAGTACCACCCAGAAGAAAAGAACAATTGGAAAATCAGAATGAGACAATAAAGATAACTTAGTAGTAATACTTTTGTGTGGCAACCACAATGAATCAGTTTTCTATCTGGTAAGCACAGCTGGCCTTAGGCATAGGCCGCCTAGGGCGCTGCTGTAGCAGGGATGCTTTTCCAGTATTTATTTGGTGTAGGTAGACCAAGATGGGGGCACCAGGTGGTGTGGTGCGGGTGCCATGGAGCCCTTTTGCCTAGGGCACCAGTTGACCTAAGGCCGCTCCTGCTGGTAAGTGAAACCAACCCTTTAACAGTGTTACATTTTCTAAGTAAAATATAAACTAAATCAAAGTACCACAAACTGCAGACCAGCAACACGAAATATAAAAAAGAAGATTTAATGAAATCCAAATCACATGAAACTTCTCTAGCGCCTTGGCCACTTGCCTTTAACAGAGTATATCTACCCATATAAATCAAGTGCATTTATATGTTTAACAATGCTCATATTAATCAATTAAACAATTAAATACAGCATTAAACAATAAAACCTTAAAGGTATAGCATTCACACAAAACTTTTCCATACACATTCTTGATTAAGTCCCATAGGGTTCATTGTATTAAATTTTAAAATCAAGAATGCTTCCTTTTTTCTTAAAATATATTTAATCTGTTCTTCATTCATAAACTTACTATTCACAATACTATCTAAAATTGTTACTATTAGCCCATCTGGGCTCCCCTTATGATACTTGTTAAAATGTATAGCTACAGGACTAGTCTGTTTATTATGTTTAATGTCCCTGATATGTTCTTTTATTCTACATGAGAATTGTCTTTTAGTTTCTCCAATATAAAATTTATTACAGGGGCATTTAAGTCCATATATAACTTTTTCAGTTTTGCAATTAAAATATCCATTAGTTTGAAAATAAATACCATTAATTTTAGTAAAATTACCACTAATATATTTACAAATACTACATCTCCCACATGCCACTGTACCTCTTATATCAATTGTTTTTACTACAGTACTATTAGGCATATGAAACCTACTATGAACTATAAAATCTTTTATATTCCTACCTCTTTTAAAGGAGAAACACAACCTTTTATGTTCTAAACAATCAACTTCTCTCCTAACTATTTTCCAACTATGTTTAACAGCTTCTAAAATATCTTTATAATACTGAGTACGTAGTAGTAAAATATATATCTTTGTGGTTCTCATATTTATTTCTATTTCTATTACTTCTATAATTATACACAATTTTTTTGTTACATAATGCTCTTTTTAAGCTATCATGTAATTCTACCTCAGAATACCCCCTCTCTTGAAACCTATTAAAACTGTCATATAATTCCCTTTTCCTACCATCTAAATTGTTACATAGTCTTTTAACTCTCATAAATTCTGTATAAGGTATGGATTTGATAGTATGTGGGGGATGGTAACTATCACCATATAAAATACCATTAGCATCTGGAAATTTCCTATATAAATGAGTAATGATATGGGAATCATCTTCTCCTTGTAACACTACATCCAAGTAATGTACCTTACTTCCCTTTTGTAAACCATCAAATTTTACCCCTACATTATTTTTCTGTATTTCATTTATAAATTGATCTACTAAATCTACACCACCCCTGCAGATAAAAATGAGATCATCAATATATCGAAAATATCTCACAACAAATTTTCGAAAAAATTGATTAATATAAATATACAAATTTTCAAAATGACCCATAAATATATTAGCATAACTAGGGGCAAATGGTGCCCCCATTGCTGTTCCTTGAGTTTGTTTGTAAAGACTCCCATCAAATTCAAATATATTATTTTGTAAACACATCATAATTAATTCAAGAACATATTCAGTAACTGGATTTTCACCTAAAAAATATTTAACAGCCCTTATACCATCTAGATGATTAATAATGGTATATAAGCTGACAACATCTAATACTACAAAATACATATCTTTTTCCCATCCTATCTTATCAATTTTATCCAAAAATTCAAATACATCTTTTATATAGGATGGTAACTTCTTAACTGTAGATAACAAGAATTCATGTAAAAAACAAGATATATTATGTAGAAAACTACCACTGGCTGACACAATAGGTCGTGTATTGTGTATAATTATAGAAGTAATATAAATAGAAATAAATATGAGAACCACAAAGATATATATTTTACTACTACGTACTCAGTATTATAAAGATATTTTGGAAGCAGTTAAACATAGTTGGAAAATAGTTAGGAGAGAAGTTGATTGTTTAGAACATAAAAGGTTGTGTTTCTCCTTTAAAAGAGGTAGGAATATAAAAGATTTTATAGTTCATAGTAGGTTTCATATGCCTAATAGTACTGTAGTAAAAACAATTGATATAAGAGGTACAGTGGCATGTGGGAGATGTAGTATTTGTAAATATATTAGTGGTAATTTTACCAAAATTAATGGTATTGATTTTCAAACTAATGGATATTTTAATTGTAAAACTGAAAAAGTTATATATGGACTTAAATGCCACTGTAATAAATTTTACATTGGAGAAACTAAAAGACAATTCTCATGCAGAATAAAAGAGCATATCAGGGACATTAAAAATAATAAACAGACTAGTCCTGTAGCTATACATTTTAACAAGTATCATAAGGGGAGCCCAGATGAGCTAATAGTAACAATTTTAGATAGTATTGTGAATAGTAAGTTTATGAATGAAGAACAGATTAAATATATTTTAAGAAAAAAGGAAGCATTCTTGATTTTAAAATTTAATACAATGAACACTATGGGACTTAATCAAGAATGTGTATGGAAAAGTTTTGTGTGAATGCTATACCTTTAAGGTTTTATTGTTTAATGCTGTATTTAATTGTTTAATTGATTAATATGAGCATTGTTAAATATATAAATGCACTTGATGTATATGGGTAGATATACTCTGTTAAAGGCAAGTGGCCGAGGCGCTAGAGAAGTTTCATGTGATTTGGATTTCATTAAATCTTCTTTTTTATATTTCGTGTTGCTGGTCTGCAGTTTGTGGTACTTTGATTTATTTGCATCGGTTGTTGTTCATTTTTTTTTTAAATATAAACTAATTGAACACATTTTCACAGTAGCATTCCATTTCAAGTTAAAAGGATGAAGAATATTTGAGGGGGGGGCAGCTGATCAACATACTGTGAAACTCATAGATCAAACCTGATAACTAGAACATTCTTCCAAGGTAATACTAGATTTCACATCATTTGAATGAGGAATGCACCACATCTTCTTTCATAAAAGAACAAAAATGTAACACATGACTTACAAGTGTACTGGCTGTCTTGTGGAAATATAACCATTAAGTAACGTGCATATGCAAATGGCAGCAGTGATGATATTTTTATGTAAAATTGTAGAATACAACAGATGTTAGCATCTTACTACTAAGCACTACAAGACACTCATCTTGGGGAACTTCGTGTAGGCTAACAGTTCCATATACCAATCCACAAAGAAGAGTAAAGTGCCGAAAAACACGAACTACTAAAAAATGAACAGCACTTGGAAGCAATAAGGACCAGCCCAGAGGCTTAACTATTACTACATAAATTATACTAATAATACTATAATAATTATATGTAAGGGAAAATGTGTATGTATTTATATTAGGATTCAAATATGAAGTTTTAAATACATTTAAACATATTTTAGTGGGGTTTTTTTGTATTAAACAAGGAGTTTTATTGGTTTGATGGTATTTCACTTGTTCCAGAATAGCTAGGATGTGTTTTCAGAGAATGGGCTTATGTATAAAAAGTTGTTTGTGTTTTTTAAAGACTTTTTTGCTTAATGAATGTGTTTAATTGAACAATTACATATAATTATTATTGGTATTTAAGGATTTAGGAGGGATGGATGAGATATCTGATGAAGTCGGTGTAAAATGAAAATGCTGTGTTTGTCTTAAATATGTTAATAAAGTGTGTGTTTTACATTTTTGGCTCTCCGGTATAATTTATGTAATAATAGTTAAGCCTCTAGGCTGGTTCTTATTGCTTCCAAGTGCTGTTCATGTTTCTAACAGTCCCATATGTTACAGGGTAACATATTTAACCTCTAAACATTGATTTA
>NC_056746.1:384239253-384331753 GCF_019279795.1 Protopterus annectens
ACCTTTCCTTCACAGCAAAGGGTAGCAGAGTCTGGTGAGCTTTTCTAATAAATAATAAATAATAAGGGCACTACTTTTATCTTCTTGCCCATGTACTAAACTGACAAGCAGATACATAAATGAAACTGCACAAGGAATTGTGATGAATAATGTTTTTTTTGCAGTAAGAGGCCGACCTCTAAGAAAATGAAATAAAGTGGATGTGTGGAAACTGGAAACAAGGCATAAGGTACATGGAAGGCCTGTGAGCCTGGGACAAGGTGTGATAAAGAAAATATTCCAGTCCTACAGAAAGCAGAGTGCGTGATGTGTGTGTGTGTGTGTGTGTGTGTGTGTGTGTGTGTGTGTGTGTGTGTGTGTGTGTGTGTGTGCGTACCTATGTGTGCAGAGGGAAATCAGACATGAAACACAGGGGAAATGAGAAGGAGCAAGGATATGTAAATTGGAAGTGACACCTTCTTTTGAGTCTATGTCATGCCATTATTGTTGACTTTGTCCAGAATTCTTGAGCATAGACATTATTAAGAAGTACAGGCACTCTCTGTTATCTCTTATAAATAATACACACACACACACACACACACACACACACACGTGAATGCGCACATGCATGCAAGCATGAATGCTTTCTGTTTCTCTTACACAGACACATCCTTTAGTTCATTTACTTTTATTGCTTTTGTTAACTGATGCTTCTCTGCAAAAATGTTGTTTCTGAGTGCTTTTGATAAAATCAACCTTGTGCAGTTTTGATTTAAAAGTTTTGCTATTGGTGCAATATTTGTAAGTTCACTTTTTAGTTACAGATTCGAGTGGCTATTATCAATTATTGAGCAAGTGGGAGGGAAGCAGTATTCCAAGAGTTTAATTGTAAATCCAAAGATTAACAGATTGGTCCTTGCTGTAAACGGAAACCATCTAATCTTACCTGGAGATAAACAGTAATTCTGTTTGTGCTCAGATAGTGAGATAAATCTACATTTTTGCATAGTTTGAAATACAGTGAGGAGTTCGTGCGTATTATTGAGAGGGTGGGTTTCAATCTGGAAGTTAGTAGATGAATTCCAATTGCTTTTTTTCACTTCAGGAGGGTAGCCTTAGGCAGGAGAGAGGATGTACAGTGTTTGGTAGCGCTAATCATTATTAGACCAATGTATCCGTCATGAAAGGGCATGGATAAAGGGAAAAAAGCATACTGAGATGCATAGCTAGATGAATGTAGTAAAGAAATGTTTGTGGCATAGCAATGCTATCTCTGAGTCCTATGTCTGGCTGTGATAGCCATACAGTCAAAGAGAGAGATAAATCTAGTAAAGGTCACCGAAAGTTACCAGAATGATGAAGTGATGGAAGGAACAGGTGATTAAGAAAGATTCATAGAACATAGCTTCTGCACAGTAAAAGAGGGAAGAAATGGGAAAACAGTATGTCACACAAGGAGGGGTGAAATTGAAGAGGCAAGCTAGGGGACTTGGAAAGCAGATGTGCACATTTATTGGAGGGTGGGTTAGGCTGTAATTCAGGTCAATGGATATGTGTCTAGCTGCTGCTGGGACAGCATGAAGATGGGATGAGACGAGGAAGACGTGTGCATGTGCGTGTGCGTGTGCGTGTGTGTGTGTGTGTGTGTGTGTGTGTGTGTGTGTGTGTGTGTGTGTGTGTGTGTGTGTGAGTTTGTTGGTGGGGACAGCTGTTTAGAAGCTGAATGAAACACTCAGATTATATTCAATTACAGCATTTATGCAATTTACATTTTCTCTTATTCTCATGAATTTGTAGAAATATACAAAAACACTAGCTATATTATACAAGAACAACAACAACAGCATTATAGGAAGTACAGAAATTCATTTGAGAAATTTAATGAACAGTTAAAAGATTAGTAGCCTTGAAGTTTAGCATATAAGACTATTTTTATGCGGAGTGTGTTTATTTATTTTTACTGACCAGGCATTTGCAGTGGAGGCCCAGGGAGAAATGCTGCAGACATTACATTGTTTAGTAACTAAAAATCCTCAGTAAAATGTAATATCCACAAAGACATGAATGTGTATGCACACAGGGAATATATCTTGATGACTATACTATATTTAATTGAAGCCAAACTAAGCAGTGGACCACTTCACTAAAACAATGCTTTAAAAACAAACATTTTGGATAAAGTGGGAGCATCCCCCCAACCTCATACAGTCTGCTTCTAATGTTTCCCCTTGCTTAATATAACTGGCTTTGAGGTTGCGTAACCTTGGATCAAGTGAAGTTTTTTTGAGTAAATAGACTTCTAACTCAGTTTTGTTGAAGTGTAGTTACCATTTTGGTAACTAAAAAGAAAGTTACATGTGTTAGCAATAATCAAACAAGTTAAAAGACATTCATGTAGTGATATTTACATAACGCAAGATGCACTTTGATGACTGATGTACTGTTTAGTGCCTAAACAAAAGCAAGAGCAGCAGGAAAGTATGCTTGTAACGTGTTATTGGAGGGAGGGGTAGGCATATATATCAACAATGAGTTTGGTATTTTGTTTCATAAATGCAAGGAAAGGCAGATGTAGAAATCACACTTAGGGGAAGAGTTACAAGAGTGCTCTTCTTGCAGCTTTTCTACTGAATTGCCACACATACTGAAACCATGGTTGTTGCATCACTTGGAAACAGCTGCACGCACACACACACACACACACACACACACACACACACACACACACACACACACACACACACACACACACACACACACACACACACACACACACACGCCCATAGTACAGTGAACACAGAAGTGCCTGAAAATAGAAAACTACAAAGTTATGTACCATCTGCTAGTTATATTTACGAACTTAGAGACTGCATAAACATGAAGAAATTAAAAGAGTCAGTACTGTTTCCTGTTCTCTGTGATCGCACATTCTCTAGCATGGAAACAAAAACATGAAATAGAACTGCTCAGTCATCAAGCCTTATGATTCTTAGCAGTAGAGTAAATGGGGCATAAATGGGACCTAGTCAAAGAGAATGTACAGTCTGGGCCAGTGATCATGTGTCCTGCTCCCATGATAATGCATTAAGGCAAGAGAACACATTTTAGATTGACAGATAAACAGCTGTAAATATGATGAAGATGGTTTGATGAAGACAGTCTCTTCCAAAACCAAGTAAGAAGAACCTTGGGTAAACAAATGTGACATTCACTATAGAATGAAAAGGCAAAGGAAGATGTGTATGAATGAAAGATGTAAGGAATTTGACAGAAAAGTATGAGTTAGGAGAGAAGGGTGGAAGCAGGACTTAGGAATTATGAAGGAATTTGATAATGGCTACAGAAGAGTGGTGAGAGTGAAAAGCTAGGGAGTGAATGAATACGGAAGGTGAGGGTAATGAAAAAAGAATATATGAAGGAGAGAATGTAGTGGAAATTTGCTGGAAACAGAGATGAATAGTCTAGAAAAGTAAAAAGAAACCTGCGATATTTTATTTAGACAAGTAGTCCCAGACTTACAGTACTAGACTGCATTGTGATCATTAGATCACTGTTGCAGTAGCCATTACAAATGAGGCATAAGCTTTTAAGGATACTGTATGGCTGACCAGTCTACAAAGCTTCAGGCTCCTTCCTGGCTCACCCTTATGTCTGCCATTAGCATGAGAGGACATGTAGTACAAGAGGGACATACGGACATGTGAAAAACTAAGAACTTTCTTGCCAATGCATCTGTATGCACATTCTGGCCAGCTTTGCACCTGGTGTAACTGCATAGTTGACTTCAGAACGCTGTCTTCGGAGAGATGAGTACCCTATCAGGGACACATCCTTTTTGCTAAAAAGATTTTCTCAAAATGTATGCTTACATTTGTCAGGGGAAAGTGCAGTTGCAGGCACCAAATTCTTTATAAAGACTCCCAGTCTATCTCTCTGTTTTGTTTGGGGACTGAACATGATGTTAGGTCATGTTCTACTTGCTAGTTTTTTATCCCAAAGACTGTTAGGGCTTTACTAAACTTCCTTTGTATTTTTCTTGAAAACTGGTATCTACAGGACTAAGCATGAGTATCCGTGTAGTCATCTTACCTGGCAGTGAACCTTCCTCTTCAAGTAAGGAAAAAGAAAAAGTTGATGAGAGAGGAAATAATGATAATCATGTCTACCTCTCTCATGTGGTCTGTGGCTGATGACTATTGATGTGCATTTGCAGTCCATGGATCATTAGTCTTCTTATCCAAGGCCTTCTTCTGTGTCCCTTTTGCAGGCCATTATTGCATAGGACCCCTGCACATGTGAACAAACCATTTCTCGGGCAGGGTCAGCTGGGAGGAGAACCATGGATTATTTTATATGGGGGTGAGGGAGGTATCTACCAATTACTTGAGAGGGAAAATATTGGAGGGTGATTCATGGACATCAACGTCAAAGACAGCTCCCAAGACACTCCAAAAAGCATACTCAACACAAAAAAAATCCATTCCTTTTACCCATTCTTCTCAGAAGGAGAACAAGGGGCCTGCTATCGTTTTATAAATAGACTGTTCAAAGCTTTTCAGTCTTTTCAATAATCTTAAACTACTTCTTTTTCTTCCATGCCTAGTAAGACGTAACAAGTTCTTGCCCCACCAGAAGAGGATTTATCTGTCTCAGACAATAAAGGACTGAGTTATGCTTTCCAAATTCCTTCTCTGACAGATTGTGAAGCTGAGAGAGTAAATACTTATCTTAAGACTCTTCTAAACAGGAAATCTCATTTGGTGACACAAGAGCAAAAAAATGAAAGATGTTATTTTCAAATGGGCGAGGAAATAAGTGTCAGACTCCCAGAAAAGAGAATATGAATTGCTTAGTATGTACTCCCCCAAGCTTGTGGCTATACCTCCAGTTTTGTGAGGTTTGGAAGATGCCTTCTCATCTGATTCTTTGTTACCTGACTACCAACCCCCAGCCCCTAAAAGCCTGGTAGGTTTTATAAGGTCCCAAATACTTTCAAATACCTTTATACAAATTCCTCTGCCGAACCTACCATTATTTCTTTGGATATACCCAAATATGCTAGAACGTTTTTATCATCTGAAAACCATCCACAGTGGCAAATACAGCAGAGCACTTGGCATGTTTACGGCTATTAATTGCTAACTTCATTTGTCTAAGTATCTTTTTCTGTTTGTATAAGATTGGAGTATTATCTTAATGACTGTAGTAGCAGCACCAAGTCAACAAGGTGCAACAGTGCTGTAATATTTAAACTTAGTATCAAACAGTCAGCAACATGGGAAATTGATGCTTCAGACCTATGGTCACCCCCTCATTGGTCAGGTATGACCATAAGCTAATCACCCTTGACATCCACATCCCACCCCACACCCCAGTAAGGAAACCTCTGTAAAAGACTTCTCCAAAGCCAACTTCATGCTACTCAAGTCAGAAGTGACAAACTTCATGACACCCATGCAGATGGGAACTGAAAGTTTGACTGCTGAATCCTACACTAAGGCACTGTACAAGCACATCCACTTGTGCATGAATTGTGCCATCTCTAATAGACCCAAGATGCTCTCCTCCAAAAAAAGGAAGCCAAGCTGGTGGTCCCCTGCCATAAACAAACTATACAACAAAAGGAAGAAACTGTTGCAGAAAAGAGGAAAATCACAGGATGCAAAACACTCCCTTACCAGCCTTAGTAAGAAGCTGAGATCCCTCATAAAATCCTCCAAAGCTAGTTACGAAAATAAAATTGCCAAAGATTCCCAAGACAACCACAAGGCATTCTATAGCTATGTCAAGAATTTAAATGGCAATGCTCAGATCTGCTCTGAGCTACAACAGAATGGCATTAAATATACTGATCCTAAGGATATAGCTAATATCCTGGCAGATTGATTCAGTGCAAACTTCACCCCACTCTCACCCCCTAAAGGGCCCATCTCAATACCAAAAGATTGCCAAATCCAGTAATAATGGCCACACAGGTAAAAAAATGCACTCTACAAAGCAAATAATACAGCATCCATGGGACCAGATGACATCCCAGGCTGTGTACTACATGAACTACAGAATGAACTGGCGTCTCACCTAAGTGTCATATTTAAACATAGCCTCACCTCAGGCTTTGTGCCCACTGAATGGTGCACAGCTACAGTTATACCACTCCACAAGGGGGGATCCATCTTGGCCTCCGGGAACTACCACCCCATCAGTCTGATGAGCCTGATCTGCAAGGCCATGGAACGTATTATCATGAAACTTATAAACAAAGACACTGGCAACCTTCAAACACTGGACCCAATGCAGTTTGGGTTCATGAAGGGCCAAGTTTGTCTCCTGAACCTGATTGACTTCTTTGAATCAGTCTCCAGAGCTGTGGACAAGGGCAAGGTGGTCCACACAACCTATCTGGACCTTGCCAAAGCCTTTGACACCATCCCCCACTCTGGAATCATAGATAAACTTACTAAGCTGGGCATTAATCCCTATGTCACTCAATGGGTTGCCAACTGGCTTACTGACAGAACCCACACTGTAAAAGCAGCCGACTCCAAATCCAGCTCCAGACAAGTGACAAGTGGAGTACCTCAGGGTTCAGTCCTGGGGCCGCTCTTGTTTGGCATCTACTTCTCTGAAGTACAGGCCAGCACTAAGGGACTCTGGCTAACAAAGTTCACAGATGACTGCAAACTGCGAGCCATTATTGAATCCCCAAATTATGTGGATATTCTACAAAAGGGCCTTACAGAAACAGATGCTTGGTGCCAGAGCCATGGACTCAAGCTCAATGCCAAGAAATGTATAGTTATCCCCTTTGGGAAAAAACATGTACCCATGAATTAGCACATACGTGGCAGTATGCTAAACACCGAAAGTGTGATAAGGGACTTAAGGACACAGGTGGACAGTGGTCTCACCTTCAATAACCACATCGCCACAACAGTCAGGAAATCCTTCTATGTGCCACACCTCATCACTAAGCCTTTTCATCTAGAAAAAAAGGAAGTCATTGTCTCACTGTGCTCATCCCTCATTAGATCCATTATAGAATACAATGCCCCATTTGGTATGTACTTCTCAAGACATCTGCAGCAACTGGAAAGGCTGCAGAAATACCTCACTAAAAGAATCACAGGCCTGAAGCAGATGCCCTATGCTGCCCATCTAAAAAAACTCAACCTATACTCTGCCACATATCGTCTACTCAGAGGCGATCTCTGCTTAACATACAAGGCCATGTAAAACCCAGAACTGTTGGATATGCTACACTTAAAGAAATCCCAATCCCTCAGAGACACATGCTCCAGGGATCTAAACCTTGTCGTCACAATGAACAAAACATGCTGGAGGGATAGGTTCCTGACCCAGAGACTCCCCAGACTCTGGAATAGACTGCCCATACATGTCAAGCAGACCGCCTCTTTGGTCCTCTTCAAAAGGAACCTTGATGATTGGATGGGAGATAGGAAATTTATCCCAGGGATCATGTTAGTCACCCTACCAGACAGGGGTCCAGGGAAGTAAATATTGTAGGAAGAAATAGCCAGGGAATTGTTATGGCTAGGCTTGTATAGGCCCTAGGGCCGATAGCCTAGTACCAACCTATGAACCTATGAACCAAAGCAAAAGGTGCACAATAGTACTATACCAAGAAGGCATAAAAGAGCAATGCCATTTAAACTCAATAGCACAACAGAACAAAAGGGATAATTTCTGCAATATGTTCATGTGACTGAAGTTTCTCTGTATGAAATAAGGTGGTAACAAATCAGTCACACTAGAACAACAAGCTAGTGAAAATGAAGGCACTAAAATTTATATCATAAAGATGAGAGGTTCCTTTACCTGTTGTAGTCTATACTCTTTTGTTTGATACCTAATGGGATAAAGACTGACTCACACTGCTGCCAAACTGAACAAGCCTGGTGGTGTTTAAAGATTATAAGGATGTGCCCTGCAGCAACAGGCCAATGAAAATGTAGACAATGCTCCAGCAGAAATTGGGAAATCAAAATGAAGCACTCCAATCCCTCACTGGAACCTAAGCTCATGTAACTGTAACATGGAAGCCTCTGTTCTTGCCAAAGGTTGAAACACTGCAGACATTGTTATACAAAGCTGATGATGTCCTTGCAGTGTGAAGAATCAGCAGGAACTCAGATGGAAAAGGGCTTTGTAGTCTTTTACTTCTTTGTAGTCTTTTTGTCACCAGAGTAGTCCAACAATAAAAAGCACTGAACTGAGCAAATCTCCTGATATTTAGTCTGTAAGGCTCTGTCGCTACAGAAGCCAACCAATCAAAATGTAGCCAACATTCCTGCAGAAACTGGCCAATCAAAATATAGCACTCCAATCTCTCACTGAAACCCAAGTACAGGTAGCTGTCAGGTGGAAGCCTCTGCTTGCACCAAAGGCTGGAACACTGATGATGTGGTCCTAGGCAGCTGATGTAGGGTTGCCACTTTTTGTTGTGGCTAAAACCAGATTTAGGTCACACCCCTTCACACCTCCCATAACCCCACCCATTCCGTGACATCATAGTCACAGCACATGAGGGGACTGCCCTCTATTTATGATGGTGATGCCTTTTTGATGCAGATTTACTACTCTTTTTGTAAAAAAAAAAAAAAAAAGCGTAGTAAATCCGCTGATTTAACAAATTCCAATAGTCTGTTTCTTTTATCGAAACAGAATACTGGAGTTTGTACAGTGTTTTCCAGACTACCGGAGAATCAGTTTGATTTCTGAATAGTCTGGAAAAAATGTATAGGTGTTAATACTAAGCTGATGAAGTTCTTGCAGTGCAATGAATCAGCAGGAACCCAGATGGAAAAGGGCTGAGTAGTGCTCTCTTCCTTCTCTGTAGTCTTATTGTCTTCAGAGTAGCCCAAAATTAAAAGCCTGTGGAGCACAATAGCTTTAAGAGTGTATACTATGTCATGATCATAGATAATCTTGGGTGGGTATTAGAGTGCAGTTCACTTATAACAGCTATGGATATACCAGGCAGTCATTTTGTCTGACTGATTGCCGAAAACCATATCCCACTGAGGGCAATATTAAATAGAAGAGCTGTATTGAACAGTATAAAATGTCTGCCAAAACAGTGGTGCATAAATGCAGCTGGCATAAGTGGCTTGGACTACATAATAGCCTTTGACTCACTGTTAGTTAGGCCAGCTTCAGATAAATGTGCAATTCCAAACCTATAAGCTAATAAAAAGTCGTTAATTAAAAACTGATATGGGGAACCAAAAAATGACAAAATGAAAAAAATTGAAAACAGCAAAAACTACACGAATACCATAAACAACTCAAGGACCAACAAACTCGACTTATAAAAAAATAAAAAAAAACTGTTTTATTAAAAAGGAATGTTTTATGAAGCATGTTTCGTCTCACTCGATAGTGGGAGTTCTTCAGATAAAAACAACAATCCAAATTTCATCTTATATATGAAACAATGGCACATTGTTAACAAACCGCTATCACCGCCTACATACATGTTAACCCTTCCATGCCTGTTTTCATCGCACTTAATAGTGAGACTAGTTAAAGTAAAAGTAAAAAATCCAAATAACGTTTCTGAAAGAGCTCCAGTATTGATTGGATATCTCTTTAGCAAGCCTGCTTGTTCCTTAAAAAATATCCCAACCTTGCCACCATTTTGCTGTGGTGGTTTTGTAAAGTTATGTCTCTAGCCACAACACCTTATAGTAATCTGATTTCCAAAGTCCCTCCCTCCCCTCTTTCATTATTATGGACGGTTGTATAAGCTATTTACATACTCTTCTAACCATTGTTTTCCATAGATCCATGATACTGACTGCCCACTCAGTTGCTCTTGAGTAAATCTCCTTTACTACATATTGTCTCTTGCTCATTTTCCTAGAGCTCAGCAAAGCTTGGGGTCCTAGCCTTGTTCCACAAGTGTTTTACTTGTATCCAGTGCTGTTAAGGCAAAGTTAAATACCTTTGATTGCTTTATCATACTTACTTAAGTTATTTTGAGTGATTGCTACTGTTTCTTGCTTTTATGTGTGCATTTCACTGTATTTTCTGTAACAAAAAAAATCCTCTTCCTCTCACTGTTACTGCTGTAGGACTGTTTTGAAATCACCTTCAGCAAGGGATTTCCAGCTAGTTGTTTAATTGGTTTATGATTGCATTGCACTTGTGGGTCTCTTCTACTGTGTTTTTACATTAGGAGAACTGGGTTTATTCATCTTGTGACAGGAGGTGTTTGCCTGGTTTTTCTGAATTGGGAAATACCTAAAAGGATTTGTAGTTAGTCATTTTATTGGCCAGAGGGCTCATTAGTTTGCCTTCTTTTTTTTTCTGTGCTAATATAACTTTTGCAGATTCACATGGGTTAACAGTGCTCTGTAAAATAGTAAACACTTAGAAAGCAATTTTTCCCTGTAGAACAGCCCATAAAACTGCACCCCTGTAAAGCAGCAATATAGAGCAAATACCTTCCCACCAATAAGCTTAGTGCAGCTAGCTGGGGGTTAAGTGGCAATAAGTACAGATTTAGTAGAATTCAGTATTGTGTAAATTATAAAGTTAGTAGACTTTAGTATTATTTCACATAATCTGCCCCATTAAAATACCCTTATTAGTCTGCACCAAAAAAGCACCCTTAATAGTCTTCTACCCCCCAATACACCACCCCTTGTACCTCACCAATCAAAAGACTAGACAGCATGGATATGCAATTTCCAAATTCTCTGTAGTCAGCTTTGTGGATATGAGCATCTTGAGACAATATCCTAATTGTCTCATGTTTATCAATAACCACTTAATCCTTAAAGAAGCACAAAAATAAAATACCAAAAAAGTCTAAAGATCATCCACGGATAAATAACAATATTAAGAAAAATTCCAGATGACCACCACAGCTACAAAAGCAGATTTAATGTAGACAAGCGCTTTCATGTAGAACATCTATGCTTTTTCAAGTCCTTAGTAAAAATCCTTAAAGAAGCAGACAGTTTGCGAGAGATGTACTTACACAATGACTGGAGGCTAGGTCTTGCATACAAGTGCACATCACGCTGTTGAAACCACACACACAACACCCATCTCACATAGCACATAACACACACACAGGCTAACATATGCTGAGGCAATTAAAAGCAATCTTTCTAAACAACAAAGGTTGCCTAGACCAACCATTGTCAAAACTATTAATCAGCAAGCCCAAAAGCACTTAGAAAAAAACATCTAACACCACACATAATGTTACTCTCAGTGAAGCCCCAAACATTAAATCCCTAAGGCAAGCAAACACACTTCCAAGGACTGTTATCATAGGGAATTCCATTTCAGAATACAATGATGCCCTTTAACCAGGCTGAAGAAGGAGAAGACAACTGTTAGTTGTTACCTGGAGCCAGGATTCACTAACTCATGCAACAGGTATCAATATGATTCCATCATAGTCCATGTAGGTGCAAATGACCTGAGATTTACCTCCCTGGACTATATGAAGAAAGACATTATGGAGCTTTCAGACTATGTGTCCCAGGCTGATATGAGCCTAGACACTGAGAAGCATATTACCATCACTGAGGATGATGTCACAATATAAATAAAAAAATGATTGATTTCAATAACTGGCTGTCTTTCTGTGTCATTTTAAGGAGATCCAGTATTTGTCAACGTGGGAGGACATGGTTAACAGACCATTCTGCTTTGCCAAGGATGGTCTGCACCTTTCTCCTTTAGGCTTTTGAATACTGGCTAAAACTTTATCCACCCCCAAGGTATTTTTTTTAGGCAGTGCCAAATTGACAAACCTACCAGCATAGCAAAATCAACTCAACTGAACCTCAAGTTGTTACTGCTCAATGCCAAGAACCTAAATAAAAAATATATATACTCCCTCCAAGCCCTCCTCACACTTGAGAATAAAGACATCTGTGCATTTATTGATACATGATTTAAAGTGGCAGAGTGTACCCCGACAGTACAAGGTTTCAGTGCCTTCCACACTTTTAGACCAGTAGCTGCATAGACAAGGGATAAAGGTGGTGGTGTCACAATATACATCAGTAGCAAGCATACCTGTATGGTGGCCAAACAGAATAATGTGCTGGAGTTCCTTACATGCAGATTACAACAGTCAAAATCCCATATCATATCCTTGCCAGTTATAGGTCACCCCCCACATCCCAAGAAGTTCACAAAACATACTTGGACTTACTGAAGACACTTACCATCCAACCTGACACCATACTCATGGGAGACTTTAATTACCTCTCTATAGACTAGGAATCCTACACAGCCTCAAATCTACAGGCACAGAGGTTCCTGGACTTCGTAAATACAAACATCCTTGACCAAATAATGAATGGACCTACTACAGCCTCCAACATACTGGATGTGTAGTGTTCACAAATATAGGAGAAGGCTGCACCCCCATCTAACTGTCTCGTCCTCCTTGGTAAGGTCCAACCATAAAGCTGTCTCCCTTTCATAGAAGAAAAGACTTATGGACTGCTACATAACTCAGTAGCAACAGTTATACTATATGAGAAAAATTAAAAGAAATTACACCTTTCTGGTAAAACCTGGAAACTTCAAATATTTTACAAATGCACCAAAACTTGAACTTCACACAAGAAACCAAAGATGAAATACAAATATTTCAGAGTAAATAAGTACGAAGATTAGCCAAACATTGTCAGTTTGGTGGGGGAGTGATAGATATAATAAGGGACAGATTCATGTGAGGAATATAATGTAAAGCTACTAATGAAACTGCTTTCACAAAAAAACATTAAAAAAGCTTTAAGCATAACACCATCAATGGGAATAACTGCCGGGGGTTCTTATGTCTTGCACTGATATGTAACTGTAAACTTTATAAAATTAAGGGCCATACTGGTTTGTGAAATGGATTGCAAAGCTACACAAAAGAACTTATTGTTATAAAAAGAACCAACACTGAAAAAATTCTATGAGAACAGCACTGTAAATGGAAACAGCTATCTGGGTTGCTTACATGCTGCATCAAGATGTAATGGAATGCTCATTGAATAAATGCTTTATGAGTCTCTCAAGAAGTCCATGTTTCAAATGTGGAAAAATCTCCTGTGTACTTAATTTATAATTTTTGGTTTAAACATGAAAACTACAACATATCATATTCAAAGTCATACTGGAATAATATGCAAGAGGCAAAAAATTATAGAGAATCAGAAAACAAAATAGATATTAGAGGAAATTGTTGCAGAGAACAGTGGATACAGAAAACAATTCTTTTTTTTTAAGCGATGTCTATTAAAATATAACTTTGATTACTCCAGAAGTGGCTCAAGTGAAGTTAAAACAACTGAGTTAGAAATGCCATGCAACACTTCTAGTACAGGATAAAAAAAATATTTAAGACATGCTCTAAAATACTCTAGGTTTCTGCTGTAAACTTCCACAGTGGGAAAATAAGATGATGCTTGTGATACAATCTTTAAGTCTAGAAATGTTCTCTATTACTGTTAATGACTGATATGATATAATCTGATGTAATAATATTATATAATCTGAAAGTATTATGTAATTCTTGCTTAGTGAATGTTTAACATTCTTGTGGAGCTTTTCTCCCCAGGCCTCCGCTGAAAAAGAATCTGTGTCCAGCGGGTCTTTCCCAGTAAACAAATATTAAATAAATAAATAAAAATAAATTGTGCATTATGAATCTGGGTTTGAATTTGGCAATAAAACTATGATTATTTCCTACATATCTGTTCTAGACAGACCTATACAGAACAGAATAAAGCGCATATCTATCTGTCTGTCTATATATATATATATATATATATATATATATATATATATATATATATATATATATATATATATATATATATATATATATATATATATATATATATCTAATTCTATATGGATTCACTTCAGTAGCTCGAAATACTGAAAACTTGAATTTCATTTTCTCGAGCCCAAAAAGTGGAATCCACAAAACAACGAAAACTAAAAACCGCAAAATTCAAAACCTCGAATACCGGACGTTTTGAATTTCATGGTTTTACTACACACACACACACACACACACACACACACACACACACACACCATCCACCACGCAAACACACACAATCACTCTACTACATGAAAGCAGGGGGGCAAGCACCCCTGCACCCCCCTACTTAAATATTCTCACTCCGAGGTCACACTACATACAAACACACACAAAACACCACCACACAGGCTACTTTTTCTTCGCACACACACACACACACACACACACACACACACACACACACACACACACACATCACAGCAACAAAACACACTGACACACACCACCGCCCCTACCCAAACCCCTTAACACACACACACACTTACCTGAATACATGACCATAGTGGAAATTTAGAAGCATGAACTTCAAAACCTCCGGTATTTGAGGTTTTGAATTTCGCGCTTCTAAACTTTGCTATTATGTGGATTCAGCTTCTTGGGCTCGAAATACTGAAATTTGAGATTTCAGTATTTCAAGCTTTTGAACTGAACCCGTATACATATATATCTATATCTATATATATATATATATATATATATATATATATATATATATATATATATATATATATATATGGTTCCCTATCAGAAGCCTGAAACACTATAAGCTTGAAAATCAAAATCCTGAAACCAAAAGCCTGAAAATTCAAAATCCCAAAAACCCAAAATCTTGAAACTCAAAATCCTGAAAACACAAATAATGCTAATATGTCACTATAAAGACACTAATATCTACCAACTGACCCTGACTCTAACCCTAACCCTAAGGTCCATCAATATCGCACACTCACCTGACCCGCGCCCTAACCCTAACTCACTTAAACTGCCCCTAACCCCAATATTTGTCACTATTGCATACATGCCTAACCTGCGCCCTAACCCTAACTCACTTAAACTGCCCCTAACCCTAACATAAAACCAACCGCACACTCACCTGAACCCAACGCATGACCTAACACCACAGGGCTAACAATAGCAAAGCCACAATGACGTCAGTATGTCCATTTTGTGTTTTCAGGATTTTGGGTTTTTGGGATTTTGAATTTTCAGGCTTTTGGTTTCAGGATTTTGATTTTCAAGCTTATAGTGTTTCAGGCTTCTGATAGGGAACCATATATATATATATATATATATATATATATATATTTTTTTTTTTTTTCCCCCCTAGGGATTTCCCTGAAACTGTTGTCAATTATTAACATATATATATATTTTGGCATAAAATATCCATTGTCAAAATGAAAAAAAAAACACTGCATTTATTAACTAACATGATGAAAATATAGGTATATTATTATTCAGTATCTTTGTAAAACTATACTTACACCACAATAATGAACATTTTAACTTATATAAATAACTGAGGCTTTTGTGTGTATGTTAGTGGATTAATTTTAGGATTTAATGAAATGGTATTTGCTGGACCTACACAGATACCACTGTGCATGTTAATGATGAAATCTCTGGATAACTGTGGGAATGCTTAGGGAAAATGGCGTAGTGTCACTTGAAGAGAGGTGCGGATGATTATTGTTAGCATAAAATAAAATGTATCACTTGCATACTTGTTTAGAGTTGTCAACACTTTATCAGTCAACCCCCTAAGTATAAATACGAAATTGAAATGAAATTTTGGAGCAGTTGACTAAATGATGTAACAGCTTTTTAGAGACATTTTCACTATGCGTACTTAATAATACTTTATTTTAAATCATGACCTAGACAATGGCTAAACAGTCACGTGATAATAACTCTGAATCATACATGTGATCTCCTTTTTAAACTTCAAATAGTGGCAGCTGTTAATGAGGTGTTAAATCATACTGTTTATGTCAAACTGAGGGGCATTAAGTGGAGACTCAGAATGAATCTGTTTTGTTGTTCTTTACTGGGTTAGTCTTACTGGCCTTTTGTCTGCAGGCCCATCAATATCTCATTAGCTCATTCCCCACAATAACAGTAAGCTTCAGGCTACATAAGAAGGATTTCCATGAAAAGGTTCATTAGGTCATTGGCTGTGCCTATTGACCTTCACAGATACACGTTTGGTACTATCCAATACAAGTAATTCTTAATTTATATGCTCATTTTATTTTTGAAGTTTGACAATGAACTACTTATTTTAGCCTTTTGGAAATATTTTCCAAAGACCCCACAGCTATCGTGTAATACAACTATGCGTGTTTAAACATTTTATATATAAAATTACCAAACTATCTATGTTCATTTACTTCTCAGCATAACTATTTCTTTCACTGTCTTATCTCTTAAAGTCAATAGCTTAAATTACTAACCTCTCTTCTTTCAAAGTGCTTAAATGAACAGATTGCTATCTATTCTTCTTCTTCCTGTATTGAATATTGTCATTAAAATACTGTATAAGTTGTTGTTGTTTGTCTTTCGTTTTTTTCCCGGTAAGGGGTCACCACAGCGGAACTCCGGTCCACTAATGATTGGCAGTAGAATTTTACGAAACGACGAGGTGTCAGCTCGACGCCCGACCATCAACAAAGGCATGCCCATTTACGCATGCATGTCTTTCGAACGCTACTCAACCGCGGGGAGGACATGCAGACTCCACACAGAAGGCACTCCCAAGCCAAGCCGAGAATCGAACGGGAGAACCTCTTGCTGTGAGGTAACAACGCTACCGCCGTACCACCGTGGCATTCATTAAAATACTGTACAAGTAATACCATTAAAATACTATATATGTAATATGAACAGATTGCTATCCATTATTATTCTTCCTGTATGGAATATTGTCATTAAAATACTGTATATGTAATACCATTAAAATACTATATATGTAATACCAACATCTTACCCAAATGTATAAAATATTTTGCTTTGTTTATTTCTAATTACTAAAAATGCATACATTTTTTATTACTGTTCTATTATTATAATAGTATGCCTTTGTAATAATCTTTGTACTGTAACTGGAGCTTTTCTCCCCAGGCCTGCACTGAAAATGAGTTTTTGACCCAGTGGGCTTTCCTGTTCAACAAATGTCAATAAATAAATAAATCAGTAATAAAATGTATATATATATATATATATATATATATATATATGTATATGTATATATGTATCTACTTCAGTTGACCTAACGTCCAATTGCCTGAAATTCATTTGACTGAGGAAAAAAAATCACCTAAACTTCACTTCACCTAAAACTCATTTCACTGACAATGAATACTGGCAGTGTGTACAGCACTGTAAGGCAAGTAAAAAGTATATGTCCTTTTCCCCACTGTAGTATGACCCTAGAGTTAGAATATATAGTGGGGGGCACAGCCCCCCACAATGGGGTGTGGGGGGCATAGCCCCCCTACATAGTTTGTTTTTACTGAACAATATAAAAGTAAACCAGAGATTATAAAATCAAACTAGTTGGGGGGGTTATACCCCCCACACCCCCATAACTATATATTCTAACTCCAGGGTCACACTACAGTGGGGAAGAGGACATATACCTTTTACTTGCCTTACAATATTCTACACACTGCCAGTATTCATTGTCAGTGAAATGAGTTTTAGGTAAAGTGAAGTTTAGGTGATTTTGTCTCAGTCAAATGAATGTCAGGCAAATGAAAGTTAGGTCAACTGAAGTAGACCCATATATATATATATATGTGTGTGTGTGAAAGCTGAAATACTAGTCAACTGAAGTAGACCCATATATATATATATATATATATATATATATATATATATATATATATATATATATATGTGTGTGTGTGAAAGCTGAAATACTAGTCAACTGAAGTAGACCCATATATATATATATATATGTGTGTGTGTGTGTGAAAGCTGAAATACTAGTCAACTGAAGTAGACCCATATATATATATATGTGTGTGTGTGTGAAAGCTGAAATACTAATCATCCAGTACTTGGGTTGGGGGCTGGCATAATGATTAAAGTGATTACCTTACAGATACAAAGTACAGGGCTTGATTCTCACCTTTGGGAAACATGGCTAAACGTATGGAGGCCCCGGGGTCATTAGCTCAGTAATTATCTATGAACCTATGCTGAACATTTCCTACTTTAGACTATTTTGTATATTAAGTATTCATATTATAACCTAGTATTGTGTTTGTCAAAGAAGAATGGTACAAACCTTACTATATTTTATGAGCCTGTCTGAACATAAACCTTTTATGACCATCCATATGTCCTTTTTTTATTATTTAGATGACAGCTGTTATTCTTAGTTTCTAAGGTTCTCGTCAATGAACATTGTATATACACATCTAGCACTTGCTTTGGGCATTGCATACACACTTCTGTATTTTCTTTTACCTTTGTTATTGTTAGCATCCGTCATGCTTGTTCTTATGATTTGTAGTCTATGTTTACATGAAGTTTCTTCTTAGGACCCCACTGAAAGTGAACAACTCAGTAGGGCTCAGACTAGCAAGCAAAGTAAACTTTATCTATCTATCTATCTATCTATCTATCTATCTATCTATCTATCTATCTATCTATCTATCTATCTATCTATCCAGATGGCCATCTGTGTATATCTCTTGTAATTAGTTTGCATGTTTAGTTGTAAAGCTACAAAAGGCAGTGTTATATTTTATGGAGAAATTAATTAATGAGGTCTACTGAGATGAAATTACTTCCCTGGTATTGCTAGACATGGGTTTGAATATCATGTGGATAACTCCACAAGCTTTTCTGATTTGTATTTTCTAACTTAACCACTGTTACCTATTTAATAATACCATTCACATATAGCTTACAATATGCATAAAATATTCTTGCATAGTATAGTGTCAATGGCTTTATCCAAGTCCATGTAGATTGCATATCATAGGATCATAGGATCATAGGAAGTTACTAGGCTAATGGCCCTAGGGCCCTTACAAGCCTAGCCAATTCTATCCTTTTTTCCACAATCGGCATCTATTGCCCTTGTCCAAGAGGGATACAGGAGGAACCCTCCAGGGTGAATTTATGGTTACCCATCCAGTCATCCAGACTGTGTTTGAAGACCAATGAGGTGTTCTGTTTGACACAAAATGGTACATAGTTCCAAAAGTGTGGTAACCCCTGGGAGACAAATCTGTCCCTCCAGCAAGTTCTATTAATGTATGTTCTATTAATGTATATACACAACTTATAAAAATATAGTTGTTATGAGTCTGAGGTGGTCCCTGCTTTAAGTAGCAGGGCCACTGTTGCTTGTTTCCAAAGTCCTGAAATATGTATTTAGCCTTCAGCCATACAGAGTAAAGCGGGGTTGGCAAAGTATGCCTCAATGATAGCACATTTAAACTCAGACAGGTGGGGAATGTACTTAAAAGAGGCTGAAAAGTCAAGCAAGATATCTGAGGAAAGAAGATAAAATGGTCAGAAATTG
The DNA here is from genome assembly GCF_019279795.1 of Protopterus annectens. Classification (NCBI taxonomy): domain Eukaryota; kingdom Metazoa; phylum Chordata; order Ceratodontiformes; family Protopteridae; genus Protopterus; species Protopterus annectens. The sequence continues at coordinate 384,258,648 of NC_056746.1, forward strand.
GAAACGGGTTAGGGAACAGTCCACTGAGGAGATGTACCTGCTTTGATGGAAAAAGGAAAAGGGGGTTGATAGAAACTGAGGATCGCAGGATCATAGGAGGTTACTAGGCTAATGGCTCCAGGGCCCTTCAAGCCTAGCTGAGTTCTACCCATGCTCTCAAGAGTGTCTGGTTCAAGCAGACACTAAAATCAGCACTTATTATTGCCCCTGTCCAAGAGCGACACAGGTGGAACCCCTTGGCTGAATTTCCAGTTACATGTTCATTTGTCCAAATTACACTTCAATATGACTTTGTTTACCAAGAATAGGAAGCTTGTTCCAAAGGTGGGGGCAACCTCTGTGAGACAAATCTCTCTCTCCCGCAAGTTCTAATGATGTCACATACCAGGTTAAGGTCCTTTGAGTGAGTGACCCATGTGCCATTTGACTTGGGAATGTGTAACATTTCCATTAAAGCTGGGTCAGAGATTGCTCTGTATGCATGACACAAGTTGCCTCTGAGCAGTCTGTATGACACAGAGTAAACTGACAATGATTTCAGTTGGTCCACATAAGACAGATTTTGAAGACCCTGAATTTTCTTTGCAAGGAACCTTTTTGGTCTCTCCAATTGCTGCAGGTGTTTGGAAAGGAACATGCCAAAGGGAGTGTTGTTGGCTTGATGAGGGGAGAGCACAGGGGGGGTTTATAACTTTTTTTTCTGGAGGCAATGCCCTTACTTATGAGATGAGCAATATAAAATGCCCTTCTTACCACTGTGGATACATGATGATTGAATTTAAGGTTGCTGTCAACTTGTGTGCTCAGATCTCTCACCAATGACTGTGTGCTTAGGGTATTGCTATTGATGTGATAGTTTGCAAGAACATCACCCTTGCTGAAGGGGATGATAATGCATTTTTTTGCATTAAGTTTAAGACCATGACTTTGGCACCAGTCGTTAGTCTGCATAAGACCTTCTTGCAGGATGATGACATCGCTAGGTATTTCAATGATTGCTCCCAGTTTGCAGTCATCAGCCATCTATGTCAGCCACAGTAGTTTAGTTTTAGTCTGTACTTCGGAGAAGTAGATGTCAGCCACAGTCCTTTAGTTTTAGTCTGTACTTTGGAGAAGTAGATTCTGAACAGTAGGAGTCCCACAACCAGTCCCTGTGGAACACCACTGGTTATGGGTCTGCTGGAGGAGGTGAGGTCCCTTATTTTGACCATATGACTTCTATCAGTGAGCCAATGTGCAACCCACTTGACAATATATGGGTTGATACCCAGCTGGGTGAGTTTATCAATGATGCCTGAGTGGGGGATTGTGTCAAAGGCCTTGGCTAAGTCTAGGTAGGCCATATGCACAGATTTGCCCCATCTAGGGCTTTGATGACTGTCTTGAATAAGTCCACCAAGTTTAACAAGCATGATTCCCCCCTTGACAAAGCCAAATTGGGTGGAGACGAGCATTTGGAGATTTCCTATATCTTTGTTAGTAAGGTCCATAATGATTCGTATCATGGCCTCGCAGATAAGGCTGGTCAGAGTAATGTGTCTATAGATCCTGGAGTCCATGGATGCACCACCTTTGTGCAAAGAGATGATGGTAGCTGTTTTCCATTCTGCTAGGACAAAGCCAGTGCTTGGGCTTTGATTGAAAAGTGTGTACAATGATGATGATAATTCCTGTTTTGACCCATGTAGAACACAGTCCGGGATGTTGTCTAGTCTTACAGAGGCTGTGTTTTTGGCCTTGGAGAGGGCTTTTAAGACCTGCTTCTCAGAGATACTAGGTGGGTGACAGGTGTTAGGGATGCTTTGTGGTATATTTGGTGGGGACAGGGGAGTGAAGTTTTCACTGAACTTGTCATCCAGTAGATTTTCTATAGCCACAATTTATGTATATGTAATACTATTAACTATGAGTTTAGCACAGATCTGGGCCTTACTTTTGAGATTACAGATGTAACTAAATAATGCCTTGTGGTTATCCTTAGTTAGGGATGCTAATCTGGACTCATAGTTAGCTTTGGAGGACTTTACTAGGAGACTTAGTTGCTTGTTTAAGTTGAGGAGAGAGTGTTGCCAGTTTTGAGACTGTTCCTTCCTACTCGTAGACAGAAATGTCTTTGTCCTAGTGTATAGCCTATTAATGGCAGTTGTCCACCAGGCATTTTTTTTCCCTTGAAGATCTTGCTTTGGTTTTTATCAGGTATGGCAGAGTCAATACAGTTGTATAGGTGCTCATATAACGCACTGGTGTATAACTCAGCTATGAAGCTATATATGCTGTCATGTCAGAGGCTATAATTGGCCTTAGAGAAGATTTTTAGACTAGTTGTTGCTAAGGAGGGTCTTGTGTTATATATAGCTACTTATAGCGAGACTGATTTGTGTTCAGATCTCACCAGGGATGGCCACACACTGGAGCTGGTGCAGCAGTCCCTCATCTTGATAAGAACCAAATCCAGGATATTTGAGCCCCTTGTGTGTGTGTCAACCAGCTGGTCCAGGGCATTGGAGTTAAAGTCCAGGAACCTTTGGGCAAGTGAGCTAGAACATGTATAATTTATCCAGTCAATAGTTGGGTAATAAAAGTCACCCAAAACCAGGGTGTTGGTTGTATCTTGATTGGAAGGTCCTATAGCTGGCAAAGACCTGAAGAGGGATCTTACCTACAGTCAATTGCACCTGAAGTAATTCAAGGGACTTGTGCTGTTTAACCAATCTAGAAGTGTATTTATCTTTAAAGACTATTGATACACCATCTCCTTTATTTCTTATGCCTTCAGTTTGTGTGCTGGATCTTATGGAATTCATCCAGGTTTTCTAAGAAGTCAGGAGAAAGGAAATACTATAGATATAGTCTAGCAAAAGTGGAAGGGGTAAGGGACATTCAGGTTAAGGCCCTGCAATCTCCCAGTGACCATGGAACCATGTGGTACACTATGGGAAGCAAGCAAAAGAGACTAAAACCAATGACATATACTTGGTATATATGGAGCTACAAGAAAGCCAATTTCCAGAAAATTAAAGAAGAGATGGAAGAGTGGGACTGGAAAGTGGGAGCAAATGAGCTTTGGACCAGGTTAAAAGAAAGTGTGCTAATGGATTATAGAAAGAACTAAAGATGAAATGGTGAAAGAAGAAGAAATCAGCTGTGGGCAAGGAAGGAAATACATTGGGAATAAAGACAAAGGTGAGGGCTTGTAAGAAATGGTGGTGAGATGGGTGGGGTGTTGATAAGCAATGCTATGTCTAAGCAAGAATGAAAGCAAGAAGGAAGTTAACATACCAGGTAGATCAATTTATTTTATTTATTTTACATTTGTTGACCGGGATAGTCAGACTGGATACATGTCCATTTTCAGCAGAGGCCCGGGGAGAAAAGCTCCAAAGGAAGTAACACAAGCAAATTTAACATAATATGAATTAAACACAATTTACAGATTCTGTTGAGGAGTCTAAGTTATACAATCTCACATACTTCTAATCTGGCTTACTAATTACAACACAATTGAGCTAAATTTACAAAATAATAGTGGTGCACCAGTAATACTAAATATTTCATCAGGCTTGGAGCAAGGACATAGCCATTCAGTTTTCTTATTTATTATTAAATAAAAATCAACATGCCGCATATGTCTTGCAGCCAGAAGATAAACTTTTATTCAACAATGATTAAGCACTTTTGTCCTTGTATTGTGTTAAGGAATTTTTTAGAACCAAAAGTAAAAAAACAGAACCGCCCTCTTTTTTAAACTTCCTTGTAGTGATCTCATACTATTCTCTTAAAGGCATACTACCAAAAATTTTATACAGTACTAATGCATATACCATGTAATAGTAACAAATATATAAAATAAAATAAAACATTATGCACCACCAATAAATTCTAAAACATATAAAATATGTGAATTATTCAAAATTTTATAAAATATGTAAAACCTTGTAGTCTTTTTCCTTTTTGAAAACTATAAATATATGAGTAAAAAACTAACACAATTTTTGTATGACTACTAAGTAAGCTTATAATTCCATAGCCTTAAGCTTGAGTATACTTGCAATAGAAATATTTTCACTCAAACCTGGGGAGTCTAGTGAATTTAAATGTAGCTGCCAATTCAATTCCTTGGTTTCATGAATAGTCTCCCAAAGGACCTCCCCTGGGTGTCTGTGTTACTTTCTTTAAAACTCCAAATTTAAATATCTGGTAGCTTTTGCAATCAAATGAATGCTTAAATAGTGCATTATTCAAGTTTTTCTTTTGAATATCATAGTTATGTTCATATATATATATATATATATATATATATATATATATATATATATATATATCTATATATATATCTATATATATATATATATATATATATATATATATATATATATATATACTTGTTCAATGATCTCACGGTCTTACCTATATAGAACGTACCACAGGGGTTGCAAACACCAATGTATACTACTCCCTCTGACAGACAATTGCTTGGATCAGCCAAATTAATTCTTGACAAGAATAATATCGCAAAACTCCTGAAGCATCCAACAGCAAAAAAGTCAGAAAATCAATGAAAAGTAGACTGTTGAATCCACCACGAAAGAGGTCAGAGTCTTTAGTATATAATCCAACTTTTATTCGATAAAACAAGAGATGAGCGCTTTCACGTGCAACATGCACGCTTCATCAGATCTAAATTGTAACAATTCTTACTCTCTCTTTTATAGTTGTAACCCAATCTTAATTAATTCAATTAAAATAGTTATACAATTAAATCAAGCCAATAAATCAATTCGAAAAATGCTGGATTTAAATTGATAGTGTGTTTTTAAAACCAAATCTTCTTATAACATACTGACAAATGGTATTTTCATATTCACAATCCATGTTTGATGGATCCCATCAAACATAATGAAAATAATTATTTAGACTGAGTATCTGCTCACATATCTCTAACGGAAATAAAAATACAATATAATTAAACAAAATGGAATATATAAATAGTTAGTATAAGATCCCTAACTGCATAAAATGAATAAAATTAAATAACATTGTATATAATAGCAATACATCCATGGTTAAAATATATCACATAAACCATATGAACATCACTACCAATGATGATAGTGATGATAGTCATAAAATAATGCAATTCCATAAATGCCATTAGATAAAATATGAAATGGAATCTATTAAATGCATGCTGTATTATGCATACACATTCAAAGCATATGCTATTTATATTATGCTTATACTGTTTATAGTGGTTTCCAGTAACTATTCACAATAAATATACATAACGTAATGATTATGCAGACAAAAGTATAACTCTAATACATAAATAAAACTATAATGCTAATAATAATAATGGATACATGTGCATTGTATATAAAATCACATATAAAATTGAATTAATATGCAATGTAAAGTAGAATATATGTCACATGAATATATGACTGGCATACCAACCTCATCATAGGAACATGAAGTCAAAAGTACCTCAGAATCGGACTCTGACAACATCACTGTCAACAGTTCATTTACAAAATCACCTACGAGTGTTACTTACTAAAACTGGTTTCATTGAAACGTAGTTATTAAGACCCGGGTGTAAATGTGCCCCCGTTCTAAATATCCATTCAAGCTCCAATCGAGCTAAATAATTTAAACTGTCTCCCATTCTCAGACTTTGTTTGGCAACTTGCAAAACCCTAAATCTAAACTCATGGGTAGGGTTTATATTAATGTGTCTCACTATGGCATTCATTTCGTTCTTTTTTCTGATATCATAGATGTGATTGTAAATCCGCTCTTTAAATTTTCTTTTGGTAAGCCCTATGTAAAATACATCACATTGTGCACATGTTGCCATGTGTATTAGATTCATGGTGTCACAATTGGCAAAAGATTTGGGTTCAAATTTAAAGAAACCAAGGGGATGTCTATAAACTTGTGTTTCAGTAATATACTGGCACATATTACATTTTTTGCAAGGAAAGCTGCCCTTCAAGGAGCCTTCATCAATGGGGTTGAATTTCACTTTGTTTGAATCAAAGTTAAAAATAACCTTCAAGTTGTCACAATTACGAAACATAAATGTGGGTTTATTTCCAACTATGTTCCTGATAGAATCTTCCATGGTCAGCACATTCCAGTGCTTATTCACAATCTTTTTAAGTTCTAAAACATCATTGGTGTATTTCATCATAAACCTTACCCTATTATCATAACACACCTCTTGTCATTTAAAAAATGAGGTGCATGTCTTTTGTTTGACAGTGGCCATACCTGATGCGTCCAGTTCTATATTAGTGGTCACTGAACCTATGATTTCATTCTTAATCTCTCTTACTAAACATGGGGTATACCCTCTTTCAAGAAACAAATGTTCCATATCTTCAGCCTCTTCTAACAACACCTTAGAATCTTTACATAATTTAGTTAATCTAACAAACTGACTTTTTATGATGCCTGCAAACATATGCCTCGGGTGCATACTGTTGAAAGATAATAGTGTATTTTTCCAACATGGTTTTCTGTATAATCTAGATACCATTCCATAATCTTGGTTAAATTGCAGGTTTACATCTAAAAAATCAATGTTGTCTATTGAATATTTGGCCGTGAATCTCAGAAATTCAGTGGTGGACTCTAAATAACACAGAAAATCCTGAAATTCTGGCTTGGTACCTGACCATACAATAACCACGTCATCCACAAATCTCCTATATAATTGGATCCTATCACTCCAAATGCTGTTAAATAAATGCTGTTTCTCCCAGAAGTGCAAGACTAGGTTAGCATAAGTGTTAGCACATGGGGTGCCCATGGCGACACCCCATGTCTGTAAGTAATATTTCTGGTTGAACATAAAAACATTGTTGTGCAAAACCAATTCCAACAATTGACATAACAGAATTTGTCTATCTGCACTAAACGTGCTTTCACTAACCATTAACTCCCTAATGGCCTGTAAGCCATATTCATTGGGTATGCAAGTGAACAAATTACGTACATCAAGTGCCACTAAAAGTACATTCTCCATTCTAATAAAATCACTTTGCAATAATTCTATATCATTTAACAACTGATAGGTGTCACTCAGAATGGTAGGCATAGTATCAACCAGTGGTCTTAACACCTTCTCTAAAAACACCGAAATGTTGTAAGTAGCCCAACCTCTCCCAGAAACGATGGGACGCATAGGGATAGGAGACAATTTTTTGTGGATTTTTGGCAAACCCTTCAGGCATGGAATGAGGGGATTCATAATGTGTAAAAACTCATACGTTTCACTACAAATTAATTCTTCTAGTATGTATGGGCATTGCTTACATTGCCCACATTTAGTCATCCTTTTCTTAGATGTTAAAATTTGGCACAAAGGAATTTCAAAAATACATTTTAAATTTTTTTCCTTTTTTTGTATACAAATTCAGGAATCTCAATTGCCACACATGAAATAGTCTTATCTGAATGCAACAAAGGCCAGTATTTACAAATAATATTTCTAACTCCTTTGTTCATTTGGGTAATGACTTAACACTAGTAAAATCAGTCGGCAGTGGCTGTTTTTCTACCATTGATTTTTTCCCTAAAATAGGGTTAAATTTTACATGCCTCAACCTGGCCACTTCATTTCTAATCTTATTAACAAACATTTTAGGATAATCTCTATTATAAAACATTTCTGAATTTAACCATTTATTCAAAATCTTTAAAAAATATTTTTTGCTAGTCCCTTGAATTTTTATACATTGTATACCGTATTCCATCTGGGCTTGCACAGCCAAATCTATATTTACTTGTCTTAATATGTTATCTGGGTCATATACATAAATCTCCTTTTCCACTAATTATTCTCTTTTTCTGTTAACTTTTTAATGTTTCATGATTTTTTACTATCTTATTTTTTAAACATTTCTTGGTCTACACTGTTCATAATCATTTCCTGAGTTCTTTCTATTTTTCCTTTTACATTTTTATTTCTCTCATTACACTACCATCTTCCTTTACTAATCTGCGTAATTAACTCCTTTTCCTTGTAAAATATCTTTGCTTATATAACAATTCTTCTATTTTTCTTGATTTATTTCAGATAATCCTTTTTCTTTGTCAAAGCACTTTCTGTCATTATAATCTAAATCTTCTAGTGCATTATTATATGTTCCTTTATATTTTTCTTTGTGTACTTTTCTCACATCATATTGACACTGTAAAGAACATATTTTATATTTTCCTTAAATATCATTCACCATTCAGACAGTTTTATAAAATGTTACCATAGTAATATGATCTTTCCATAACTGTATTCAATATATCTTTTTCATTCCATGCTTTCCCATTTATTCATTTTATTAATTTGCCTATTTTTATATATTCCTTGTTTTCCTATCTCTGGCAATACTGAAAGATGATGAGAAAATCCTGTTTCATCTACTTCTCCTTCTCCTACAACTAAACAGTCTGATACTATAAAATAATCTTTTTCAGTTCTATACATATGTCTTTTGTAAGCCCATGATTTTTTATCCCAGGGTTTTAACTTACCACAGCTTATAACTTCTCACATTTTCTTATATAATTTATTTTCTTTTTATGCTTGCCTCTTAAATCAAAGTTAAAGTCTCCTGTTATTATAATATTCATATTTATCACTACAGAATCTAAAATTTGATCAAGTAAGTTTTCTTTTTGTTTACAATTTGTATAAGTGTATAATGTTATAATTGTACATACTTGTTCTTCCATTTTAAATCTACAATTGTTAATCTTCCCATTTTTACTAAAGTTACATCTATCTTTACTGTATTTCCACAGAATATGGCTATTCCAGAATATCTCAAATTTCCCAAATTCCAGATTATCTTTCATTTCCATAGTTTTTCTGTTTGCAATCTTTCTTCATTTGTTAAAAAATCTTGTGTCTTCTAATATAGTTATATCTACATCAGATGTATGAAACCATTCCAGAATCCCGATTCTTCTCATTATATTCTCAACACTATTCACATTTACAGAAAGTACTATAAAATTGTAATTTTTGCTTAGGTTCATAGTTTCATAAGTTAATAGCTAATTACTAGGCTAGCTGTTTTAATTGGCCATTCTAAGCCTAGCCACTTTTCCTTCCAAAGGTGAGAATCAAACACTGTACTTTGTGGCTGTGAGTCAAACACATTAACCATTATACCAACCCAACCCAAAGCATTAGCTATTATTTATTAGTTTTCATCCATTTCCTTTCTTTTTTTCTTTTGTACTTACCTCTTTATTTACATTTTCTTTTTCTGTATTTTACCAACAGAATTATTTTTTTCACTATCTTCCAATGCCTTTCTCTATGTCTTCTTTATTATTTTTTCTCATCTAATTTGTCTTCTATTTCTACTACTTCCAAAATTCCTCTCTTTGTTCATTTTCTTCTCCTTCTTTTTATTTTTTCCTTATTCTTATTTTAATTTCTACAATCCATCCATAAATGTCCAATTTTGTTACATTTATAACATTTCAATTAACATTTTTTGTATCATGTCCAATTTCCCCACAAAAATGACATTTTCTTTTACCACAGTACCTTCTTTTCCACAAAAAATATTTTGGATCATCCCCAGTGTTTTGTGACACCCCTATTCCCCTCAACATTTATCATGCTTGGTATACATATCATTTTTTCTCTTTCTATTTTTAATACAGTATTACAATCCCATCCACCAGTCCATAAACTCCTTTTTTCTTAAACTTTTGCAATGTCCAGTACTTTTTTTACACATAAAGTTTTTAAACATCCTTTCAAAGTCTCTTTCCACTTTTGTTCAAAATTGTACATTAATTTTATTTCTTTTTGTTTCCCTGTTAAATGCTTTTATCACATAAAGATTCCATGGGTTAGTCTTTTTTTCATATTCTCTAAGAAAATTTTGCATTAAAAAAGCAGGCTCAGATATAATTTCACAAAATGCTTCTTTGTTACTATGAATAAATGCTCTTATCTCATCTTCTTTTATACCAAAATAAACTATTAAATTGTTTCACATTTCATACCTGTCCCTTTCTTTGTCTTCTTTACTTTGAATTCTTACCATGTACTTCTATTTTTTTATTTTCTTCTCTCTCTTTCTTTTCTGCTACTTTTGTTTTGCCTTCATTTACTTTCTCTGTATATGTTTTCTTTCCTATCTCACCACTATTCTTCAGGATTGTCTCTGCATCCTCCTTTTGTATTTTCTCCATAATGCCCCCCCCCCAGAAATGTCTTCTTCATTTTCTGTCTCATCCTGCATCACCATTTCTTTAAATAAAATATCCTGCAATCCTCTCAATCGGAGAGTTGTAATTATACAGCCATCATTTGACAACGCATCTCCATCAAACAGATTTCTTTGAAACAACTCCTCAGAATCCTACATGTATTCTCCAGTCTTCATATTGACTTACTCCTCCATTTCTTTCTTCACTCCATTATCTCCTTCTCTCTTCATCTGCCTCTGTGTTTTCCTGGGCCTCCTCCATACCTGGAATGGAAACAAGAAGTGCTCATGCAAAATGGGTCCCACTCACAACAACAATGACATGTAGAGGAAGTTCCCCTATGCCCAGGGCACATTTCTTCTAGTAGTGGTATAAATACCACCTTGAGTGTCCCCCGAAAGGAGGCTACTAGCCTAGTGGGACTAATGCAGTCAACAAAGGATAAATAAAAAAAAAATGGAAGTGGCAACAGGAATTAAGCAATGGATTCTTTTGCTGTACCACTGAAAGGAAAAATGGACAAGCGTACTAATGGGAGAAAAAAAAAACAGTATAATAGGGTCAGTAAACAAGCTGAAATACTGGGGAACTTCCTCACATCAATCTTCACAAAAGAAAAGAAAAGTATGGGAAGATACCAGTTGGGGTGGGGGGAGGGGTAATTGCAGGTGAGACAACTCAAAGGGAGACTGTGGGTGTAGAAATGAAGAAGCTGAGGAGGGGGGTGAGGCACAGAAGCCAGACAAATTACTGCCAAATGTTCTAAGCAGTGCTTGTACCTGAAGTGTTTGGCAGATCACTTACTAGTAAAGAGGTTCCAGATGAATGGAAATAGACAAAGTAGCATTAATCCTCAAGGACAGTAGGGGCAATAAAAATTCAGAGAATTGCAAGTAAGTTATCTTGATATCAGTAGTCTGAGAAAATGTGAGTAGAGTTTTTAGGAAAATGCTTATCACCTTTTTTTGTGGACAAGCAACTGACTCAAAACTAATGGATTTGCAGCTAGAAAGAAATGCTAGGTGAATGTAATTCACTTCTAAGACTGGGTTGTGGATGAACTTGACAAGGGGATGCAGAGTGATTTGTGTCTTTAGTCTCAGCAAAGCCTTTGTTTCGTTTTCCCACAAAAAGGTTATTACATAGACTAGAAGGGGTGGGAGGATAATGCACAAATGGATTGACAAGGCTTAAAATGAGTGCACAGCAGGTGTTTATTAGGAGGTGTCTGTCAAAGGTATGGAAAGTAAAAAGTAGGTCACTATATGGATGGGTCCTGGGTCCTGTGCTTTTTAACACATCTTACATCTTACTATATCTCAGGGACATTATGACACTAAAGCTGAGAGGAAGGTACAGCATGGGAATATAGCATGGAGAAGGTGCTGGAAGAGATATGTTATTGGGAAGTAGGGTAGCAGTTGGATTACAGTGCAAACAAGTGGATGAAGAGCTGCAAAGGCTGTACCAGAAGTACTGCGTATAGTTCTGTAGGCATTTTCAGGATAAGTGTGCAGAAGACAGTCAACAAAATAGGAGGGTAGAAAAGAGGAACTACCAAGAGAGGGTGAGGGAAGAGGGGTTGTTTTCTCTTGAAACAATCAGGGATAGGAAAAACAGGATAGTTATGAAAACAAAATCGCCACTGATTCTAAAGACAACCACAAAGCATTCTATAGCTACGTCAACAATCTCAATGGCAACACAAAGATCTGCTCTGAGTTACAGCACAATGACACTAAATATACAGAACCAACTGATGTTGCCAACATCCTGGCAGATAGTTTCAGTGCTAACTTTACCCCCCTCTCACCCCCTAAAGGGCCCATCTTTATACCGGAAGAATGCAAAGTTCCTGTAATCATGGCTGCACAGGTAAAAACCTCACTCTCCAAAGCCAAGAACACAACATCCATGGGACCTGACAACATCCCAGGCTGCCTTCTATATGAACTACAGAATGAACTGGCACCCCACCTAAGTACCATGTTCAATGATAACCTCACCTCAGGCTTTGTGCCCATTGAATGGCGCATCATGACGGTTATTCCACTCCACAAAAGGGGGGGCCACAACAGACCCCGGGAGCTACCGCCCCATTAGCCTGATGAGCCTGTTCTGCAAGGCCATGGAATGTATCATCATGGAACTCATAAACAAAGACATTGGAGATCTCCAAACTCTGGACCCCACACAGTTCGGGTTTGTGAAAGGCAGATCATGTCTCCTAAACCCGATAGACTTCTTTGAAGCAGTCACCAAAGCCATAGATGAGGGTAAGGTGGTTCACACAGCCTATCTAGATCTCGCCAAGGCATTCGACACCACCTCCCACTCTGGAATTATAGATAAACTCACTAAACTAGGTATAAATCCCTATGTCACAAAATGGGTTGTCAACTGGCTTACTGACAGAACCCACACTGTGAAAGTAGCAGACTCCAAATCAGACTTCAGAGCAGTGACAAGTGGAGTACTACAGGGTTCAGTCCTAGGTCCTCTCCTGTTCGGTATCTACTTTTCTGAAGTATAGGCTAACACAGAAGGTCTTTGGCTAACTAAATTCACAGATGACTGCAAACTAGGAGCCATAATCGAAACTCCTAATGATGTGGACATCCTACAAAAGGGCCTTGCTGAGACAGATGCCTGGTGTCAAAGCCATGGTCTCAAGCTCAATCCCAAAAAGTGCATTGTCATCCCCTTTGGCAAAAACTCTGTACCTATGAACTACCACATAGGCGGTAGTCTACTTAATACTTAAAGTGTGATAAGTGACCTTGGGACACAGGTGGACAGTAGTCTCTCCTTTGATAATGACATCGCCACAGTGGTCAGAAAATCCTTCTACATGGCACACCTCATCACAAAAGGTTTTTCATCCAGAAAAAAAGAGGTCATTGCTCCCCTCTACTCATCACTCATTAGACCCATTATAGAGTACAGCACCCCTTTTGGTATGTACCTCACAAGACATCTACAACAACTGGAAAGGCTGCAAAAATACCTCACAAAGAGGATTACTGGCCTCAAACAGATGCCTTACGCAGACCGACTCAAAAAACTCCAGCTTTACTCCATTGCATATCGCCTACTCAGAGGCGATCTCTGCCTAACATACAAAGCTATGTCAAATCCAGAGCTGTTGGACATGCTCCACTTAAAGAAATCCCAATCCCTCCGAGCTACACGCTCTAGGGACCTAAACCTTGTCACCACAATAAACAGAACATGCTGGAGGGATAGATTCCTGTCCCAGAGACTTCCCACACTCTGGAACAGACTACCTATCTATGTCAAACAGAGCTCCTCATTAGCACTCTTCAAGAAAAATCTTGATGATTGGATGGGTAATAGGAAATTCACCCCGGGGATCACTTCTGTGGTTCTGCTTGACAGGGTCACATGAAAATAATTTTCTTGGGTGGCGAAAGCCAGGGTACCTTTTTGGCTAGGCTTGTAGAGGCCCTAGGGCCAATAGCCTAGTAGTTTCTTATGAACCTATGAACTTATATGAGCTCAGAAGACCATGAAAGGTGAATTAATGGACAGAACTGGAAATAAAACACAGAGTCTGAAGGAGGAGAATTTAGTAAAAAACAGAGACCACAAATTACAGCACAGATATGAATAAAGTTCTCTTTTTGGAGCGGACCTATGGCATGGGCTGCCTGAAAGGGTGCTGAATTCTCAGACAGCAAATGCAGTTGAGATAACATGAGATACATGGAGGAATGCAGGTGGAAAAAGGAGGGAGGCAGATGCAGAACAGTAAATCACTCATTTAAGGCAGACCAGTACAGAACTTTCATTGTTACAGTAATATAATTTGAGCCTTCACTGGGTGGACTACATAGCAGGCATACTCTTATATTGCTGCAGACGACACTGCTTGGCAGCAAGCCAGAGTTATATGACAAGTCTTTGTGTGGTACGCATCAGAGTATTTCATGATCTTAGATGATCCATTTCATCCTCTTCTACCTCTAGGACTGCATTACAGGTTCAAATCAACTTCACATTAGAAAACATTTGTATGCTCTATTTCCTCCCCATCTCCTGTAATGATTTGCAACTCCCCTTCTTCTCCAGATTTCATTTGCTGCTCATGAGGAATGTGAGAAATTGCCATAAGCCCATCTGGGTGGAAAATGTTGGTGTTTCTGGTGCAACTGGTACTTCATTCATTCTTTCTTTACTGGTAATATAATTAATAGGAAGTCAGATCTTTCTAATTCTTTTGCAATTTGATTGTTTTTTCATTAGATTATTACTGTTGCAAGTTTATCCTCCTTGACTTGCATTTTTCTCATGCCTTTTCTCCCTCAGTAAGCTTTTGGTCATATTTATGCTCTATAGAGATATAATTGGTCTGTGGTTGTTGTTGCGTCTATTTTTTTCTTTTTATTAGTAGTGTATTTCAGCAAGTGGTTATCAATTTTGTCTTTGAACTTAAAGGTGCAGTTAGATTCCCTCCTTTTCTATGTATGATGGAACACTCAGGTTTCAAAAAGTGCTCCAAAGTGGGTCATTGTTTGTTATGCTCCCTAATCCAAAAATGAGTGCTATTTAGTATGAAGGTCTTAACCCCTTCCTTTGGGTGGTGACATGGACATTTACTTCACCACAGAGACCTATTATGCCCCTCTGTCAGCAAGCATGCTCTCCTTCCCATGGCTGATGACAAGGGATACTATAAGTGGATTGGGTGGCCACACCCACATCTTCCCTGTATCAGCCATCAGCTGTTGAAGTCCATCCACTGTCCTCTGACAGTAGCTGTAGTAGAATTGGCTGCAGCTTCTGGCCGAAGCCCAACCCCAGGATGGGCATGTCCATCTTCCCTACCATGCTGTCAAGTGCCTGAGCAGCTAATTGAACTTGGGTCACATGAGTCATAGTCAGGGCTTTATCCCTCTATGCCACTGGCATGGCAGGTCTAGCGGTTCATGTAGTAATGCCACTATGAATACACTTTATTCATAAATGATGGAAGGCTTATTGTAGGCTCAAGTTAATCTGTCTCTTATTCCATATCTGTCTGCCTTTATGGTTGGCAGGGATTTAGTTCCTCAACTGTCTCTTCTCTTCAAGCCTGGTTTTATCTCCAGTGTCTGAGGGAAATGGAATACCCTTTCATTGTTGATGCCAATACCAACAATGCCTTTATCTTTGATAAGGGTTGACATGGCCAGGTTTGCTTCTTTAGCATTGACTCTGTCATCAGTGCCAGCTATCCTAGCACTGATTCACTTGGTGTAGTCCTTCCTTTGACCAGCTGTGATGCTATTGCCACCACTCTGGACTGCTGTATCATTTTTCATAATTGCTTTGGTCCAGAGGAATTCAATACAGGGGTTGGTACCAAAAGGCTCCTTGATGTTGGAGAAGTCAGCCTATTTAGTGTCTTAGTCAGAACAGGTCTGTTAGTGTTGATGTTTTGGATGATGACTGAGCTTCAGCCATTGATCTGCTACTGGTGCTGTACTTTGTAGTATAGTGTAAGGGCCATCCAAGCTACAGCTATAACTTCCTCCCAAGACCCTTCTCATGTCAGCCTGTAGTCTTTTGCAGTTCTAGGACTAGAGGAAATGTGGGCCTCCATAGAGTTTACAGGCATTGGTCAAGTTTTTTGATCACTTGCTTATCCTGTAATATCACCTGTCTGAGTAGTCTGAGGAAGTGAATATGCAAGAAGAAGCATCTTGACTTTCCACTGGAATCTCTGATTCTAAATACAGATGATGTAAATGACTGTGATATTCCTCCAAATGCTATAGATCGCCCTAAATTGGGGGATATTATAGACTTCATACGCAAGAAAGCAGGATGGCTCCCTAACCCCCTTCATCCTCCCAAAAGTATCTTGAGGAAGCTTTTTGTTCTCCAATCTTAACATCTTGGAAGGTGCCCCTGGTAAAAAAAAAATATAGTTTATCTGGTCATATGAGAGGCATGGAAGGAACCTAGCGTGGTGGCTTCTGTATTGAGAAGGTCTGACTGGGTCCACCTACTGCACCACGAATGGGACATATTGGTGAAGTCATCCTTCATTGACTTTATTGTTGCAGCAGTAACCCTTTAAAGGGAACTCGGGGTCCTGTGATCCATCCTAACAAAGCCAACTGTCCTAGATTGCTTTGAGGAGTGTGCATTTTTGTTCCCCATATTTGCCATTAATTTCATATGCTTAGGTTTCAGTGGATCTTGCAGAAGATCTTCACAAGACACTAGAACAGTTATTGAATGACCAATCAGAGATCAAAACAAAGCTCATTTTTCAGTTGGCAGTTATAACATTTGTTGCAAATCTGTCCAAGTGCTTGTCAGATAACGCCTTGGATGAATCAGAAGTAGCAGCAGGCATGAGCATTGCTATCCACCATCACACTTGGCCGTGACTAGCCAGTTTTGCCAAAACAATTTCAGGCAACTTTCATTTAATCTTTTAACACCATTCCCAATTACCTTTCTCACTCCAATACTGCTTTGTTCTATATACATTCATAGTCACTTCCCTCACTAACAGCACCTATCTGTTCTACAGTGTATCTTCTACTTTTCCAAAATAAACCTTCACTTCTTCTTATTTTACCTACTTTCTCAAACTCAAGCCTTTTAAACCCCTCTATTTCTTACATTATAGAGAAGATACTAGGACAACCTAACTCTCTTCCTTCATAGAAAATACTTCTTTCCTACCTACCCTCTATCAGCTTTCAGACTCCACCACCACTAAGTATCCTTCTACTTTGCAACTCCTTTTTCCTTCTAGATCTCTACTCCCCCACTACCTGTCAACTATAACATAACATATCTTTCTACTTAATCATGCTACTACTGAGTTTATCCACTATTCTCCTGCTTTTGGGTCATCTCCCAACCTTCCATGATGCTATAATAGCTCTTAACATACCTCCAACTCTATTCAAACCACCTATTCATACTTCCTCCCTACACTCTCCACACATCACACCAACTTGTTGGTGTCCCTCACCTTTACTCCAAATATACACTGATTAACTCCATTCAACTCAAACCAAAATGAATTAAGTGGAAAATACTCTCCAAAAACAAACATCAATAATTTCTCAATATACTAAAATCCTTGTAGGAGGAGACATTCACCCCATTGTTGGCCCCACCTATCTGAATGAACATTGAAACAATTCTCTTCCACACACTATTTTAACCCTACAATGGACAACCTCCAACAGTGGTAATCTAACTTTTGCTGCCATAAATGTTAGAAGCATAACAAATGGAACCACAGAACTACATGTCTTTATTACCCAACAAAAGCCTGATATAATCACTGTAACTGAAACTTGGCTTAAACCCAGCATAAATTACTCCAAAATTACAACTCCCAGCTATAATATCATCTGTAATGACTGTATAAAGAGGAAATGTGGTGGTATGGCTTTAATATTTCCCAACAACTGCCACATTTCCCCTTACAACAAACCAATATCAATATTCCATTCAGCAGAGCTTCTAATAACTTTCCTGAAATTAAACAATTTTTAAACAAATATGTATTACTATTCTTCACATCCATCCTGGCAACAATACAGCTATACTGGAAGGTATCCTACACTGGATATGCATAACAGTTCCAAAATTAATAATACTACCAAGTGATGTCAATGTCAGTTGGTTGGACATAAACTCTAACTCCCCTACATCTAGCATGAACTTATTTGGTTTCACACAACTAATTAATACACCTACACATTATAGCAAGACATCAGATTCCCTATTAGACTGGATGCTAGTATTGGACCCTAACAAATACACCACCTCAGGTACAATGTCTGACTGTCTCAGTGATCATCTCCCAGTGTATACAACCAGATAAACTTCTACCACAAGAATACAGGGTAGTAAGGGAAGGGAAGGGGAGAAATCAAATACCATCATGGAAGTAATGAATAGGGAAAACTATAAAGCAGTTAAGACAAGAAGTGTCACTGTTAGAAGAGCACAGAAGGGGAAACAGATTAGCAAAAATACTCAGAAAGATAGATGTGATAAAAGCAATGCCCAGTATTATAACGGATCAGGATTTATCATACACTATCGCAAATAATAAACTAAAAATACCAGCACAGGCAGAACAACTTAGAAGATACACAGACAAATATAAAGGAAAAGTACAAAATAAGCAATTTATTGATGACCCAAACAAGTTTTATAGAGAACTGGGAAACAAGGTAAAAGGAATTGAAAGACCACTAAAAAAGAAGAAATAGATACATTTTGGAGAAGTATTTATAAAGATCCTGTGTAACATAACAAAGATGGTAAATGGATAGAAGAAGTAAAAGAAAAAATAAGAAGTTCAAAGGTACAGGATATGAAATGGGATGAAGCAACAGCCAGACAGATTGAAATAAAGTTAAGAAAAGCCTCTAATTGGAAAACCGCAGGCCCAGATGCAGTACCTAACTTTTAGTTAAAAGTATTAACATCTTTGCATGAAGATTTAGCCATGAGTAAGAACTATTTATATGCACACCCCAAACAGACACCAACCTGGTTAACAACAGGAAAAACAATGCTCCTGCTTAAAAGTGAACCTGCAAACTTAAAAATTATAGAACAGTAACTTGCCTTCCAATGATGTATAAACTATACACTGGAATTGATGCTGACAGAGTTTATAGTCATTTAGAAGAAAACTCAATTATGACAATAAAACAAAAGGTCATAAAAGAAAGTCATATTGAACAAAGCATCATTTGTTGTTAAATAAAGTAATAGTAGAGAACTGTAAAAAGAGGAAGAATCTAAGTATGGCATGGATTGACTACAAAAAAAAGCATTTGACAGTATCCCACATTCATGGATAAAAGAGTGCTTAAAATTGTATAAGATACATCCTACACTGATCGAGTACATTACAGTAACCATGAAACAGTGACAGACCACTTTGCAGTTAAGTCATGATAAAGGACAAATTATTATTTCAGGGATAAAAATCCAATGGGGGATATTCCACAGTGGCTCTCTGTCACTGCTGCTCTTTTGTCTTGTCCTTAACCCATTAATCTGTCTACTTAATAGATTAGGTCATGGCTATAATTTGGCTCGCAGAAAGCAACAAAGTATAAGGACTTCTCATCTTCTCTTTGTCAATGATTTAAAACTGTATAGCTCATCAGATGAGGAACTGAAAGCACAACTGCAGGTTGTCAAAACTTTTTCAGATGATATAAGAATATCATTTGGTCTTGATAAATGTGTAAAAACAACCTTTAAAGCAGGAAAACTGCAGTACCAAGAAAACTTCAGTTTTGGGCAAGAATGTGATATAAAAGAACCTGAGCAAGAGGGAGTGTATAAATATTTTGGAAATGATGAAGGATCAACAATAACACATGAACAAATGCAAATAAAACTTAGTAAGGAATATTTTAGAAGACTTAATCCCGAAAATAGCATTGACATCTAGAAAAGTACATAAATGTGCCCCTAGGCTTCATAGATAACCTTGTTCCTGTTTTATAATTACTAGAAACACAGGGAGTAACATGTAAAACAATTTGCCATTGACTCACAAAACTAGAAACCTGAGAAACCAAAACTATTGTTAAGAAAACTTTAAAAAAAAAATCCTTAAAATCCAAAGACTGCCCATTATATAAAACCATTAAATCATTAATAAAACAACAATAGATTATAACACACTTTCCAAAATATTCTGTACTATAAAGCAAATGCAAATAAAACTTAGTAAGGAATATTTTAGAAGACTTAATCCCGAAAATAGCATTGACATCTAGAAACAAAATTCAAGCTATAAACCAATTTGCTCTTCCTGTCCTAACTTACAGTTTTGGAGAGACTGACTGGCCCCAAAAGGTGTTGGATAGATTAGACAGGAAAACAAGAAGGATGCTTCATGCTCACCAAATGATTTAGAAAAATCAGTGCATACCAAGATTATATATTCCCCATTCTGAAGGAGGTATGGGTATCTTTGAAATTGATTATATGTGTAGATCTGCAATTATGGGATTGCATACATATCTGCTGGCATCACAAGACCAAAACATAGTGAAAGCTTTGAAACATAAGGAGAATAAATCTAAGATGACTTCCCTTTATAGTCTAGAAGAAGCATATTGGTGTCAAGCGGGAATGGAAATCAAACCAGAAATAGATAAAAATCAGGTAGCAACTGAATGTGCCAAAAAAAAAAGAAAGAATGTAAGGTGAAGGATCAGATGAGAAACCAAGAAATGTGGAAAATGCATATGTAGAGTTACAAGTATAGAAAACACCTGGAAGAACCTCATGTATATTAGGATCAAATTCAGGAATGGTGTAGGAGAGGTGAATTCAAACCAAAAGATGAAAGGTTAATATTGGTAGCCCAAGATAGTGGGCTTCATACACATTGGTTTACGAAGTCCATTGAACATGTGGGAGAAACAAACAGATGTAGGTTTTGTAAAACAGAATTGGAAACAGTTGCACATCTTGTTGCTGGTTATGATATATTAATAGCAGAAGGAATGTAACTGGAAACAGTTGCACACCTTGTTGCTGGTTATGATGTATTAATAGCAGAAGGAATGTAACTGGAAACAGTTGCACACCTTGTTGCTGGTTGTGATATATTAATAGCTGAAGGAATGTATACTGAAAGGCATAATAATGTGACAAGACTGTTGCACTGGGAATAGAACAAACATTTTAATACTGAAGTAGCTGACAAACACTGGAAACATGAGCCACAAAGCATCATAGAAAATGATGTCTACATCACACGGGATTACCCATTGCCAACAGTTCAAAAGACAGATACGAGAAAACCAGATATAGTGGTCCATGAAAAGAAGACAAAAATAGCATCGATCATTGAAATTGCTATTCTCAGTGACTGCAGTGTCTTGCATACAGAGAGACACAAAGTCATAAAATATCAGGATATGCAGGCAGAAATGAGAGCAATGTGGAAGAAAAGTACACAGACAGTTCCAATATTGGTAGGAGCAATGGGTCTTATTAAAAAGAATCTTCAACCATATTTAGATATGTTGCCAATACATGTAACTCTGTACAAATTGCAGGAGTCATTACTGAGCACATTGTGGGTGCTGCGAAGAGCAGTTCTGGCTGGCATCAAAGACTGAAACAATACTAATTTCATGAACTTTAATCATACTTTGACTTAGGAATGGGGTCCATTCCTATCATGGTATTAGAAACACAAAATATTTGGAGAAATTAAAAGAGGGAAAACAGACATCTCACACATCCAGCTTGTTAACTATTCATACCTACATCACCTTGCTCTCCCTTCTTCACTCATTTTCTTACTTTTGTTAATTTATCTTCCATGGCTTTCTCACTAAATATACCATAAGCATGCTTTTCTCTTATTTCATATTGCTGTTCCTGTTTGTATTATACTAATTTACCCTTAATTTCTCTATAAGCTAGCTACATTTTTCTATTAATTTATTGTCATATAATTTGTATCTATTCTTAACCAATGTTTTCATACTATGTCTAATTTGGTGTAATTATTTAAACCGTACTTTGTGTATTATTTTTAAAAACTGTAAAATTATTATTCTTAAAATGTTTTCTTATACGTTGGCGCTTTTCTCCCCGGGGCCTCTGCTGAAAATGAACTTTTACCCAGTCAGACTTTCCCAATAATTAAATGTCAACAAATAAATAAATACAAATTTTACTTAGTTTATAAAAGGAAATGATTAACTAGAAAGAGCAACTTAAGTGTCTTCCACAAGGAGTAGTGCCTGACTTAACTGGTTGAGATATCAGTCAACCAGATGTTGGTGCATTACAAAATAATAATAATAATAATAATAATAATAATAATAATAATAATAATAATAATAATAACTGTATACCAGCTCAATTCCCACTTCTTCTACATAATATATTAAGCTGACTTCTCAAAATATTTCTCTCAAATTCATCTCTGTGCAACAATTTCCAATATTTCTTAAACACATTCATCACAGATTTTGCAACAAATATATAAATCCTGACTGTTTTTAAAACCATATTGTCAGTCTTAACATGCCTGAAGTTCAAGTTATTTTGGCAGGCATCACTAGGCATTGCAACTTCCTTACAATATGCTTTCTGTATACTACCACAGGCATAACTACTGCTGCAAAACATATCAATCACCTTCTGGGCTTCTGTTAGAAATGCACGTGGATCTGTACATATTCTGAATATCCTACACAATCCTCCACATGGGGTAGATGCTAATAAGTCTGGGGGTTGGTGGCTAGCACCGTGTACATAAATGTGCCCCGAGGCTTCATAGATAACCTTGTTCCTATTTTATAATTACTAGAAACACAGGGAGTAACATGTAAAACAATTTGCCATTGACTCACAAAACTAGAAACCTGAGAAACCAAAACTATTGTTAAGAAAACTTAAAAAAAAAATCCTTAAAATCCAAAGACTGCCCATTATATAAAACCATTAAATCATTAATAAAACAACAATAGTTTATAACACACTTTCCAAAATATTCTGTACTATAAAGCAAATGCAAATAAAACTTAGTAAGGAATATTTTAGAAGACTTAATCCCGAAAATAGCATTGACATCTAGAAACAAAATTCAAGCTATAAACCAATTTGCTCTTCCTGTCCTAACTTACAGTTTTGGAGAGACTGACTGGCCCCAAAAGGTGTTGGATAGATTAGACAGGAAAACAAGAAGGATGCTTCATGCTCACCAAATGATTTATAAAAATCAGTGCATACCAAGATTATATATTCCCCATTCTGAAGGAGGTATGGGTATCTTTGAAATTGATTATATGTGTAGATCTGCAATTATAGGATTGCATACATATCTGCTGACATCACAAGACCAAAACATAGTGAAAGCTTTGAAACATAAGGAGAATAAATCTAAGATGACTTCCCTTCATAGTCTAGAAGAAGCATATTGGTGTCAAGCGGGAATGGAAATCAAACCAGAAATAGATAAAAATCAGGTAGCAACTGAATGTGCCAAAAAAAAAGAAAGAATGTAAGGTGAAGGATCAGATGAGAAACCAAGAAATGTGGAAAATGCATATGTAGAGTTACAAGTATAGAAAACACCTGGAAGAACCTCATGTATATTAGGATCAAATTCAGGAATGGTGTAGGAGAGGTGAATTCAAACCAAAAGATGAAAGGTTAATATTGGTAGCCCAAGATAGTGGGCTTCATACACATTGGTTTACAAAGTCCATTGAACATGTGGGAGAAACAAACAGATGTAGGTTTTGTAAAACAGAATTGGAAACAGTTGCACACCTTGTTGCTGGTTATGATATATTAATAGCAGAAGGAATGTAACTGGAAACAGTTGCACACCTTGTTGCTGGTTATGATGTATTAATAGCAGAAGGAATGTAACTGGAAACAGTTGCACACCTTGTTGCTGGTTGTGATATATTAATAGCTGAAGGAATGTATACTGAAAGGCATAATAATGTGACAAGACTGTTGCACTGGGAATAGAACAAACATTTTAATACTGAAGTAGCTGACAAACACTGGAAACATGAGCCACAAAGCATCATAGAAAATGATGTCTACATCACACGGGATTACCCATTGCCAACAGTTCAAAAGACAGATACGAGAAAACCAGATATAGTGGTCCATGAAAAGAAGACAAAAATAGCATCGATCATTGAAATTGCTATTCTCAGTGACTGCAGTGTCTTGCATACAGAGAGACACAAAGTCATAAAATATCAGGATATGCAGGCAGAAATGAGAGCAATGTGGAAGAAAAGTACACAGACAGTTCCAATATTGGTAGGAGCAATGGGTCTTATTAAAAAGAATCTTCAACCATATTTAGATATGTTGCCAATACATGTAACTCTGTACAAATTGCAGGAGTCATTACTGGGCACATTGTGGGTGCTGCGAAGAGCAGTTCTGGCTGGCATCAAAGACTGAAACAATACTAATTTCATGAACTTTAATCATACTTTGACTTAGGAATGGGGTCCATTCCTATCATGGTATTAGAAGCACAAAATATTTGGAGAAATTAAAAGAGGGAAACCAGACATCTCACACATCCAGCTTGTTTACAAAGAAACACAAAACCTTTCCAAGTTCAACCCAGAAATGTTCATTACTAATGTATCATCTATTAACTGGAACTTCCTAAAAATCCTCCCCTTAGATGATGCTGTAAATGAATTCAGTGCAACTTTCCTGAATATACTAAATAGCCTTGTACCTGCTAGAAGGAAGAGACTAAAGCAAATAATGCAATTTGGCTATCCAAAAAGTGTAGAATGATAAATGTAGGATAGAGAAAATGCATGGAAAGAATGGCAAAAATATAAAACACCACAATATCTTGAAAACTTCAGAATGCTTTGCAATCATACTAAAAAGCAAATTAATGAAGAAATGAACTATACTATAATAACTTTCAGAATAATAGTAAACACAACCCAAAAAAATTCTGGATAGCAATTAAAGAATTTTACATCCCAGCCATAAAGTCAACCCTAACCCCGCTCCCAATAACTCATCACTCAAAACTGCAATATAATTCAACTCTTATTTTACAGATAAGTATAGCATCTCTAATCAGGGATTCCCCAACATCTACTCCTAAACCTGTCCAGCAGCCACGTACCACCACAACCACTTTCACTTTAAACCTGTGCTCACACCCTATATAAAACTACTCTTAAAAAATTAAAACCATGCTCTGCTTCAGCTGATGACCTTTCAAGAGAATACCTTAAAACAGCAGCTGATAGCATTGTCTACTCTGTCTCAATCCTTATAAATAGGTAAATCCAGGAATACTACATTCCCTCTCTCTAGAAAAAGTCACTTTATCCCTCTGCACAAAGGAGGACATTCAACAGACATTACTAACTTCAGACATACAGCAATCATACCCCCCCCTCTCCAAAATACTTGAAAAATGTTTTCAAAAACAATTGCTAAACTATCTCCTGCAGGAAGAGCTCCTATCCTTCACACAACATGGCTTATGTCATTCCCACAGTACTAACACTACACTTCTGACCTATATAGATAGCTAAAGATAATGGCAAACTAGTCTCCTCCTTATTTCTAATGCCTTCAACACAGTTTGCACAGCAGACTTCTACTTCATATGTCCTCATTAGGTCTCTCTCACCCCATCGTTCTATGGCTCAAAAGCTACCTGTCCAATAGGCATCAGTCAGTAAAATGGCAGTCTACCCTCTTCCAATTCCTCCTAGTCACCACTGGTGTACTACAAGGCTCTATCCTTTATCCCCTCTTCTTTAACATTTTCACCAACACCCTCCACACATGTATACAACAGGCCTCCCTAATACGGTACACAGATGACTCCACATTCATTTGCATATGTGACAATGCAGCACACCTCAAAACAAATTACTCAGGAAGCTTTAAAAGCAACTGAAACATGGCTTTGTAGCTCACAGCTCATGCTCAACCCTAAAAAACAAACTACTGCTTTTTTCCCCAAATCCCTCTCCCATGAAAAAACAAAATTTAAAGTCCTCTCTCTACATAATATAGCTATTTAAGTCACTTCTCATAGCAAATCTGTTAAGGATGATAGTGGAGGCCAATCTTAAATTCAACCTGCATATACAAAGTTACATAAGAAAAGCACATCAAAAACTGGAGATGGTCTTTAGAGCCAAAAACTTTCTCACCAACACAACTAAAGCTACACTTGCCACTACTCATATCCTCCCCACACATCATTGTGGTGCTCCCATCCTTACTAATGTTCAGGCATCACAAAATCAAAACTTGAACAATGCTATAACAAAGTTACTAAATTTGCAGGAAATACCCCATTCAGAAGCCACCACTGTATAGCTCTGAAAAGCCTAAATTTGTTAGAACTGCCCCATCAACTAACATTTACACAGCTTCTTGTCACCTATAAAATTATCTGGAATCCATCTGCTTGTCCACCACCAAAAAACATTCTACACAACTATGTTCCTAATCGGTCATTATAATCCAATGATCAAAAACTGCTATCTGTCCACAAACATGTCATATCTGCTGGAAATTGTCTATACTTGTAGCATGTTGCTATGGCCAGGAACTCCTTATCTCTATCTATTAGGTCAATATTTTCTCTCCCATACTTCAAAACCATTTTGAAAGATTTCTAGCCAAAAGATGGCTCTGTTCTTGCTCAAAAACAAAAACGAACCACAATTCAGCTCCAACACAGGAACCCACAAAAAAGAAAAACAATTCAACCATCGACCACTGGAAAGCAGGAACCAGCAATAAGGCACAGATCAGGAACTTGAGGCAGTAAAAAGTTTTAATCCAATAACAAAAGCACACCGACTGAGCGCTTTCACCGGTACAACCGGCTTCTTCAGAGTCATATAGCAAATACCCAGCGTGGCTTCCTTTATTTATACTTACAAACATTCAATCAATCAATTATCCAATCAATCACTTAAACTCACTCTTTGATCATGTTTGTGTACCAAATAACAACATTTTTTATGTATAAAAAACTTTTGTTTAAAAAATATATATAAATACTTATATATATTATATATATTCAATATTTTAGTTTCATCTAAAAAACAAATTAGTGCATATTTGTCCACTTTCAGTATTGGTAGGTAAATCATTAGTTAAGACTATAATTGTTTCAAGCAGTAAAATTGTTTCAGGCAATAAAAAATAACAAATAAATGTCTAAATAATGCATTAATCAAAAAATAAAAAATAAAAATAAAAATAAAGATAATAATAATAACCATTCTTATTAAATAAGTCCTAACAGACTAAGTAAATCTCCATAATCAACACACTGAAGGCAGCAAGCTAATAGAACCATAAAATGCTTCAATACGCCTAACCATTCATTACCTAAATATAGTAATAAATAATTAATATTAATAAACAACATCATATCAAAATCAAATACTTAATGCCTTAAATTTTAACAAGGGTTTTAATGAAATACATTCATTAAGTCCTGGATATCTCGTGGCATTCAGTCTTATCTGCCACTCCATTTAATGCAATGCTACACAATTGTACACATCACAATTGGTCTCTGATTTAACTCTGTCAACTATGAAAAATAAAATTTTTTTGAATCCACAGCAATCCTTAGAGTGTGTAAATAGAGCATTGTGCTCGTCTTCCCTTCTAATAGAACTACAATGCTCCCTTATTCTTTCTTTTAAGCTTCTCGAATTCATGCCTACATAAAAAGCATCGCATGACATACATGAAGCAAGGTAGACACAATTTTTAGTAGTACAATTACAAATACCCGGACAGGCAATGGTACGTTTAAAACCAAATACACTCAAATAAGTCCCCTCAGCAATGTATCTGCATGTTTTACATCTACCACATTCCCTCATTTGGGATCATCTATGTCCGTTACTAGTTTTTTCAAGTATGTCTTTTAAGTTGTTGCCCCTACCATATATAATGACAGGTGTTTTACCTAATATAGCTTTTGTTTCCCTACTCAAAAAGTAGTCCCAAAGACTTTTAAGGTTTGTACATATCTCAGGAGTTCTGTCATTGTATTTTAATATAAACATAGGTCCTTTTACTTTTGTGTTGTCATTTGTTTCTTCCAATTTCATAGCTTGGCATCCTTTCAAAATTGGTGCAAATTTGTTCTTCCTCTTCCTATATACCTCTCTTTTAATGGTGGTCAGTAATGTTAATGGATAACCTCTCTCCAAAAACATTCCTATGAGTGTGTAAATCTCCTTCCTGAATGTTACGTCATCACTGATTAATCTGGATAGGCGGATCATTTGACCCTTAATTACGCCTTTCCTTTGATGAATCGGATGACAACTCGAAAAATGTAACATTGAGTTTGAGTAACTTGGCTTTCTGTATATAGTACTGACTAGACCATGCTCACTTTTCAAGATTTTAATATCCAGGTAATTGGCAAAGTCTCTGTTCCAGTTGTAAGTAAATTTGAGAAAGTTGGAACTCTTATTGAGATGTGCAATAAAATCTATAACACTTTGTTCGTCTCCCTTCCATAAGATTAGCACATCATCTAAAAATCTGTTATATGTTCTGATGTTGTCATAATATTTGGATTTAAAAATGTTCTCCTTTTCCCATGTCAGAAGAACCAAGTTGGCAAAAACCGGGGCACACCGAGCCCCCATAGCCACACCTGTTAACTGCTGATAGGTTTCTCCTTCAAAGAATAAAAAATTATTCTTTAAGATAAATTCCATCAAGTCATGACAAAGTTCCAGTTTGCTTTTATCAAAACTGGGACTAGACAATAGACTTTCATAAAATAAATCAAGACCCTGTTGGTGTGGGATTACAGAAAACAAATTGATGACATCAATAGTCAAAAATCCTATATCATTCATATCAGTACAATCAACTTCTCTTAGTCTCTCTAGACAATGCCATGAATCTTTGATTATGTGACATGCATCCACTAATGCTTTTTTACACTGTGCATCAACAAAGGCTGCTAAGGGTTCAGTCTTGGACCCTTTAGCCGAAACTATTGGACGAAATTGTAAGCAATCTGTCCCCTTATGCACCTTAGGAATCCCAAAGAGTCTAGCCATTTTCAGATATTTGACTGAAAAATATTCAAATTCAACTTCATTAATCATACCTTGGTATAGGGCATCAAGCAAATAAAGGTCAATTTTGCGATATGCTCTATTGATCTCATTATTTGTTACTCTATTATATGTACATTCGTCACTCAATATTTTCATCATTTGACAACTGTAATCAAAACTATTCATTAACACCATCCCCCCACCCTTATCTGGTCTCATACACCTATACTTTTTAGATGATGAAAATTCATTCAAAATCGTTCTTTTCTCTTTAGTCAAATTGTCCTTAAATGTTGTTTCTGTTCTTGCTCAACACCATAAAAAACTATATCTGTAAATGAGGGCAAATAACTATTCATACCTACATCACCTTACTCTCCCTTCTTCACTCATTTTCTTACTTTTGTTAATTTATCTTCCATGGCTTTCTCACTAAATATACCATAAGCATGCTTTTCTCTTATTTCATATTGCTGTTCCTGTTTGTATTATACTAATTTACCCTTAATTTCTCTATAAGCTAGCTACATTTTTCTATTAATTTATTGTCATATAACTTGTATCTATTCTTAACCAATGTTTTCATACTATGTCTAATTTGGTGTAATTATTTAAACCGTACTTTGTGTATTATTTTTAAAAACTGTAAAATTATTATTCTTAAAATGTTTTCTTATACTTTGGCGCTTTTCTCCCCGGGGCCTCTGCTGAAAATGAACTTTTACCCAGTCAAACTTTCCCAATAATTAAATGTCAACAAATAAATAAATACAAATTTTACTTAGTTTATAAAAGGAAATGATTAACTAGAAAGAGCAACTTAAGTGTCTTCCACAAGGAGTAGTGCCTGACTTAACTGGTTGAGATATCAGTCAACCAGATGTTGGTGCATTACAAAATAATAACAATAATAATAATAATAATAATAATAATAATAATAATAATAATAACAATAATAATAATAACTGTATACCAGCTCAATTCCCACTTCTTCTACATAATATATTAAGCTGACATCTCAAAATATTTCTCTCAAATTCATCTCTGTGCAACAATTTCCAATATTTCTTAAACACATTCATCATCAGATTTTGCAACAAATATATATATCCTGACTGTTTTTAAAACCATATTGTCAGTCTTAACATGCCTGAAGTTCAAGTTATTTTGGCAGGCATCACTAGGCATTGCAACTTCCTTACAATATGCTTTCTGTATACTACCATAGGTATAACTACTGCTGCAAAACATATCAATCACTTTCTGGGCTTCTGTTAGAAATGCACGTGGATCTGTACATATTCTGAATATCCCACACAATCCTCCACATGGGGTAGATGCTAATAAGTCTGGGGGTTGGTGGCTAGCACCGTGTACATAAATGTGCCCCGAGGCTTCATAGATAACCTTGTTCCTATTTTATAATTACTAGAAACATAGGGAGTAACATGTAAAACAATTTGCCATTGACTCACAAAACTAGAAACCTGAGAAACCAAAACTATTGTTAAGAAAACTTTCAAAAAAAATCCTTAAAATCCAAAGACTGCCCATTATATAAAACCATTAAATCATTAATAAAACAACAATAGTTTATAACACACTTTCCAAAATATTCTGTACTATAAAGCAAAGAAACACCTATAGTAGTTCTAACTTTCTAGTAATAAATATTATCATTATAAGCAAAAAAAGTAGTCAAACAAACATTCTGTCTATTTTGTTGTGAATAATACCATAAAGAATTAAAAAAAAAAACAAAAAACAATAATATAGCATTAATATAATCAAATGTCTTCTTCTTTTGGCTTTTTCTGGTTAGGGGTCACCACAGCAGATCATCTGTCTGCTCATGATTGGCAGTGAAGTTTTACAATGTCAAGTTGCCAGCCTGGCTCCCAATCTTCCACAGAAGACACACGCATGCACTCACGCCTAGGGCCAATTTAGAGTACTCAATCCACCTACAGCATGTCTTTGGGATGTAGGAGGAAACCAGAGCACCTGGAGGAAACCCACATGACCATAGGGAGGACATGCAGACTCCGCACAGAAGGCACCCCAGCTGAGGATCAAACCGGAGAACCTCTTGCTGTGAAGTGGCAATGCTAACCACTGCACCACTGCGGCTGCCCAATATAATCAAATGTCTGATATTGGTATAATAATAAATCAGCAGAATCTATAACATGAGAAGACAATTTCACAACTTTCTTCTTTAATTAAAGATTAATAACACATCCTGCATTACTAGCAAATTGACTTTGGTATGGACAATAGGTCAACATGAAGAGTTTAATAGACTTACTATTCTTAGCAAATCAGTAGACTACTGACAATATAATATTTTTAATAATGTTTGTTGCAAGCACCATTCGGACCAAAATCTCCTAAGTGAATGCCCTCATCAACCATTTTTATAACTTCAATCATATTGCTCTTTAGTCACTTTCACAAATGTAGCTACATCCTGCAAATGTTGCTCACATATATCAAAGTATTGTCATTTATTTAAAGTAACTAACAGTCTTGCCTTTTCCTGCTTACCTAAAAAATAATTTTGTTACTCAAGTGTCTGTACAGCAGCCAATCTGCTTAGATTACAATTAACATCTTTATTTTTATAAAATCATTTAGAAACATTTTAATTTAATTCCTATTTGTATTAGACTAACTTACCTTTACTTTCTCTACAAACTGTGTAAAGTTTCTCTAAATATTAAACAATTGTCATATGCCATGTATCGTTTTTTTAACCAATGTTATTATATGTCTAATTTATTATAATTATCTAAAATGCAAATGTTTTGTTTTATTTTTAAAGATTATAAAAAAATATTGTTCTTAAAATATTTTGTAATAATCTGGGCCTCTGCTGAAAATGGGCTTCTAGCCAGTTGGACTTTCCCAGTAATCAAATGTCAATAAATAAATTAATTAATACATTAATAAAATAATCTTAAAGTTAATGACAAAAAATGTATAGTCTTGTATACCAAATGTACGCACACACACACACACACACACACACACACACACACACACACGCGCCCGCGCGTGTGTGTGTGTGTGTGTGTGTGTGTGTGTGTGTGTGTGTGTGTGTATGTGTGTGTGCGCCATTTTACAGTTTTCTGAGAGCTGTTAATACTATTAGTTGTGCCACACAGATCTTTATAGATATTGAACTTTAGCTGCCTAATATATGAAAGAGGAAAAAAATAAAGCCTAGAAACATAAATTATTTTACAGCTTTGAAAGCCGTAACACTCTGGTTCACAGACAGCTGCTAGAAGTAAAATGTACTTAAGTACAATATACCTCTGATCTTGCAGCATATCTTGGAGCTGTAATATACTTTTCACCATCACATGCAAAAAGGGGAGGCAGCACAAAATGTGCTACATCATTTAATACTCATTTACCTTCTCAATGCTGCTCTGTTGTACCTGCTGCTTATACTTCAGCATGAGACAACAGCATAATGGCAGTGACAGGTGTTTAACAAAACTTTGTTAAGCACATTTCTTAGATCAGAAAGGTGCATAACTCATTTTTTCTCCTAATTTTGCAGTGTAATCATGTCATTCCATGTAGTAAACTTATATTTTACATTTTTCCATGCATTTATACATGTACCTATGTGTATGCTCTCCGTGGAATCTCTGTTTATGGTTTACTCATGCTTACAATTGCCCTGCTACATATAAGCATGTACATATCAAGCTCTTATTCTCATATCATTGCTTATATATGTTTTACAGTCAATGTGTGTCTTCTACTTACCTTTACGTTAATGACCTACTCATAAACTTGGAGTGTTTAAGAAAATCAATTAAAACAAACAAGTTAAAAGATAAATAAATAAAAATCACACCAGGTGTTGTACTAAACAAACATATCAAATATGCATGGATAAATCAGCAGAATGAGAAACAAGATTTGAAAAAAGCATTAAGATTTTGCTTGTGCCTGATGTACCATTCAGGAGCAATGGTTGGTTCTAGTCATAGCAGTATCCATAAGCAGAGGAATAGTGCAGGCAATTGAACAGAAAAGAGCATGCTGTTAAGGAGATAGTGAGGAAGATGAAGAGAAAGGAACAGTTATGAGATAAAATTGAATAAAGTTAGTGGTCGAAAGTGGTTAAAAAGTTCCAAAAATATGAAATTTAAAGTCTAGGCTTTCTTTTATCATTTAGTGATTTCAATCCTAAATGCTTTGCCAGAAAACCGCAAATGTTATGAGGAACATACAAAAAATATGAGACAAAAATCTGGACATTCTGCAGAAATCTGGACAGTTGAGAAGTATGTATTCAGCTTGCACCTTCCAATTGCATTTTGTGGTCAAAGACTATCAACAACACTTCCTGAGCATTGAGGCAAAGGGCCGAGCATTAAAAAGAATAGCAGTATAAAACAAATAAGCAAGCAAACAAACAAACAACAAACAAATAAACCAATAAACAAAATAAATAAAATAGACACATGCATTGCTTTCCAAATGCATGCAACACTAGAAAAATCAAGATGGTGATCATTTTTCTATTGAACATTCAGACATTGCATATGCATGAATGTATATTGTGCTGAACTTTCTGTGGACATATTATTCAATTTGTTGCCATGTACCTACCAGCTGAAAATGAATTATATTATGTCATTCCAAATATTTGCTTTCACACTGTTTAGCAGGAATGCAATAAAAAAAAAAAATAATAAGTGGCGCAGCAATGAAATAGTTAACATTGTTGCCTCATATGGTTTGGCTTTTCAGTTCCTGGTTCAGTTGCCTTCTCTGTGTTCACATAGGTTTACTCCAAGTGTTTGTTTTCATACCACATTCCTAAGACTTGCAAGGAAAGTGAAATGCCAATCTTTTAAATTGATCATAGGTGAGTGTGTGTGTGTGTGTGTGTGTGTGTGTGTGTGTGTGCGTGCGCGTGCGTGCGTGCGTGCGTGCGTGTGTGTGTGTGTGTGTGTGTGTGTGTGTGTGTGTGTGTGTGTGTGTGTGTGTGTGTGTGTGTGTGTGTGTGTGTGTGTGTATATATATATATACCCAGTTGGAAGGATGGCCTAATGGTTAAGGTGTTTGCCTTGCAAACACAAGGTACAGGGTTTGAATCTCACAGGGGATAATTGGCTAGGCTTAAAATGGCTCACAAGGGCAGTTAGCCTAGTATGAACCTATGAACATATATATATATATATATATATATACACACCCTTCAATGGATTTGTGTCCCAGCCCAACCAGGACTAGTTCTCTACTTAGACGTGATTTCCAGGATAAGTTTTGGCTCCCTTACAACCCCCAAAAACTTAAAGTGGGTAATAGATTGAAAAGATGCATATGTTATGCTAATGACATCATGTACAAAGCATTAAATAGATAATAAAGGCTAGAGTGAAAGAGCAGGCTACTAAAGAGCATATTAGGGGTACACTGAAACCAAAATAATGTTAAATGGACTATGGCATGTAAACAAGGGTGAAAAACAGACGATAATTCTGAAATCTTCTTACCAGAAAATAATGCTGGTTCAGGACCAGGGGTAGGAGGAGGAGAGGGAAACCTGGATTTTGGTGCAAAATGTAGGGACTGGATCAAACGGTGGCTTGTCTGCAATTTTCAGTAGAATGACTGCTGCAGTGAACAGCAGCATCTACTGCTACGTGTGATTTTAGAAGCTGAGTCACAGATAATTCTGCCTTTACATAAATGTGAGGATAAAAGAGTAAAGATCAGAGACTCCTACTTTTTGTCATTGGAAATACCAGTGAGTTCCAAGTCACCCAACTCTCTAGCTCAAACTGCCATCTGCTGAATATATGACTTAGTAAATGTATTTATTTATTTACTTACTGATTGCATTTGTTTACCGGGATGGTCCACAGGGCCTAGGTAAGCCCATTTTCAGTGGAAGCCTGGGGAGAAAAGCTCCACATAATATGACAGTACATACAAGAAAATAACATGCATTATAAAGTAAAATACAAATACAATGGAGTAAAACATTGAAGTTGACCCTAATACATAGTTTATACAGCCACACTACATTAGGAATAATAGAATCATGATGGTACAATGTTATATACATATTTATGCAATTCTACATTGTGTAGTATTACTAACATTAATAGTAGAATTGGATAATTGTGAAACAGCTTTAAAAGATTAAATGTTTTGGGTTGTAGGTGTTAGTAACAAAGATTTAACAGCTATATTTTGAGCTCGTGCAGTCATTGTGGTGAGATAGTGTGAGGATTTCTAGAGTAATGAGATTGAATAAAGAGAGTTTTATAGTAAGAAGACAGATGTTTAAGGAGGCTTTATTTTGGCACATGAGTGCCAGAGTGAAGAAAGATGTTTTCTTAAGGATGACTTAAAGAGAACAGGATTACTTATGGTTCTGATAGAAGGTGGAAGGGCATTCCAGAGTTTAGACACTGTGAAAAGGTGCAGCATTTGACCAGCTGAGAGATTTGCTTTGTCAGCTTTTAGCAACAATATGTTTTCAGATCTAAGAGGTCTGTTGGGACGACAGGTGGACAGTAAAGAAGAGAGAGAAGGGAACATAGATGGTTTGTATATAAATGTATGTGCAGCAGTTAATTGAAGATGTGTGAGGTATTGTGGCAGTTTGAGTAAAGATAGACAGTGATGGGATGAAAAGTTTGAGTTATTTACAGATTTGGCGATCTTATTGTAGCATGAGACAAGTTTGGTTTTGAGAGAAGACTGTATATTGGTGAGAATGGGGGCACCACAAATTAGAGATGGAAGAAGAGGCTAGAGCATTCTTAGCAGTGAAGTTAAGCAAGTATTGTGTCTGTAGAGGGTACCTAGTTTCTGATTTTTTTTTTATGTTGTTATGGATATGTAGGTCGAATGTTAGATTTTCATCAATGATGACACCTAAAAGTTTGGTACTTGGAATGACGTCAGTGCTAGTATTAGCTAGAGAATGGATAGAGAATTTGTTTCTGTTGAGAGAGGTATTTTTTTTTTGGGGGGGGGTAAATATTATAAGCTTAGTTTTACTAGGGTTTAGAGCAAGATGGTTACTCAACATCCAAGCTTCGGTTTCTATAAAGGCCTGTTGGTTAAGATGCTGCAGGTCGGAAACAGTTTTGGCAGAACAGATGACTGTAGAGTCATTGGCATATTGGCTAACAGTACCATGAGTAAGAGTGGTATGGAAGTTATTGATGAATATGCTAAATAGGAGAGGACCTAGTATTGAACCCTGGGGAACCCCTGTAGTTGTCTTTAGAAATGGTGAGCAGGATTTTTGCCATTTTGTGGCTTGTTGCCTGTCTGAGAGATAGTTAGAAAACCAGTTCAGGGTGAGGGGTGAGATACCTAAGTTGGAGAGTTTCGTAAGTAGTAAGGGATGGGAAACCGTATCGAAGACCTTTGAGAAATCAAGGAAGAGTGAGGAAACCGGTGTCTTGAGTCCTATTTTACTGTGTCCAGAAAGGATATGAGAGCAGTGCTAGTACTATGCCCTGGCCAGACGCCATGCTGAGTAGGGAAAAGGATGTGGTCATTAACAAGATAATTGAGAAGCTGAGTGTGAACACATTTTTCTATTATTTTGGAGATGGGGGAGAGGATTGCTATGGGCCAGAATTTAGAGATATCAGAGTTGTTGCCACCTTTATGTAGAGGAAGAACAAATGCATTCTTCCAAATGTAAGTATGGCACTAAAATGTATTGTTTATTCATAAAGAGTGCTAAATAACAAAACCAATATAGAGAAAGTCATTGCTTGACTTTGATGAGCTGACTTTACCCATGACAGGTGTGGTGTACCCATGATGATAAACACAAATTGGGTAGTTGATCAGGAGTCTGTGCATTCAGATTCAAAGCTGGCTATATAATGTTTATTGTTATCACAAACCAGAAGTGTTTTTAATATATTTTGCTCCCATTTAAAACATTGTAGTTGTGTAATAGCACTTGTCCACGCCCAGGTCTTATTGCTGTGACATGATTCAGTGTAGAAATCTGCTAGGTGTACTGAGCATTTATATATTCAGGTAATTATATACACACTGGTAGAGCATGTTTTGTGCCACTGATGGTGTTGTTATGAAAGAGAATGTAATCTTTTTGCATTTTTTTAATGAATGGAAAAAATAAAATATCTAACCAGCCTGAGCTGAAAGTGATGTATAGTTTTTTAGCGATTTCTTAAATTTTCTACTGATATCAAAATGATGGTAAGTTCAAGTATGTTTCTCTGGTTGGATTTTTACACTTAGAGTTTACCACAGTGAAAAACATACCTCTCAACCTTTCAGTGCATGAAATCTGGTCAAAGCTAGAACTAATGGGGGGACAAAAGCCAAAAAATAGGGACAGATTTTAAATATTGCTCATATAAACTTAGTTGCCAGAACAGCAGGTTTTACATTAGTATGCATTTTCATAAGGGTATGGTCTGAAACTCAAATGCCTATCATTATTTAGTATTATTCAGTGACTTCAATCCTCAATGAATTGCCAGAGAATCACAAACTCTATGAGGAACTGACCAAAAATATGAGATCAAAATCTGAATATTCTGTGAAAATCTACAGTTGAGAGGTATGGTGAAAAAGTCTCCATTTAGCTTTTCCAAACCTGAATTTGGGGGCATTGTTTAGAAATAGTATGTGAAAATATAGCAATAACTGACAATGTCTGTGTGGTATACTGAAAATTTACCCATGGTTGGTGTGGTTTAATCATGAGGGAGAAGCCCCAGTGATTAAATAAAACCGACCGTGGGTAAATCTTCAATATACTACACCAAAGAGTCGGTTATTTCTATTACTTTTCTTAAATAATGTCTTTGTATAATGGTGCAGTGATGCTCTTCTGCATTTTATCCAGTATCCTGGGGCTTTCCTGATGTACTTCATATGCACATGGGGCTTGCATTCCCAACCTTATGCAGTACAACAGTGCGGTGTAAAGGAAACAATGCAGAAAGGAAGATCTCTCTTGCCTTTTTTAATTAATAATTAAGAAAAAAGAAACTGGAAGACTTCTAATGTTCAGGAGAGGTGGGACAGAGAAAATAAATGGATAATCAGGTACGTTTCTTTAGTTTTGCATAATATACCTGATTATCTGTGCCGTCTTCCTCGTTCATTTGAGGTCTTTGGTTTTGTAAATTTATTTTAAAAAAAAAGAACGAATAGTAAAATTTTTATTGGATAAATGTATGGAAAAAGTCCTAGCCACTGGCCCTTTTTCCTTTGGTATATTCTCAGATTTACAATGGGCACCCTGGTTGGCCTGACCAATCAGAGTGCTCCTTTTTGAATATTAATGGCCAGTCATTGTGTAATTATTAATAAGAGATGACCAAACTCCATCACAATACCTGTCTTAACTGTTATTAAGCTAGTGGGTGATGTTTTGTTTTTGAAGAAGTTGTAATACAATGTAGTGCTTTTCAGGAATTTGGTCAATTGGTAAACAGCAGTTCAGTTCAATATAGTGAGTTAATTGACTTGGAGCTCAGCATTGCTTACAGTAATGTCACACATGTCTGAGATTAAGTCATGTAATTCCTTGACATTTGCTGTATGGAACATGCAAGTAGATTGCTGTATGGAACATGCAAGTAGAAGTGATAACAGGCTGGATAACAGTTAATGTCAAATCAAGAATTACGTGCATCATATAAGAAGTTCAAAACAAAAAAAGTGTGAGGCACTGTGTTTGTTGATATCTGATGGATAAGGGACAATTGTCTGACTGTGAATAGTGTGTTGGATACATTCCCAGGAACAGGAGGAGGAGGATCATGGAACTGTCTTAATGCATTATGAGGTCTGGCAGATGGCAGAATACAATGCAGCTGAACTTTAATCTATCATGAATGCAACTGGTCATATTCACTGACCCCAAGCGCTGGAAGCAGAGCAGCCTATCATAAAACATTATGAAGGAAAACCACAACAGTTCACCAGTTTTCTCACCACGTAGAACTAATAAACTGTGGCAGGAGTCTTGGACACACATGTTGAGAACCCACTGAGGGATACTGATTTGTGATTAGGGATGTATGGAATATGATGAAACAGAGAAACAAGATCTCTTATTTTAGGGGACCAGTGGTTGATATAATTAGATTTATTTTGAATGAATGCTTGGATACATTAAAGGAGACATACTGATTCAGAAGAAAGTGAAGCTCATGTGGTGAAATTTAAAATTTTACATGACGGTGTATTCAATTTAGACCCAGAAAAATCTCAGTTATCAAACTGTGAGGTAAAGGATGGCAGCATACAGATAGTACAGTAGTAGGTATCCATGGTAGTACCTGATTTTTTTCTCCAAACAGGGGAGTCTCTACTGAGACCAGTTGGCATAATGGCTAAGAGATTTGCCTCCTATGCTCAAGGTACAAGGATCAATCCTGACGTCTGGTCAATTATTGCATGGAGTTTGCATGTTTTCTCTGTATCTCTGTGGGGTACCTTCCACCTTCAAAAAACATGCTGAGTGTTCTCAATTCAAATAAGAGTGTGGGCAGCAGCACATACTTTAGATAGTGTCCTGTAGGCAGATGAGTTGTACAGACCAACAGCTTTGGGCATCAGCTGAGGTGCGCAGCATCCTTTAGATAGGAGAACATGGATAACAGACTGTGCACAGTGTCAGGACTAGCCACTTAACGGTGTAAAAAAAAAAAAATTTCTCTAGATGATTTGATCGTGTTGACTAAAGTTGCCAAAAATGGGTATGAGTATTTGCCTGTGATAAGTGAGTTGAGGACTTGACCTACTCTGAGTTATTTCAGGTATGCATGCTAAAGGTGGGAGGGGTGTATGTGCCCACCATAAACCCCAACAGCCCTAGGTCTACAAGCTTCTTGTTCATTTACCTACATCGTGAGTAATCTGGGATAGCTCTATTGAGTCAAAGCTGGATGTAAAACCAGTCATCCTACAAAACATGAACTAAGAATTGCTACACTCAGTATAGGTTCACTGAAAGAATGCAGCTTGGAAGTGGATGACATGATGGTAAGGACGAGGCTGGATATGCAATACATCCAGGACACACGATGGAAGGGCAGTGCAACAATGCCTGTCTTGAGATCCAGAGTCTATTGCTCAAGAGAACAGACTAGGAATGGTGTGGGAATTATGATGAGGGATGTTATCAGAATTAATGACAGACTTGTGTCAGTCAGATTCCAGCGCACGGATAGGCCACTATTCATAATCTCAATCTATGCCCCACAGCAGATGTGTGATGGTGAGGAAAACAGTGCACTAAAGACAGCAGTTGTACAGCCTAATAGATAAAACAGGACAGAATGAATCTGTGGTTATAATAGTTGAGCTGAATGCATGTAGTGGGACAGACAGAACAGGATATGAGGACTGGGTCCACATTGCTGGGGCAACAGGAGTAAAGAAGGAGAGACCAGACTAGACTTCTGTCTGGCAAATGGCTTGATGGTGACCAACACATGGTTCAGCAGAAAAAGGCACTGGGGTAGAATCAGTGATTGCAAAGTCATCCACAGTAAAACATCTGCTCCACAGCATAAACCACTATTTGTAATAATCAGATGTAAGTAGTAATCAAAGAAGAATCTAAGGTCAACAGAGACAAGATACAAGAGTTAAATTAGTTAGCACTTTAGGGAGAAGATGAAATAGGTGGAGATGAAGAAGAATGGCAGCACTACAAAATGGCATGTGTGAGGATTATAGAACAGATGTGGCCGAGCCAAGTATGGAAGCAACCACTTAAAGGACGCTGGGGATGGAATGTGGAAGTCAAGGAAGTCATCAAAAGAAAGAATGAGTGCAGGAAAAAGTGGAACATAGAAAAGATGGACCAGACGAAAATGGAGCAACAAAGAGACTAAGAGACGAGTTGCAATAGCAAAGAACAAGGCATCAGTGGCACTCTACCTGCTTTTGAAAATTGACTCAGTAGATGGCACAAACAAACCTCTATCAGATTGCAATGCAAAGACAGAAATATAAAGCAGATAGTCAGACACCGTTTATAAAGGATGCCAGCAACAACCTGCTCACCAGCCCCATGGACATCAAAGACAGATGGAAGGAGTACTTCCAGCAGCTTCTGCATTGAGAAACCCCACAGAAGCTGTGCTTCACCTGTCACATTCTACGAGTGACTTGGAGAGCTGTGGAAAGCCCAAAATAGTAAGAAACAAGCCTTTCATCAAAAAAAAAAAAAAAAAAGCTTTTCTTTCAATTCTGCCTAAATATTTTAAGTTTCATTTCTGGTGACCTGTGTGGTCATACTTTTTTGTATTTTTCATAGGTTCATAGCTTCATAGGTAGGTACTAGGCTGTCAGCCTATACAAGCCTAGCCAAAAAGGTACCCTAGCTTTCGCCACCCAAGAAAATTATTTTCCTGTGCCACTGTCGAGCAGAGTCACAGAGGTGATCCCCGGGATGAATTTCCTATTTCCCATCCAATCATCAAGATTTTTCTTGAAGAATGTTAATGAGGAGCTTTGTTTGATATAAGTAGGTAGTTTGTTCCAGAGTATGGGAAGTCTCTGGGACAGGAATCTATCCCTCCAGCATGTTCTGTTTATTGTGGTGACAAGGTTTAGGTCCCTAGAGTGTGTAGCTCAGAGGGATTGGGATTTCTTTAAGTGGAGCATGTCCAACAGCTCTGGGTTTGACATAGCTTTGGGTAATTTCAACTACCCTGCCATTAACTGGGAAAACTAGTTGTGTACCAGCACCTTTGCCCAACAGTTCTTGGAATTCATAAATTCCAATGTCCAGGATCAACTAATCCATAGTCCCACCAGGGGCTCCAATATCCTAGACCTGGTCATTACCAACATGGGAAGTCGATGCTTCACACCTATGGTCACCGCCCTTGTTAGTCAGGTCTGACCATAAGCTAATCACCCTTAACATCCTCATCCCACCCCCACCCCCCCATAAGAAAACCTCCATAAAAAACTTCTCCAAAGCCAACTTCATGCTACTCAAGTCAGAAGTGACAAACTTCATGACACCCATGCAGACAGGAACTGAAAGTTTGACTGCTGAATCCTACACTAAGGCACTGTATGAGCACATCCACTTGTGCATGAATCCTGCCATCCCAAATAGAACCAAGATGCTCTCCTTCAAAAAAAGGAAGCCAATCTGATGGTCCCCTGCTGTAAACAAACTTTACAACAAAAGGAAGAAACTGTTGCAGAAAAGAGGAAAATCCCAGGATGCAAAAAAACTCCCTTACCAGCCTCACTAAGAAGCTGAGATCCCTCATAAATCCTCCAAAGCTAGTTATGAAAGTAAAATTGCCAAAGATTCCAAACAAGGCATTCTATAACTATGTCAAGAATCTAAATGGCCATGCTCAAATCTGCTCTGAGCTACAACAGAATGACATTAAATATACTGATCCCAAGGATATTGCCAATATCCTGGCAGATCAATTCAGTGCCAACTTCACCCCCTCTCACCCCCTAAATGACCCATCTCAATACCAGAAGATTGCCAAATTCCAGTAATAATGGCCACATAGGTAAAAAATGCACTCTCCAAAGCTACAAATACAGCATCCATGGGACCAGATGACATCCCAGGCTGTGTACTACATGAACTACAAAATGAACTGGCACCTCACCTAAGTGTCATGTTTAATAATAGCCTCACCACAGGCTTCTTGCCCACTGAGTGGTGCACAGCTACAGTTATCCCACTCCACAAGGGGGGATCCACCTTGGATCCTGGGAACTGCTGTCCCATCAGTCTGACAAGCCTGATCTGCAAGGCCATGGAATGTATTATCATGGAACTTATAAACAAAGACATTGGCAAACTTCAAACACTGGACCCCACCCATTCTGATGGGCCGATCTTGTCTCCTGAACCTGATTGACTTCTTTGAATCAGTCTCCAGAGCTGTGGACGAGGGTAAGATGGTCCACACAGCCTATCTGGACCTTGCCAAGGCCTTTGACACCCCCCCCCCTCTGGAATCATAGACAGACTTACTAAGCTGAGTATTAATCCCTATGTCACTTGATGGGTTGCCAACTGGCTTACTGACAGAACCCACACTGTAAAAGTAGATGACCCCAAATCCAGCTCCAGACAAGTGACAAGTGGAGTACCTTAGGGTTCAGTCCTGGGACCGCTCTTGTTTGGCATCTACTTCTCTGAAGTACAGGCCAACACTAAGGGACTCTGGCTAACAAAGTTTGCAGATGACTGCAAACTGGGAACCATTATTGAATCCCCAAATGATGTGGATACTCAGCAAAAGAGCCTTACAGAAACAGATGCTTGGTGCTGGAGCCATGGGCTCAAGCTCAATGCCAAGAAATGTATAGTTATCCCCTTTGGGAAAAAAACATGTACCCATGAATTACCACATAGGTGGCAGTACACTAAACACCGAAAGTGTGATAAGAGACTTAGGGACACAGTGGACAGTGGTCTCACCTTCGATAACCACATCATTACAACAGTCAGGAAATCCTTCCGTGTGGCACATCTCATCACTAAGTGCTTTTCATCCAGAAAAAAGGAAGTTATTGTCCTACTGTACTCATCCTACATTAGACCCATTATAAAATACAACACCCCATTTTATATGTACCTCTCAAGATATCTGCAACAACTGGAAAGGCCGCAGAAAATCCCTCACTAACAGAATCACAGGCCTAAAGCAGATGCCCTACGTTGACTGCCTTAAAAAACTCCAGCTATACTCTGTCGCATACCATCTACTCAGAGGTGATCTCTGCTTAACATACAAGGCCATGTCAAACCAAGAGCTGTTGGACATGCTACACTTTAAGAAATCCCAATCCCTCAGAGCAACATGCTCCAGGGATCTAAACCTTGTCATCCACAATAAACAAAACATGCTGGAGGGATAGGTTCCTGACCCAGAGACTCCTCAGACTCTGGAATAGACTGCTCATACATGTCAAGTAGAGCGCCTCTTTGGCCCCTTCAAAAGGAACCTTGACAATTGGATGGGAGAAAGGAAATTCACCCCGAGGATCACGTCAGTCACCCTGCTAGACAGGGGTCCAGGGAAGTAAACAGTTTGGGAAGAATTAGCCAGGGAATTGTTATGGCTAGGCTTATATAGGCCCTAGGGCCAATAGCCTAGTACCAACCTATGAACCTATAAGTAGGAGATATGCAAGGGAGTAAAGCTGGAGTTTTTTTGAGACAGTCTGCGTAGGGCATCTTTTGAGGCTGGTAATCCCCTTTGTGAGGTATTTCTGAGGCATTTCCAGTTGTTGTAGATGTCTTGAGAGGTACATACCAAAATGGCGTTGTACTCTATAATGGGTCTAATGAGTGATGAGTAGAGGGGAACAATGACCTCTTTTTTCCTGGATGAGAAACCTTTTGTAATGAGGTGTGCCAGTTAGAAGGATTTCCTGACTACTGTGGCGATGTGATTATCAAAGGAGAGACTACTGTCCACCTGTGTCCCAAGGTCTCTTATTACACTTTCGGTGTTAAGTAGACTACCACCTATGTGGTAGCTCATGGGTCCAGAGTTTTTACCAAAGGGGATGACAATACACTTTT
This sequence comes from Protopterus annectens, assembly GCF_019279795.1. Lineage (NCBI taxonomy): Eukaryota > Metazoa > Chordata > Ceratodontiformes > Protopteridae > Protopterus > Protopterus annectens. The sequence goes on from NC_056746.1 coordinate 384,303,087, forward strand.
TGGCATTGAGCTTGGGTCCATGGTTTTGACACCAGGCATCTGTCTCAGTGAGGCCCTTTTGTAGGATGTCCACATCATTAGGATTTTCAATTATGGCTCCTAGTTTGCAGTCATCTGTGAACTTCATTAGCCAAAGACCTTCTGTGTTAGCCTGTACTTCAGAAAAGTAGATACCAAACAGGAGAGGACCCAGGACTGAACCCTGTGGTACTCCACTTGTCACTGGTCTGAAGTCGGATTTGGAGTCTGCTACTTTCACAGTGTGGGTTCTGTCAGTGAGCCAGTTGGCAACCCATCTTGTGACATAGGGATTTATACCTAGTTTAGTGAGTTTATCTATAATTCCAGAGTGGGGGATGGTGTCAAAAGCCTTGGCGAGATCTAGATAGGCTGTGTGAACCACCTTACCCTCGTCTACGGCTTTGGTGACTGCTTCAAAGAAGTCTATCAGGTTTAGGAGAAATGATCTGCCTATTACAAACCCAAACTGGGTGGGGTCCAGAGTTTAGAGATTACCAATGTCTTTGTTTATAAGTTCCATGATGATATATTCCATGGCCTTGCAAACCAGGCTAGTTAGGCTAATGGGGCGGTAGTTCCTGGGACTGTGGTGGCTCCCCCTTTGTGGAGTGGGATAACCATCACTGTGCGCCATTCAGTGGGTACAAAGCCTGAGGTGAGGCTATGATTGAACATGGTGCTTAGGTGGGGTGCCAGTTCATTCTGTAGTTCATGTAGGATGCAGGAATGCAGCCTGGGATGTTGTCAGGTCCCATGGATGATGTGTTCTTGGCTTTGGAGAGTGTGTTTTTTACCTGTGCAGGTGTGATTACAGGAACTTTGCATTCTTCCGGTATAGAGATGAACCCTTTTAGGGGGTGAGGGGGGATAAAGCTAGCACTGAACCTATCTGTCAGAATGTTGGAAATATCAGTTGGTTCTGTATATTTATAGCTATAGAATGCTTTGTGGTTGTCTTTAAAATCAATGGTGATTTTGTTTTCATAACTAGCTTTGGAGGATTTTATAAGGGATCTCAGCTTCTTACTGAGGCTGACCAGGGAGTTCTTCCAGTCATGGGATTTTACTCTTTTTTGCAACAGTTTCTTTCTTCTGTTGTAGAGTTTGTTTATGGCATGGGACCACCAGATTAACTTCCTTTTTTGGGAGGATAGCATCTTAGTTCTGTTAGGGATAGCATGATCCATGCACTCATGTAAGTGCTTTTGTGTAGGATTCAGCAGTTGTACCTCTATTGTCCATCTGCATGGGTGTTGTGAAGTTTGCCACTTCTGTTTTAAGAAGCGTGAAGTTGGCTTTTGAGAATTTTTTTACAGTGGTTTCCCTAATGGGGTTGGGGGCGGGATGTGGAGTCTAGGCTGATTAGCTTCTGGTCGGATCTTACCAATGAGGAATTGACCCATGTTGGTAATGACCAGGTCTAGGATATTGCTGCCTCTGGTGGGGGTGTGGATAAGTTGATCCTAGGCACTGGAATTTATGAATTCCAGAAAACGTTGAGCAAAAGAGTTGGTACATGAGTAGTTTTCCCAGTTAATGGTGGGGTAGTTGAAATCGCTCATTAGTAGGGTGTTGGGTTGTACCCTAATATTTTCCAGTGTATCAAGAAATGAGGAGTGGGAATCCTGGGGTATGGTGGGGGATCTGTAGCAAGTTACAATTTTGATTGTGGTCTTGCCCAGCGTTAGTTGCACTTGGATAATCTCGGATGCATTATACTGAGCAACTAGCCTGGAGGTGTGGATATCCTTAATGAATATGGACACGCCTCCACCTTAGTGTTTCGGTCCAGGTTTTGTGGCCAAAAGGTGTGGTATGAATAATAGCCTGGTAATGCAGGGGTGCTCTCTGGAGCCTTGAGCCAGGTCTCTGTCACTGCACAGATGTCGATGTTCTCCATTTTAAGGAGTGCCTCAAGTGAATGCATTTTGAGGTTTAGACTTCTAGCATTGAGTAGCATTACCATCAGATTTTGCTTGCTTGTACCTGTTATGGTGGTGAATTTGTCATTTGAACCTTGCCTAAAAAAGGCACTATAGGGGTGGCAAGAGCCTTAGCTAGTATCCGGAATCCCAAGGGCGACAGGTGCAGGCCATCTCTGGCAAAGCATCGTGGTCTGTTGATCATATCATCCCAGGCAGACAGACACTGGATCCCCTTAGAATGACACCAGAAGCTTAGCCAATTGTTGAAGTCAATCATTTTGTACTTGTACTGTTGTATCATTCTGGGTGATGGCAGGATGCTAGTCAGGGCTGGGGTCATACCTGTCTGGGCTACAAAATCTGAGAGCTCCTCCATATCTCTTTTCATGTAGTCCAAGGAGGTACGTCTAAGGTCATTCACACCAACATGGACAATGACAGAGTCATATTTGCACTTGTTGTGGAGTGACCTGAGTACGTGCATTATGTGGTGGATCCTGGCACCTGACAGGCAGCTGACAGTAACTTTCTCCTTGTTTAACCTGATGAGTGGAACATCAGTGTGCCTGACTATAGAAGCACCTATGGCTAGAGTGTTGGGTACGTTGTTATGCCTTATGGGCTGTAGTTGTGTGGCACACTGAGTTTGTGGGCTATGTGTCATTTGGGTTGTGCTGGAGGGGTGGAGGTTGCATGCATTTCTGCTTTGGAGGTCTCTGTTGCTTAAGCAGATTTTTATTGATAGCCTCTGCAAATGTAGGTTTGTGTTTTGTGTTACTATGTGTGTGTTTTGGTGGTGTAGGTTTTGAGGGACTATGTGATGAGTGTGATGTGGTGCAAGTATTTACCTTCTCCTCTTGACTGTCTAGTCCAGTCTTGGGTGAAGAGAGCTTTGCTTCCAGTTTGGCTATATAAGTGCATCTCTCACAGGTTGTAGTGTTGGGTCGTAGGAGGAGAGGGTTGTCTGTGTACATGAGGCAATTGCTGCATTGCACCAAGATGCCCAGATTCATCAGGTAGACAGGAGAAAACACCAGGAGCTGACCCTTAGACATGCCTGGATAGGTGCTTATTTATTAAGTACTAAAAACTGTTTTCTTCTAGACAAGTGAGGAAAGTTGAGTGCTGTAGTAATTTGTAGCTTATTTAGTGCTTACAACGTGTTCTGAACAAGTGCTGAGCTCAAAGAAACAGATTTCAGTGCTAAACCTAAAAACTGGCTAGGTCTAGAGAAAATTTGAAGAGCAGATTTTATGGTATCAGGAATAGTTTAACCCTAGCTAAGCGGCGATGCATAAAGTGTATTTGTTTTAATATAACAGTAGCAAATGAGCAAACTGATTTAAACACGTTAACTAATAAAAAGCTAAAAACTGAGCCCTGTTCCAGCAGTCTTCGATCAGACAAGTTCTAACTGCACATTCCTACCACTAGGGTGCAGGGGAGCCTTCTAAAAAAAAAAGATGGTCTGGATTAGTGCTCAGCAAACAAGGTGTACCAATTTCAGAAAGAAACAGTTCAAATAAGCAGGCACAATAAGCTTTTAACCAGAAACTTCCAGCTGAGAAGGGCAGAATCTACCCTCTCCTCCCACAAGAGTGCAGACCACACCTTCTTAATGTAAGATAAATGGTCCAAAGCCCAAGTGCTTAAACCAGAACTAATACACTCTTAGAATAACAGACACTTAGCCTTCAATCAGCAACTCTTAACTTAGAAAGATGTAAGTTACCTGTCCTGCCATAACAGTGCAGACCACAAACCTTCTTAATATAAAACAACTGGTCTGAAGTCCAAGTGCTTCAACCAAAGGCTTAGGATAACAGTTACAATGTAATCAGGCTACTAACAAGCAGTAATAAATGCAGCAGAATAAATGCAATAAAGTAGGAAGAAACACAAATAAAGTGCAATTCCTTTCTATAACAACAGAAAATGAGCAAACTGATTTAAACAAATTACCCAATTAACCAGTAAAAAAGCTCAAAACTGAGCCCTGTTCCAGCATTCTTCAATCAGACAAGCTTTAACTGCATACTCCTGCCACTAGGGTGCAGGGGGAACCTTCTCCAAAAAAGATGGCCTGGATTAGTGCTCAAGTTATACAAACAAAGCTAGATTCAGCATGACTGAATCTAGTCTATGCTACAGCAAACAAGGCACACCAATTTCAGAAAGAAACAGTTCAAATAAGCAGGCACAGTTACAATTTAATCAGGCTACTACCAAGCAGCAATAAATGCAGCAGAATAAATACAATCGTGTACTGTTAAGAAGAGGCAAAAGCAAAATAAAGTACAATTTTTTTTTTAGTAAAGTGCAAGGAGAGAGGAAGGAGGAGCAGAGGTTAAGAACCTAAGTGGGTTGGCCTTCTCAAATGTTTTCTCTGTATTAATTAGAGTGAACACCAGACTGGGTGGAGGTGTCCCAGATCAAATTTACAGTAGGGGCAGGCAACTGCAAAGCCACCAACTATTACAACTCTACAAGAATATGGTGGGAGGAAGGGAGAAAACAGTTTCAGGACAGATGGGAAACATAAAACAATGCCAGAAGATATCTGCTTTTTTCCATGTTTTAGCCAAAAGTTATCTGTTTTCATTTTTTTAGTTTATTCTGGGACCTTAGTCTTGTAACTTCATTTGCACTTGTGGAAGATTATGAATTACTGCAAGATCTTAGCATTGTTCATACATTATACTATACTTCTATGTTCATCAGTCAAATTACTTGTAAAAGCTAGCATTTTGTATTTGGGGCCCTCTCTGAGGCCTTAGTCTTGTAGTTTCATTCACAGTTGTGGCAGAACAATGAACTGCCAGATTTGAGATTTATTTAGTCATTTACTACAGCATTTTTTCATAAGCAGTGTCACTGGTAAAGTTTCTACACAGTCTGGTGACTTATTCTGTGGTAGAATTGCAATAGTGGGAATGTTGTGAATTTTGCTCTAGGTTTGATGCTTCAGTGCTTTAACAGCCATTTATATTCCAGTTTTGTTGCTAGAGTTTTATATTTTGCTTATCATTTACCTGCTTAAAGTTGGATTCTAGTGTCTTTCTGTTCCCCTGTTCTTTGTGTCTCCCCTACCTCCAACTAAGACATTAAGCTAAAGTTTCTGAAATACTAATCTACCTGGCATCATTGACCTGTAGCTCAGAGTCATAGGACTAGAGCTCCAACATTTGCTTTATTTGATTAGATTCCTCTCTCTAGTTAGCTTTCTTCTTGCAAGATGTGTCTCTGGCCTCTGCACCTTATGGTAATCTGACTTCAAAACTTCCCCCTTTCTTTCATTGCTGTTGTCTGTTGTGGAAGCTATTTAATTACTCTTCCTACCCATTGTTTTCCATAGATCCATAATACTGAGTGCACACCCACCAAATCAGTATTGCTTTTGAGTTAAACTCCTTTACTATAAATTGTCTCCTTCTAATTTTCCCAGAGCTCCCATCTGCTTGGCATCTTCACTACACTCTGAAAGGGTCCTGAATTAATTCTGCTCCATCCTTGGCATATAAGATACTCATTTTATTATTTTGCATTTCAGTTAACTGTTTTAGAGTGCTACCACTTTATTTTTGCTTTATTTTTTGATTTTGCACTTTAAATAATTTTAAAGGTCCTGGATAGTTGAAATCACCTTGTCCAGATAATTTGTTTAAGTTGTTTTGTGGTAGCATTACACTCTCAAGCAATCTTTTTGTGTTTTCACATTAACGACTGGGATAGTCCATCTAGTGGCAGTGGGTGGTGGCCTTGTCTATATGAGCTGGGAAACAGATAAGAAAGTTGTAAGTTTAGTCAGTTTATTGGCCAGTTTCCTGTGCTTTAAGTGCCTGTATAAATTTGGTGTATTTATGTGCCATTGCCCATGTACAGCAGTGGTTAGTTGTGTCCTGTATAGGTGTAGACACCTAGAAACCACATTTTCCTTATAAAAGCACCACTGAAACTGTACCAGCAACTCTTCCAGTGAAAATCATCTGCTCTGTGTACTGCATAGCATAGACCAGTTTCTTTGCACATTGAGGGCACTGCCCCTTGAATTTAGTATTATATGGCCTAGTCTAGTCTCCACTCCCAAAAAGCACCCTCAGTCAGCCCACTATTAATCTACTTATGCACCACACCATTGCAGCTCACCCAGTAAAGAATGTAACATCATGGATATGCACTTTGCCAATTTTTCCACAGCCAGTTTGGTGGATATGGGTACACTGAGGCAATGTAACAATTGTCTAATGTTCATTGACAACCATTTAATCCTCAAAGAAACAAATACAATATGTAAGAGTAAGTAAATGCACACACACACACACACACACACACACACACACACACACACACACACACACACACACACACACACACACACACACACACACACACACACACACACACACACACAAAATGTCTCTGGATATAAAACTCATAATAACAATCTGGTTGCTAGAAACACACATGCACTATACCCACCACACATAGTACACACCCAGGAAATAGACCTACTTATGCTAAGGTACTTAAATGCCAATCTTTCGAAATCCCAAAGACCTCCCAGGCATTCCACCTGAAAAAATTATCCTCAGCAAACCCAAAAGCTCTCAACAGAAACACCTAACACTGCAGATACAGCCACACCCAGTGGAGCTTCAATCACTAAGCACATAATGCAAGCTAATACATTACCCATAGGGAACTCCATTGTATGACATACTAATGCCTCACTCACCAAACGAGGAGAAAATAAAAGTCAGTTGCCTATCAGCGGCCTGAATCCACCAAGTTATCCATGCATTTAAGTCATTCCAACACAGGCACCAGTATAATTCAGTCATAGTCCACATAGGTGTAAATGACATGAGATGTACCTCCACAGACAATATGAAGGGAGACATTATGGAGCTCTCAGGCTGTCTTACAGGCTGGTATGTGTCTAGTATAAAGCAGCATTCTGCCTTCACCAAGCATGATGCCACAATATGAACAGAAAATGATTGACCTCAATAGCTGCCTTAGTTTTTGGTGTAATTCTAGGGGATATAATATTTCTCAACATGGGAAGACATGGTTAACAAACCACATTGCTTTGCCAATGATGACCTTCACCTGCCGCTCCAGGCTTTCAAATATTAGCTAAAACATTGTCCTTCCCTGTACAGCCTTAATTAGGCAATGCCTGACTGACAAACCTTCCAACATAGCAAAATCTACCCAAGTAAATTTAAAGGTGCTACTGATCAATGCCAGGAGTCTAAACTAGAAAATCCTCTCCCTTTAAGTTCTCCTTACCTTGGAGAATGCCATCATCTCTGCAGTTACCAAGACATGGTTTTAAACCTGCAGAGAGTACCCCAGCAGTGTAAGGCTTCAGTGCCTTCCACACATGTAGATGAGCAACTGCAGAGGCAGGGACTAAAGGTGAGGGTGTCTCAAGCTACATCAGTAATAAGCATACCTCTAAGTTAGTGAGGCAGGATGAGCAGTGGAGATCCTCTGTGTCCAGATTACCATAGAAAAAGTGCCATTCTATATCCTAGCAAGCTAATGGACACCCTCAATGTCCCATGAAACCCATAGCCTTCGACCTATTGGTGACACTCAGCATTCAACCAAATACCATACTCATGGGGGACTCTAATTCTCTCTCTCTCTCTCTCTCTCTCTCTATATATATATATATATATATATATTTATAAACTGGAAATCCTACATGACCTCAAATTTTTAGATGCAGAGATTCCTTGACTTTATAAACACGAACACCCTGGAAAAGTTAGTGCACACATCTACTAGATGTGCACAAACATATTGGACCTGGTACTCACAAATATGGGAGAATGCTGTAACCCCCCCCCCCATCATGCCCTCTCTGGTAAGGTCAGGCTACAATGCAGTTTCCCCTAAAATAAGAATCAATTATGTAACCCCAGAAAACCCTGTGACATTTAGAAATTATTCCAAGGCAAACTACCTTTTATTTTTCAAGCCCCTTCAAATCCAGACATCAGCCTATTGGGAATTATTCACAGCTACTCTGTACAACCATGTCAATGATTGCAATATATAGTAAATCTTCTGACTGACAAATTCATGTCCAACTTTACCCCACCTCTCACCCCCAGCTGCCTCCCCAGGAAATGCAATCTAACATAATCCCTCACAACTATCAGTCTGGAGCAAGTCTTAGATGTGCTCTCTAAAGCCAGTAACACAGTTTCTATGTGCCAAGATAATATCATAGGATGCCTCCTTAATAGCCTGAAATATGACCTGTCAGAGTCACTGGTGCAATATTCAACCATAGCCTCTGCACTGGCTTTGTGCCATGTGAATGGAAGACTGCACAAGTGTGGACCATCAACAGATCCCAGGAACTACAGATCTATTGGTCTGGCTAGTCTCATATGCAAATCCATGGAAAGAATAATCATGGAAATGATTAACAATGGCATAGAAAACCTTCAGACACTGGACCCAATGCGGTTGGTTTTGACAAAAACAAGTCATGCCTACTGAACCTGGTGGACTTCTTTGAAAAGGTCATCAAAGATGAGGGCAAATGGTGCATACTGCCTACCTTGACCTAGATAAGGCATCTGCTATAGTACCTCATGCAGGCATTGTAAACAAACTCATGGAATTAGGCATAAATCCCTATGTAACTTGCTGGATAGCCAGCTGGGTCACAGTCAGGGCCCAGGTAATAAGGATTGGAGAGACCACCTCCAGAAAGAGGCCAGTCATCAGTGGAGTCCTCCAGGGCTTTCTGCTGGGTCAGTCAAAGCCAATGTCAAGTGCCTCTGGATACCAAATTTGCAAGATAGGAGCAATCATAGAAACTAACATCTTACAGGAAGGTCTAACACAGACAAATGACTGGTACCAAAGCAGCAGCTTGAAACTCAGTACCAATAAATGCATAATAGTACCTTTTGGTAAGTTGGCCACCAAGGGAAGCAACCGCATTGATAAAATACCCCTAAAAGTAGACACAGTAGTCAGGGACTTGGGAATGCACATAGATAGTAACCTGGTGTATGACCAACATGTGTCTAGGGTTGTAAGAAAATCATTTTATGTCACTCGGTTTATAAGTAAAGGAATGGGATCTAGATCCAGGGAAGTCATCTTGGAAATGTACTCAGCACCATCATACCTATCATTGAGTATAATGCCCCTATAGTATGTTCCTGACCAGGCACATGCAACAAGTGGAACATCCACAGAAGAGCCTCATAAAAAGAATACAGGCCGTAAACACAATGCCCTGTGCAGATTGCCTCAAAGCCCTATCTCTATAATCTGTTTCCCACAGACTGCTGACTGGTGATTTATGCCTAGCATACAAGGCATTCTGGGATCCTGATCTGATGCTCCATTTATATATCACAAAATGAACAGCACGAGATCTACTAGATCTAAGGATTTAAACTTTGCTTGCTACCTAAATAGGACTTGTTGGAGGGTCAGGTACATATCTTAGGCAATCACCATTCCCTAGAATAGGCTTCCTATCCATGTGAAGGAAAGCCCTTTCCTAACCCTATTCAAGTGCAACCTGGACCAGTTAGAAATTCACCCCTGGTCTGACACCTGTCTCTGATGGACATAGGCAGCCATTAAATCATGCCTTAACTAACATAAACACCTTAAAATAACCTCTAAGGCACAATAACTCATGGGATAAATTTGGGTTGCATGGCCAGGCTTATTTATAAAGGCCCCAGTGGTCATTAGCCTAGTATACACCTGTGAACCTATAAGCATACTAGTGCCATTGTACAAAAAACAAAGTGAGACATCCCCAACTGTGGGCAGTACAGAGGTATCAAACTCCTTTCACACTGCATGTAAGTTCTTGAGTGGGTGTTTCCTAAACGAATACTCAGAGCAGTAGAAAGTAAGATGGGAGATGAGCAGTTAGTTCTGAAGAAGCTGGGAATTCATAGACTTGGAGAAAGCATATGACAAGGTCCCAAGAAAGCTGATTTGGGCAGTTCTGGGGTGGTGCAATGACCCAAAATTATTGGTAGAATTAGGCAACAGTGCAGGCTATGTACAAAGACCCTATGACTCAAGTATGAACACTTGATTAACTTATATGCAGAGTTTTATAAAGTAAGATGGGAGATAAGAAGTTTGGATTCAGATCAGGATGCAGCACAAATGACCTGATGTTTGTATTGAGACAGATAGTTAGAAGAAGCTAGAGATGAGTTGAATCAAATTGGGCATTCCTAGACTTGGAGAAAGCATATGACAAAGTCCCAAGAAAGTTGTTGTGGGCATTTCTGGTGTGGTGTGAAGTCCCAGAAACATTGGTAGAATTAGTGCAGACTATGTACAAGGACCCAATGACTCAAGTGCAAACATTGCTTGGACTCACAATGGGACATGTGGTGGGATTGGGCACATCACAGTTTAGCTCTGAGCCCACTGCTGTTAATACTGGTAATGGACTACATTAGCAAACAGGCTGGAAGGGATAGATTAACAAAGTTGCTGTATGCAGACAATGTGGCATTACAGGCAGACTGAGCAAAAACTTCAGCAAAGGATAGGGGAATAGAATGCAAAACTGAAGGCACATGGAAAGAAACTGAGTAAAGATAAGACAGCTGTAATGGCAGCAAATGGGGCAAATCAGAAGACGCTGAGAATTGAGATAGAATGGAAAATAGTGGAACAGGTTAACAACTTTGAGTATCTGGGAGGGCTGGCTGAGAAGTAGGGAGGTCTGAATGAGGAGGTCAAAGCTAGAAATCAAAGGGCCCGCAGCCAACCAGCACAGAGTGTCAGTGGTAATGTATGACGGAAGAATGCAAAAGAAGCTGAAAAGTAAGATTTACAAAACAGTGGTATGACCAGTACTGCTGTATGGTACAGAGACCTGGGCAGTAAAGGCAGAGCAGTTGAGGAAGCTAGAGATGACAGAAAAGAAGTGCCCTCAATGGGTGGTAGGATGTACACTCTGGGACAGATGAAGAAATGAAGACATCAGAGCAGAAGCCAAAGTAGCTTCAATTTCGAGTCAAAGAGAAAAGATTATGGCGGTTCAGGCACATGTGCAGAAAAACAGAAGACAATCTGGTGAAGAAGATTTGGGAGAGACAGGAAGAAGGCAAGAGGAAATAAAGGTGTCTGGCAACAAGGTGGATGGATTGTGTGAGAGAGGACCCGTGACAGGCAGGCATGACTGTCAAAGATGTAGGAGAGTAGCACTGACTTGAGAATGGTAGCAACACTTGAGATGACTCCCCAACCTCATGTAGAAAATGAGAAAAGGGGGGTGAGTTGATGATGATGATGATATAAGATGGCTGTTAGTAGTGCACAATATTTAGGGTAAGAAGAAGTCTCTTTAAATTTGCAGTGGAGAGATTCACAGGGATTAGGGCTTATTACTGAAAATGAATAGTCCGAAATATGCAGTTTTTTATTAGAGTTCTACAGCAGAGAGGCTGACTAATTGAGGTTTCTGAGGCTGTATGGGGATATTATTAGTTTAGAGGTAACGGGAGAGATAGTTTGCTCATGCAAAAGTTTGAATAATTTTTTTTGTTCAGGAGCAGATCAGCTCTTTGCTTAAATGTAAGCCATTTAGATTTTTCTAAAAATTAAGCAGCAGTGTTCATGTCTAGGAGACTGTTTGATAAATCAGCAAATATTTTTGGAGATGGTTTGTATTTATATAGTGTTCTTTTTGAATGTGACAGTGACTAGTGAACGACCCATATTTAAGTTTTTTGAGAGCAGAATACATTTACCAATGGAGTGAGAGAGAAAGGGAGCAGGGGGTGGGAGGGTTTGAGACCGAAAGAGGAGAGAGTTAACTTAATGTGTACTGTAAAGATGAACAAAGAATCTGAAAGAGAAAGGTCTAACCATATTCCAAGATGCCTGAAAGATGGGAGATTCTCTAGTGGCATATTGTTGTGGTCAAGGAATTCAAGGAGATGTGGGTTCTGCTGATATAGTTTTTGTTTTTGATTTTTTGAGAATGATTTTTTTTCTTAATCCATTGAATAAGGGAGTTGAAGTCTGCTTGTAGATCACATTTTAGTGAACTGACTGAATGATTTGAACCAGTAAAGACCATATCTTCTGCACATAGTAGGAGAGGAAGTTGAATAAGATCAAGAGGAAGTTTAAAACTAATGGGGGACAAGAATGAAGCCTTGTGGGATACCTTTATGTGGTGATGAGACAGAAGAAGTGGTGATTCCTTGGAGTAGGTGTAGAACCAGAGGATGGCATCATTGGAGACACCTTTTACTATAAGGTGATCTAAAATGGTAGAGTGGTTGACCATATCAAAGGCTCTGGTGAGGTAAATAAAAATAACTCCCTAGAGCACACCTTTGTCCATCCTAATAGGAACATCATCTTTGAGAGGCCAGATGGCAAAGGAGATGCTACAACTGGACCAGACTCCATGTTGTTTTGTGTGATAGCATATAGTTTTGGCTGATGTTATATGAGAGTTGGAAGTTAACTTTTTTGTAAGATTTTGCATAAAGTGGGGAGTATAGAGATAAGATGAAAGTGTGAAGCTAGTATTGGATTTGCTCGAGTAAAAGTTTAATTATGACAATTTTGCAAATGTTGGACATAGTATTATTAGAAAGGCAGATATTGTAAATATGTATGAGATGTTTCACAATATTAACAAAGCTATGGTAAATTAACTATCTGAATAGGCTGTTCTGGCAAGGAGGAACATCAAGTTGGATTTGTTTCAAAAGAGGTAAGGTGTCTTTAGATTAAAGACATTTGAAATAAAATTGGGGGATTTATTCTGAGGAAGAGGGTGAAAAGGAAGTGTGGTGTGAGAGGTTATTTTCAGGATTCAGGTGCTACTGAATTGTTTGAGGACATCTCTTGTACAGAAGTTAGAGGGAGTCAGTAGTGAAAAAGTGGGTAGGGTTCATCCTGTGAGGCTGCTGACCTCTTTCCAGAATTTTGTGGCACTATATTTTATGGAGTTCTGGTGACTTATCATGGAGTTACTTTCCTGTCATCTTTGGGCATGTTTAGCAAGGTTGCAATGCTGTATAATTGTTCCCTGTTAGTTGTTGCTGGATTTCACTCTTAAATGTGCCAGGATTCATCTCTGACTTTTAGAAGAGATGTTAGTTCATAACTTAGTCATTTTGTTTAGTATTAGATTTGTATAATCTTTAGATTAGTGGAAAGTAGGGGTCTTGGATTTGTATTCATAGGCCTGTGAGAAGCTCAGCAATGTGTCTGGGATCTTTGGTATTAACACAAGATTAGTCAGTGGAAGAGAGAATGGCCATTAAGATGGAAATGTTGTGCAATTTAGATCTGAATTAAATTAGTTCAGGAGAAGTTTTTTTTTGTTCTAGATAGGTAAACTAACTGGGCAGTGATCACTGAGTGAAGGAGGGTGAACTGCAATGTTTGTGATTATGGAAGACCTATTAGAAATGATTAGGTCCAGTAAGGAATACTGAGAGGATTTAATGTCAGATCTAGGGAGCTGATCTACCAAATGTGTGAGATAAAGATCGCTGAAGAATTCTGCTATGTTGGGTTGGATGGGACTAAAAGGATTGTATTAAAGTCCCTGAGAATTACTCCATTTTTGCTGTTGTTTTTGGCAGAGGTTATAGTACATATAAAGGGTTTTGAATTTTTCTAAGGAGGCTGAAGGGGTAGGTAAGCATTTACAATATGCAGAGAGTTCTTTTTGGTTGAATGCTTTTTGATAAGTATCTGATTAGGTACAGAATCTGAGATGGACATTGCTTGGGCTACTAGTTTGATTTATAGATAAGATTTCTGATGTAGAAGAGTTCCTCTCCTATTTTGTGGAACCTGGCCTGGAGTCAAGGTAGTAGTTGTATCAGTGGAAAAGGTGATACAATGAAGAATTTTTTTGTTTAAGTTGATTAACAGTCAACAAAGAATAAGTATATAGAAAGCATTTGGCTCTGCAGCTGGGGAGAAGGGCTTAAATACATAGTACAGATTTCTGGGGATTAGTATGCCTGTTCTTATGGTTTTCACTGACAGCTTAGCAATGCAAAAATAAGAACACATAACATGCTTGCCTTATTGGTGATACTAATTTGTAGGTTAATATAAGTCATAGACTCATACATATTGCAAGGTTATTGAGTCGTATGACCATTTATACTTTGCCATTACCCTCCCTCAGACTATGTCTCCTTTCTCCAGATGGGCCATGCCAGTCAGTCCTGGAGTAAATTTGTTAAAACCCACCCAGTCATCTTGATTATGTTTAAGAGAAGACAGTCATACTCCTTTGTGGGAGGAAGTTTATTCTAGAAGTTAGGGATGCACTAGACTATAAACCTCACCCTCCATCATGTTTTATTTATTTATTGATGAAGGTTTAGGTCTCTTGTTTGAGTATTGGTGGAGCCATTGTACTTAGAGAGATACAGGAGATACAGATCATAGGTTCATAGGTTCATAGGTTTATACAAGGCTATCTGCCCTAAGGCATTTATAAGCCTAGCCCAAATTATTGTGGCTTACGCCACCCCTTATATGAAAAAATACTGTGCCCATTAGTTTGTTGTGCCTCTGTCCAGCAGTGACCCAGAGATGATTCCCGGGGTAAACCTACGATCTCCCATCCACAGGTCTAGATTTCTCTTGAACAGAGTCAGCGAGGTGCTCTGCCTCACATGGACCAGGATTTTATTCCACAGCATAGGGAGTCTCTGAGTGATAAATCTATCCCTCCAGCACGCCCTATTTATATCCGTGCTAAGGTTTAAGTCGCTTGCTCTAGTGGTTTTGGTGGATTTGGATTTTTTGAGGTGGAGCATGTCCATTAATTCCGGGTTGGACATGGCCTTGTATGTCAGGCACATGTCACCTCTGAGCAGACGGTATGCGACTGAATAGAGCTGGAGTTTCTTCAATCTGGCAGCATATGACAGATTTTGGAGTCCCTTTATCCTTTTGGTGAGGAACTTTTGGGGTCTCTCCAATTGCTGCAGATGTCGGGTGAGATACATCCCGAATGGGGCATTGTACTCGATCATTGGTCTGATAAGTGAAGAGTACAGGGGAACAATGACCTCACTAGATCTGGATGTGAATCCCTTCATGATCAGGTGGGCAATGTAGAAGGTCTTTCTAACCACTTTACTAATGGCATAGAAAGCAAGACAGAGATCTCAGCTCAAAAGTCTATAAATACTGGATAAAAAGAGGTTCCAGCTTCTGTTGGTAGTGCAGGGACTTTAGTTCTGTAATCTTTTTGGTTTAGAAACTTTGGGGTATTTTTAATTGTTTGATATGTTTCATGACCTACGTCCAGTGGGGAATATTCTTCTCAATAACTGATCTGACTTTGGCAAATATACTCAAAAGAAAAGTATGCATCTGAATTGTGCCCACTTACTACAAGTCAGTATTGCCATTAGTGGCGAATGAAAGACAGGACAAAGTCATAGATGAGTACTTCTCTTTGTTATCCATGAAAGTGAAAGATTATTCTGACTTGCGGTAATTCAGATATGTGGAGTAATCAGAAAGGAGCAGGATGAGATATTAAGGTGGGATATAAGGAGGCCAGGCAGGACAAGGCTCCTTTTCTGAACAGAAGGCATGTCAATCTCTTGAAAGAGCACTTGGAAACAATATTAGTTCTATTTACTTCTGTTTAGTGACGTACTAGAGTCTGAGTGTAAGTCTAGTGACGGTTACATGGCAGTACAGTTGCACCTTGTACCCTTCATCAAATGATCTTTCCTATATGATTGGTAAGTAGGCTGAAATCTGGATGTAACAAAAGAAGCATGTTTTGATAACCTGATTTTAGTCAATGTTACATCGATTGCATTTCTAATACTGACTCTGCCTGAATAACCCTCCCCAAGTGCCCATAGCAAAATATACTTCTATCTAAAATGCTTCTTTGAATGAAGTCCTATTAATGAGAACACTCAAGTCCACAAAGCTGAAAATTAAGAAGTCAAAAATTACTTCATTGAAACAAGTTGTTAAAAAATGTGCAAAACCGTTATTCACATCATGTTGTTAGAGGTAAAGCCTGTCACAGCTCTCATAGGGGATAGAATACCCCACATATTTCTAACACTAAATATAATCCCAATCAAAACATTAATACTCACCCCAAACCAAACCACAGGTTTAATCCTAAAGTAACTGGCTTGGGCAGAACTACCACAGTGTTTGCATTTGACCAGCTCACATTTCACTCATATTAATGTTCACAATGTTGATGTTTCAGTGTTGCATGTGGAGCCAGGAACTCGGCAGTTTGGTCATTAGCATGGCCTGTTCTACCTTGTCTGGTCATGCAGACCCAGTCCTTAAACTACAAGTCCATTTACCTTTTGAATTATTTTAATGACCAGAAGCTCTGACAATAATTGACACTATACTCCATGCCCTAGCTACTCATCTGAAAAAAATATATATGTTAATATTGCTATGATATCTATCCACACTGACGATTAAATTAATTTTTAATATACCTAAGTTATTCCCCCTCAAACTTGATGTCTAGCCAGCTCTAGGCATTTTGTCTTTTAAACACTTATAAGCCCCTATCAAGGTTTCCTCTGTAAACCCTATAATAAACTCTGGATAAACTAAGACAATTAATCCACTCAAATGGTTCACAGAAAATATTGCTTTGTACAATGTTTCTGTACTGTCTATAATTTAATTAATGCCTTCTCAACTCTGTGTTTTTTAAAAACCTTTTACAGAGTAAGTGCAAAAAAAGCCATACTCAGTCTATGATCTTCCATAGATTTAAGCTGGGAACTAACATATCTTCATGTCTGTACGTCATTGTCTTTAAGATAGCCCTGATGGTGCAAGTACATTTCCCACTATTGTGTTAACAATACTACTAAAATCCAGTTGCTATCTACCAAGATACCTAGATCAATAAACTCTGTGAAGACTGCTAACCTGTTATCTATAGCATAATGATAATGATTATTGGAGACCCCCAGATGCATGATGTTACACTCTATTCTATATGCTTTTTCTCACCTCAACTGCTCACCATCAAGTCTTCTCCAATCAGCCGAACTCATTTGTACTATCATCCTAGCTATTCACCACTGAGAATGAGAGCTGCTAGAGGGGGCCGTCATACAGAAAGCCTCCATGGTGGTCTGTGCCCTCACCAACATCCTTACAATGAGGGGATATTTATTATGGGCCTTAACCCCTCTCCTGGGTAGAGGAAAAGTAACCTGCATCACTGCAGAAGCATTATGTCCTTTCCCTGCAAGGGCATGCTCCCATGCAACTAAGGTGAGGGCTATCATGTTTGTGGCTTGGTAGTCAAATGCCTATCTCTGGACTTTATTTTTTTGGGGGGGGTCACAAATGCTTTCCTGAGGGATTATGGCACTGGATGGTCCTGGTTCACCCTGTTGTCCTTTAGGATAGATATGCCTATCTTCCCCACACACCAGTCCCAACAGATACTTGAGCCACTATCTGAACTTTGTTTATGTGGGTATTAGTCAAGACTTTCTCCTTGTATCTCAGTAGAGCTGACCATGTGATAATACACTTTTTGCTATCCAAATTCAGATTTGTTTTATCTTCTCATATGTGCAGTTTGTTAGGTAATCTTGTAAATCACACTGGTCATTTGTCTAGATGATCGGTGCTGCCACCTTGATATTCTTGGTAAACTTTTCCAACCATGCCAAGTTAGCTTTCAAGTAGAAGGCACAAAAGAATTAAACAAAAATGACTCATTACTGAGTGCTGTAATGTATCTCTAGTTATTAAATAAGGATCAGCAGAGTTTTTAATTACAGCATAAGATTCTTGGTCATTGATCAAACTAAATAGCCATCTCACAAAGAATGGCCTGATTCCTCAAGATGGCAATGAGCAATAGTCAAATGGGGAAATGTGTTGAAGGCCTTCACCAAGCCTAAATGATCGGTGTCCATCAGTAGATTAACATCAAGATCATCCACTGCAGGCATATAAAAGCTAATTAAACTGGTAACAAAAGACTGACCCTTGACTAAGTCCTTGTTGATTACTGTTCATGAACTGTGGAAGATTCTCTAATAATACTTTTCATAGCACCTTCTCATAAAATGTATGTAATATATGATGCAGACTGATTGGTCAATACTTATTTGGGTCTCCAGTATCACCACCCTTATCTATAGGGATAGTATTAGTCTGTTTCTGTGATGGAGGAACATAGGCTTTTTCTAAAGTGAGGTGGAACATGTGCACTAAAGATGGTATAAAAACATCACTTATTTTGGCCAACAGACAAACTGAACTTGACCAAAATGACTTGATGGAAATCCTTTCTGTCATACTAACTAATCTATATCCCTATATAGCTTTCTCCTAGGTACCAAAACCATATATTTGTCATACTCAATGTGTAGGGAGGTTTGGGAGGATCTACCCCTACTGGCTTCAGAATTAAGTTATTAGTAGTTGAGAACATTGTTTCAAAACAGACATCTTTCAAGACAACTTGATCTTTAGCTAATGCTGGCTTACTGCAAAAAATATATATCACATCTCTCAAAAGCCATTTTACATGTCAGTAAATATTTAAAGACTGTTGCAAAGGCATATAAAAGCACATAAAGGAATGGTAGCATAGCATATCAATATCATAGTCGCATAGCTGTAAAACAGAATTAATTTTTGAGCCATCAATGCAGCCTGGGGTTACAAAGTCCATTGTATTAACTTATGCATTCCATTATAAATGGTTTATCTGCTGAAACTCTCCTTGTATTGGGCATCTATATCTGATTGTTTTTACAAATCTTAATTATGGCCTAGGTTGTTGTTGTGCTGTGATTTTCAGCTTTTCCTGGTTAGGGGTCGCCACAGTGGAACTGTCTGCTAATGATTGGCAGTAGATTTTTACATGCCGAGTTGCCGGCCCTGACGCACAACCTTCAACGAAGGTACACCCATTCACGCATGTCTCCACACAGAAGATGCTCTAGCTGAGAATCAAACAGGACAATGTCTTACTGTGAGGTGACAATGCTACCACAGCACCACCACCGCAGTTTAATTATGGCCTGGGTAATGATTGTAATATAGGTAATACCTAGGTTTGTTAGTCTAACTAGGCCACTTCTGTGTATATCTTGTAATCTACCTAGTATTCCTAGTTATTATTTTCATTACTATTGGGAAGGGCCTTTACTGTGATTTATTATCATACTTAAGTTGTTGTTTGTCTTTTGGCTTTTTCCCGGTAAGGGGTCACCACAACGGAACTCTGGTTTGCTAATGATTGGCAGTAGATTTTTTACAAAATGCCGAGGTGCCAGCTTGACGCCCAACCTTCAACGAAGTCATGCCCATTTACACACACATGTCTTTCTAACACTATCCAACTGCGGGGATGACATGCAGACTCCACACAGAAGGCACTTCCAAGCCAAGCCGAGAATCGAACAGAAGAACCTCTTGCTGTGAGGTAACAATGCTACTGCTGCACCACCACGGCGTGAGCTGTTATCATACCTAACAGTTGAGGATCGAATAAAAACTGACAACATCAGATTTTGCATTAATTGCAGAACAGATGTTTGAAACATACTTAGGTATGTTATCATACCTAAGTTGTTGTGTCTTTCGGCTTTTCCCGGTTAGTGGTCGCCACAGCGGAACTCCGGTCCGCTAATGATTGGCAGTTGATTTTTACGTGCTGAGTTGCCAGCCCTAACGCACAACCTTCATCAAAGCTACGCCCATTCACACGTCTCCACAGTAGACACTCTAGCTGAGAATCGAACGGGACAACGTCTTGCTGTGAGGTGACAACGCTACCACAGCACCACCACCGCAGATACTATCATACCTAAGTATGTTTCAAAAATCTGTTCTGCAATTAATGCAAAATCTGATGTTGTCAGTTTTTATTCTATCTTCAACTGTTGGTTGGGTTCAGATCCGATCCTCGGATCTGACTTGGCTGTTACTTTAGCTCATGGCCACCAAAAAGCTCGGAAGCTCCTACAATAATGCACCAACCCCTAACATATCCCAGATCTTGTTTGCCACTTTCACGAGTAGACATGGTCATCTTGAGTTCTAGAGTGATTATTAAAAAGAAAGATAAGTGTTTTAATATTATCTTTTTTCAAAACTTAATTGTTTGTCCTCCCTTTTCATTATATCTACATGTAGTTCTTTAATGCCATAGTTGGTACTATTTGTTTTCTATTTTTCCTCCTTTTACACTTTTTGTGTAATTCTTGATACCACTGTTGGTATCTTTCTCTTACCCTCTGTCTTTTCTTCCTTATAAAAAAGTTGTTTTCTTTTTTTTTTTTATTTTATTTGTTGTTATTCGGTGTAAGGATGTCAGAAAAAGGCCCGTTGGGTTTTAAGAAGTGCCAAAACGGCAGGCACAAATTGCCCTTGTCTGAGACTCACACTTTATGTGTGTAGTGTTTGGGCCTGGACCACCTTCAAGTTGATTGTACTATTTGCAAAAACTTTAATCTGTGTGCAATTGTGGGAAGAAAAAATAAACTTATTCTGAAGGGGTTATTTCCTACTTCCTTTTCAGAAGCTATTGCTGGGGCTCAATCCCTAAAACCAAAATCAATGAAGGCTTCCACTAAGTCTCCTAAACCTTCTGGATCCTCGATGCCATCTTCCTTGTAGCTGCCAAAAAAAAAGCATAAGTTGGATCCAAAGGCCTATGCGGTTTGATCACTGTCAGATCCAACAAAACCCTCCTTGGATCCCAGCACTTTGGATCCGAGTTTCTCACCCAGAACCAGATACTCACCAAGTTTGGATCCGGTAACTTCCAGAGTGCTTTCTTCCTTTTGGAACAATGGCATTTAAGTCCCCATCCCTAACTTCCTCTCGTTCTTCCAGAAGTTTGACTAAATCTGATGTGGGCAGAATAATGAGGAAATTCCTCTTGGTGGAAATACAGATGAGAGTTCTCCTGGCTCCTACCCCTTCTGGTCAGGAAGCCCATCCTTCTACCACTCTGCCAGTTTTAGCTCATTCTCTGATCTGACTGATCATTTTAGAGCCACTGTAGCCAAGCCTTCTAGGTCCTCCTGGTTCAGGTCTGAAGATATCCTTATATTTAGATCTGAAGCTATCTCTGAGTGCACCAGCTCAGATGTCTTTGGAGCTGGATGAATCTTAGAGCCAAAGCTCCTCTTTTGGATCTGAAGCATTAGAGTTGACTCAGAAGTTTTTAGAGCTGTCTCTGCCCCTTGGAGCCTCAGCACTGGATAGCTCAGCTCTGACTTCTGCCTCATGTAGACTGCATTCAGGGCAGAGGGAACCAATGGCCAGAAGCCTTGCTTCTCAGTTCCATTGTCTTCCTTCTCCCTGGAGCGCTCTACCTTTGAGGTAGTGAAGAGAGTGTCCTCTGCTCTGGCAGGACAGATAGATTCTATCCCCTTGAATCTTCCTTCTGGATCTCAAATGTCTCTGTGCCTTGAACCACATCATTGTATGCCACAGGGACAGTCAACCCAAAGTCTCCAGGCTATCCAGCAGGGTTTTACAATCTCTTCCAATACTTCACCAGAGCATCCCACTGAAGAAGTCCCTAGGAAGAGGAAGTGCAAGAGTAGGCATTTGGACTCCCCTTAGGAGTCAGTCATTATACTGATTTCAATGAAGGAGAAGGGTCCCCAAGATCACCACCTGAAGCTGTCTTATTTGGAGACATTCTTGAGATCCTTAAACAGAGGGGTGGTTGGTCCTCCGATAACCCTTCCGCAGAGGAATCAGTATTCCTGGAAGCCTTTGGAGCTGGCCCATCTCCCTCCTGGGTTGCTCCACCCAATGATGAGGTCATTGACTTGATCTCCATTTGGGCATGGAAGGAGTCTGACTGAATCCCCAAAAGACCAGATCAGATTGTGGCTCTACCTGTAGGTAGGGAATCCTGGAGCAAGGGAGTGCCAGTAGATGTTATGGTCATGGCAATGGCCACAAAGAAGGAACTTGCCAAGAAACATTCCTCTGTCCATCTCCCTAACAGGGAGTCTAGGACATTGGACAGATTTGGGAAGCATGTGTATACTTCAGCAACTTTTGCCCTTTGGTCGCTAAACTACCTGGCACACTTTATGAGACTACAAAGGGAACTGAAAAAGAAACTGCCAGAATCCCTTTTTGGGATGAGTACTACCAAGACTCAAATTTCTGTAGCTTCTCAGTTGGCTACACTACAGTCTACGTCTAATTCATCCCTGACACTTGTCTCACATTTATCTGAATGTACCTCAAGGGCAGTGGGTTCAGGCATTTCTATTAGAAGACATATCTGGATGCACTTGTGTGATTTTGCAGAGCCCTTCAAGTCCTTGTTTGTCAATGCACCCTTTGTTCATTGTATGGCCCTAAAGTTAAAGACACATTCTCCAGGTGTGAAAAAGATGAAAAGATCCTCTGTACAGTGGGCATATGTTTTTTGACTCCTCAAAGATTCTTCTCTAGAAATCAATGAGGAGGTCAAAAAATTTGGTTTAAGAAGTCCTAGAGTCTTTTCCAGAATCCATGTGGAGATAGCTCCCCCAGGGGAAGAGGGCGGAACTCAAATGGATGATGATGATGCCCACATGGCAGAGGAGGCCTACAGAACCAGGGGTCCAGAGATTCCTTGTCTGATAGATCCTACCAATGCTCCTGAAAGGAGGACAGATTGTCCACCTCTGGAGGCAGTCAGGGGTCATTTATCCCTGCACCATAGAGCCTGGCTAGATATGAGAAATGATACATGGTGCAGAGGATTATTTCCAGCGGTTATATAATTCCTTTTTCCCTGCTATCTCCACCTGTATGCAAAATTCACGATGTTCCACCAGTTAGAGGAAAGCAGCAGCACTAGAAGTACAAAAGCTGCTATTAAAACAAGTCATCCAAGCAGTCCTACCAGACCAGACAGAATCTGGAACTCACTCAAGATTCCTTTTAGTGCCAAAGAAAACAGGGGGCTGGAGATCAGCTTTGGATATCAGTAACTTGTGCAAAGCCGTTCAACACACAAAGTTTTGAATGGTCACAGTTCAGTCCATTCTGCCTTTTTAGGCAAGGATACTGGATGTGCTCGATAGTGCGCATTCTGAAGGTCTATCACATCAAAATGAACAGACAATCCAGAAGGTATTTTCACTTCCAGCTGGAAGCCAGTCACTACTAGTTCAGAGCTCTGCCCTTTGGCCTTACCACAGCCTCCAGGGTGTTCACCAAATACATGGCAGTGGAAACAGCTCATTTGAGACTGCAGGGATTGCTAGCATTTCCATACTTAGATGACTGGCTCGTTACTGCACCGACCAAGCATCTACTAATAAGAGCAAGAGATCAGGAACTCAGACTTGCTCCCATTTGGGAATAACCATAAATTACAACAAGTCTCATTTACAGCTGTCTCAAACATTGGGATTCACAGGAGTGGTTTTCAACATTGTTTCATTGACAGTTTCTGTTCCCATTGCAAGAGTGCAAACTATTTTATTTTTATTTATTTATTTTACATTTGTTAACCAGGTTAGTCGAGCTGAGCATTTAGCTCATTTTCAGTGGAAACCCGAGGAGAAAAGCTCCACAGTCAGTATTTACATTTTACTTACAAACAGTAAGACATTTTCATTTGCAGCTAAACAAATAAGAGAGATAAAATTTACAATAAGTAATACAGAAAACAGTTGAGTACAATGTCAGAAATCATACAGAAAGCAGTTGGGTACAATGTCAGAAATCATACCGCAAAACCTTAGGTACAATCTAGGTAAAGGTACAAACTATCAGATTCCAGGTCAGAAAAATAATTCACAGTACCACAGTTTCAGCCTGTTTAATTCTTCAAGCTTTGGGGTCAATGTCAATGGCCATAATTTTAGCTCCTCTAGCAAGATTTCATACGAGAGTTCTTCAATGGATGTTAGTGACACAATGATCGATTCTTTATTAACTCATGTCAGCTCAAATAAGAATCACTCAGGCATGCAAGTGATACCTTTGGTGATGGATTTGATCAGATCAAGTACTACAAGGCTGCCCTTCAATTTTCCCTCAGACCTAGGCTGTAGTGACCATGGATGCTTTCCAGATTGGGGGGGCACTTCCTGGGGAAGACAGTCCAAGGCCCTTAGTCTCCTGAAGAGACAAATATTCATATAAATGTCCTGAAAATGAGAGAGGTGCTTTAGCGTTGCAGGCCTTTCAAGACTCTCTTCCTTTCTGGACAATTGAGATACAGACAGATAACATGTCAGTAGTCTGGTACATAACGAAACAAGGGGTAACCAGGTCTTACACCTTGTGTTGAGAAGACCTCTGAGTGTGGCAATGGACAATCTCTTCCAACCACTTTTTGATAGCAATGCACATTCCGGGGAAGTTCAGTGTGATAGCAGACAAAGTGAGCAGGTCCATCCTACTAACTCACGCGTGGTCTCTCAACATGAAAGTTTCAGAAATTATTTTCTGTCAATGGGGCCAGCCTTGCTGCAATCTTTTTGCTTCTGTCCTAAACAACAAGTGCAGCAGCTTCTTTGTCCTGATCCCCCCACCGAAGGAATCAGCATGGGATGCTGTACTTCACGATTGGTCCCCTGGTCTCCTCTATGCTTACCTACCAACTCTCCTAATTCCAAAACTTCTGCAGAAAGCTGCTCAGTCGAAGAGCAAAGTCATCCTCATTGCACCTTACTGGCCCTGACAGATTTGGTTCCCCTTCCTGTGGCTTCATCTCCTTTACCCACCTTGTAATCTGGATCAGATTCCAGACCTCCTGTCTCACCCAACAGGCATGAGCCATCCATATGTCTCAAACTTCAAGCTTATGGCCTGGTTTCTCCTATTCCATTAAAAGCCAGACAACCGATGCTCTCTTCCCCTGTCTGCCATATCCTTTTAGCTTTCCATAATGGAAAAGATTTGTTTACTTGGTACAACAAAATCATATTGATCCTTTCTGAGTTCTAATACATAAAATACTTGGATTTTTAGCTTTACTCTTTAAAGAAGGGGCTAGCTCTTCTACAATGAAGGTTCAGTTAGCAGCAATATCTAATTTTCATATTGGATTTGAAGGTTCTTCAGTAGTGTCTGCTAAACTGTGCAAGGCATTCTTGAGAAGCACTCTTCTTCTGAGACTACAGTTTAAAGAACCTACTCCACCATGGGATCTGAACCTGGTACTGTAGGCATTAATACATTCCCTTTTTGAAGTGAACTTAAGTTTCTTACTTGGAAAACTGTCTTTCTAGTAGCCATTACCTCAGTTAGAAGAATTTCAGAAATTCAAGCCTTGTCTTCAAAACCTCCCTACTTTATCTTTCATAAGGATAGTGCTATGCTACAAAGAAATGCTTCTTTCCTTTCCAAGGTGGTGTCAGAATCCAATATCAATCACTTTATTAATTTGCCAGTATTATTTCCTAAATTTGCAAACAGAGGTGAATACATGTTGCATTTTTTGGATGTTCACAGACAATTACATTTTACTTGCTTAGAACAAAAGAAATGAGAAAGACAGACCGATTGTTTGTTTCCTTTGCAGATTTGAAATTGGGTAAAGCAGTTGCAGAAGTAACTTTAGCCAAATGGTTAACTAATCGTATTTCTTTTATCTGTAACAAATTGGGTCTTACCTTAGCTAAACCTATAAGAGCCCATTCAAGTAGATCCATGGTCACTTCTTCAGTATTTCTGTCCAGATTTTCCATGGACAGCATTTGTGCAGCAGCAACTTGGGCAAGTCCTCATACCTTTATTACTCATTACAAATTAGATCTGGCCTTGAAGGTTAGAGCATTGTTTGGTTTAAATGTGCTCAGGAATATCTTTCCTTAGAGTCCACCTAGGATTTCAGGTAGCTGGGGACTCTGTCCCATCAGTTGAAGATAGAATGAAAATTGACAACATCAGATAAAGAAGTTATGTACTTACCATAACGTTCCATCTATGTTATCCATTTTCATTCTTCCTCATCTTTATACCCACCAAACCCCATCCCTTATGTCTACAAACTTCTAGATGAATAAGATATTATAATGACACCACTGTCCTTTTGACTGAGCTCCTGATATAGCGTCCTCTACAGGACATGTACAATTTTATGCATTATTTTATTTATGTATGTTAATAGCTTCTACTTCTAGTAAAATCAGCAAACAAGATCTGAGATATGTTAGGGATTGGTGCATTGTGTGTAAGGGAGAACCCCGAGAGCTTTTTGATTATCATAAGCTTTAGTAATGGCCAAGTCAGATCTGAGGATTGGATCCAAACCCAACAATTCAGGAAGAATTAAAATGGACAACACAGATGGACTGTTATGGTGAGTACATAACTTCTTTTTAGCTCGACTGTAGTCAAGGTGTTATCTCTGTATTTTTGGGGGTCGCAAATGGGATGAGGAGATACAGTTCACAATTTTCTTACTTAAAATTTCACTCTATCCCTCATAACATTTCTGATTTTATGACAAAACTGTGACGGGAACTCATTAAATGAAAGTTGTGGCAGTTATGGAATCACATTCTTCAGAAAATCCATATTAATTGAAATCCTTCTAAGTGATTACATTTACAAGTGAATAGCGCTAATATTTTAAAAAATTGACCCTAATTTAGGTCTTTTATTCCTAATTATATTTAGCTTTGTCTGTAATTTTAGAAATAAGAGTCTGAGAACTATGAAACTGTATTTTATAATTTCTAATTCTAAAGAGTCTATTTCTCGATTTCCTGTAATTTTTCCTTAATGGAAACTTTAGCAATACTGTGGCATTACCTGAATTAGTTTGAAACTGTAGGAACAAAATGTTCAGCAGAGTAATGGAAATAACACAATAAAGAGTGTGTTGGATAACTTTAAATATATTTCCCAATTTCCAGAGTTTAACCAGTGGAATAGTTTGCAGGTGTTTTAAAACAACAGCATAATTATGTAACATTTGAAAGTATATATTTTTCTATTTAAATCATTGTTTTTCCTCTTATCTTGCAAGGCATTTTATTTGCCTGCAAGTTGTATTTTTTTCTTTAATCTGACTCTTTGAAAGGATTGTACTCATAAATGTATGCCATCTTTTAGCTCATTAGAATGAAACAGTAGGCAGTAGACACTGCTTAATGAACTTATGGTAAAATGTATCCATAAAGGGTAGAGACATGAAATGAGCTGTAGATATTGTGTCATTTGGACATGAAATATGTTGATATATGCCTGACATACAAGGCCATGTCCAACCCGGAATTAATGGACATGCTCCACCTCAAAAAATCCAAATCCACCAAAACCACTAGAGCAAGTGACTTAAACCTTAGCACAGATATAAATAGGACATGCTGGAGGGATAGATTTATCACTCAGAGACTCCCTATGCTGTGGAATAAAATCCCGGTCCATGTGAGGCAGAGCACCTCGCTGGCTCTGTTCAAGAGAAATCTTGACCTGTGGATGGGAGATCATAGGTTTACCCCGGGAATCATCTCTGTGTCACTGCTGGACAGAGGCACAACAAACTAATAGGCACAGTATTTTTTTCATATAAGGGGTGGCGTAAGCCACAAAACTTTGGGCTAGGCTTATAAATGCCTTAGGGCAGATAGCCTAGTATAAACCTATGAACCTATGAACCTATATGAGAGTGCAGTCATCAGGGGTGCCTGAAACATGCTCATCTTTTAGCCTTTTTGTGGCATTTGCAACATTTGTAGCAGGAATAACATATAATTATAGCTAGAATGCCATCCCATACCACTTAAGAATTGCAACATGAAAGACTTTAAATGCCAACTGAAGAAACACCTGAATGATAAATGTCTTTGCACCTGCACCACCTCTGGTTAACCTGGTGCTACTACAGCCATATGAATTCTTGTCATAACTCTTTGCTGCACCATACTTAAGGTACTATTATCACAACTATACCCACCTCTGTCCTCTCATCTCTGTTATCCTCCTTGTCTCTCCTCTCTTTCCTTTCGTTGGGCTGCTCTAACTCTTTATTTTATCTTCCTGTGTCCTAGACTTTGAGTAAGTCTTTATAGTAACAAATATTCTTACGTAAAACCTGACAGTCTGTGCTTACAGATGATATTGCACTGTGTATACGTGCCCTGCATTAAAAAAAAAAAACACTTATTCATATACAAGTCAAGTAACTGTTATTTTTAATCAAGCCCATTTGTAAATTATATAACTGATGTCAAGGATGTCTGGATAATGGAACTGTTGCTCATGAATGAAACTGAATGTTAATAATGAAACAATGCAAATAATGTCCATGATGTCTGTATAATGGAACTTTTCTCCCCAGGCCTCCACTGAAAAAGGACACTACTCAGTCAGACTTTCCTGGTAAACAAATGCCAATAAATAAAAAATAAAATCAACTGTATTAGATAATTTTCCACCAATTCACTCTGCTCCCCTTCTGTTCCTTTTTTCTTTTTCTCTCATCACATCACCAATGATACAGATACACTAAGGGAACAGATGCAGACGTTTTAGGGGGAGCCTTGTCACACAAGAATGTTAACTGATCTCATGGGGGTCACAAAGTACTCAAATGGGAGTTGATAAAATTCACAATTCATGCATGCAGCTATGCATTCTATGCAGATTAAAACCAATGGTATTGACTATGTTTGTCTATCCCAGGGACAGACATGTTTCAAACAGACATGCAAAACAGATATGTAGTAAATTAAAAAA